>NW_027184087.1:822276-1169776 GCF_041296385.1 Aphelocoma coerulescens | reverse complement strand
CATTAGTTCTAATGAAATTTCAGAAAGGCCACTGTCGTCTAGGATACTTCAAGTCAAATAGGAGGCTGACCTATTCAAAAATCATTCCACCCTTGAACAATAAGCACATTTTAAACCTTCTCAGGCAAAATATTATTACCAGGACTATGTTAAAGTAGATCTGATGTTTTTTGCAGTGTTGCCAAGAACATATATCAACGATGCTAGAAAGTTAGATTGGAAGTTATTTCTTGCAAATATGAAACTTCATATCCTGACTTACTTATTCACGTCTCAATATCTTTTCTTTTTAAGAAGCACTAGTTTATTTAAATAACAATCAAAATCTAAAAGCCTAGTGCAAAGATAATTTTTTTTCACTTTATTGTCCTCTGAAATGTTTATTTCAATCATACTGACTGAGGGTAATGCAAAAAATTACTCACATGTAAATGCTAAACACTAACAGTACACTAACAAGTTCTTTGTTTTCAGAGGAGAGGTTGATTCTCAAAAAACAGCAACAACATCTATCAGGAGAATTCACTTAAGCCTGCGAAAAGTTCGGTATTTTCTTGAAATTTTCAGATCATTTACAGTGCGATGCAGAAGCATATAAGTGTTATGCTCAGGAGCATTTAAAGTCATATAGTTATAGTTCTACTTTTGCTTTTAGTTTTGGATGATACCAAATCAAAATTTTAAATTTATTTAATAACAGATGGAGGCTTCATGCTTTAGGAAAGGAAAGGCTGAGACAGTGAAGAAACCCTCCTCAGTCTGAAGGAATGAGGGCCAGTGAGAGAGCTTATTGCTCTTAGGAACATTTAGAAAACTAAGATCCAAACTCATCCTGGTGTGCACAGAGGTTAAAAGACCTTCCATTTTGATACCAGAAATGTTTCCTAAATTGTTAATTCTAGAAACAATATATATGCTTAATTTCCTGAAATCTGACTTTCCCTGACCCTCACTCATTTTCAAGTGAGTATTATGTTGATCTAACACTATTCCCTTGTTGCAATAATGGGCAATGCAGAGTCCCCAGGCAGGTGCAGAGAGCCCTTTATTGCAAAAACCCGGCTTTTTAAAACAGTTAGCTGGTTATCTGTTTACATAGTTTTAAAGTACAACAAACATAATTCAACCAACCACCATACACCACAATGTGAGCATGCGATGGTCACGCAGCATGTTTTTCTACCCTTAATTCAGCTGTGTCTCTTTCCCACAGTCCTCTTCTACTTAGCCAAAGTAACAGGCCTGAGCCATGATTTTTACAAAGGCAACAAGGCCTTCATGCAACATTTCCTCACTCTATTTGATTTAATAAAGTAAGTGTTTAAAACAGGTTTCACAGGAATAGGTACTAGCAACTTTTCTTTTGATTTTTGACAGAGTACAGAACCAGAGACATTTCCTCAAAATACATGTTATTCTAGGGAATCCAGTTAAATCCCACATGCAAATGAAAATAGAAAGTAATTAGCATATGTTTTTCTACTCATCCAACTCCCCAAAATGATATCCTTCCCAAAAGAGCTGTAGACAATAATTAGCTATCTAGAGTCTCATCAATTTGTATACTAGTGGTTTTAAAAAGTTAACTTCCGTTTTCACTTTAGAACATAAGTGGAGATTTCATTTAGCTGAATTTTCATTTCATTAGTGACGTCTTTTTACATACAAACAGTGGCAGAAGTGCTTCGATATATACTCACAATTACTGTACCTTGATATGACTGCAGTTCAAATGCATACTTTGATACAAAGTATGTATCAAAACTTTAAAAGCTGTAGCATCAGAAATCCCATGAGATGGGTACTTTTTTAAAAGCATATATATGCTTAAGTCATGATTTTCTGTAGTTTCTTAGAAAAGTCCTATAGCTAAACTATGACGATGACAAAAGATACTCTCTGGGTCAAACATGAGAGAAATTAATTTAGCACTAGTGAAGCTGGTAAACTTTGAATAAAATAAGGACTTCCTTCCTATTTTTTGCAGTGATCTCAGCTTTTGTGGGAAAATCATATGTATGCAAAACCACGTAGAGTTCTGTCATAACATCATTTATATCTATGCTAGTACATAGATGTGTTACTGTAGAAGTCATGCTATAGACTGTATATTCTCTCCAAGCTTCTCCCACTAAGAAATACCCATTGACAGAAAATCCACTGAAAGTGGCTGTAATGAGACATTGTAGCAGAGCTTTCTGCCCCCTTGGTGCTCATCGAATGGCAATGGACAGGAGCTAAAACACAGTGAGTTTGTGAAAAGCCTTGATCAAGTTACACAGCTTGCAGTCTTTGAAACAGCTTCTGAACAGCAGTTTATGAGCATGCATTGGAACAAAGAATTTTTTGTCAAAAGAATGTCATCAGGCACTCAAGCTAGGAGATGGAATTTTGTTCATATTTTTGGTCTTGATTCTGAAAATCCTTAATTCCAAATTCAAATGTGCATTTTGTAGCAAGGACCTTCCTCCTTTCAATGCTGAAAATCTCTCATGAACTACATCTTGGTCTGGGCTTTCTGTAGAAGTCATTGCTGTAATCACGTTGCCTGTGAGTCAGCTAGTATGCTGGATATCATCTCAAAGGGGGGAGGAAAAAACACCCAAATGTAGGTTAATTCTCAATGCTATAGTACAATGACTTCCTTTTGTCATTTTTAAAGATAAAAGACACTATTTTGTGCTTTAATGCAGCATGATGTTTCTTTCAGATTCCAGTGCAGCAGCTACCTTTTCTGCTTTCTCATACACTGAAAATTAGAATCTGTCTGCTTCTAAACCCATGCTAATCAAGTTTATCCCTGAGGAAAAAAAATCCATTTATTGCATCCACTCAAACTGTTATCAATTGTCATCAATTATAACATGATGATAGGTGTCGTAAACTCTCATAACCATTTCCTAGCCTCTAAAATTCAATTTCACCCAATGAGCAGTCTTATATGAACTGCGTAGTAATAGTGGTTTATTTACTATTAGGGGAGAAGGTATTTTTCTAAATGGAGAAGATATTTTTGTGTGTGTTTAGTTTGGCTTTGGAGTCTTTGGTATTGCAGCAAGGACACGCAGTTGGGTGGCCTGAAGTAGTAGCCAACTTCTCACACTTTCAAAATCTTAAATGCAATGCTGCTTAGATTGGAAAGACTACTCATACAGACTGAACTAAAATATTGTGCTTGTCATTTTGCTCAAGTAATAACTCCCCTTTGCTTGGAGATCAAGTTCCCAGCTCACATGTGTCAAATTATACATTTGTCCTTTAATATTAAGTCAAGCCTAAGTTTTTTGTCTGCCCTTTCTTGCACGTGTCGTTTTCAGATCAAATGACTCATGTTACCTTTCTCCTGGCGCATTATCATTGTTGTGCTAATGCTATTTATCAACTTCATGCCATGATAGTTCTTCATCCCAAATAATTTTCAGATTTTCTTCTGTTACTTGGCTTCTTTTGAGTTACCTCTTGATTCACAATTCTTAACAGCCTTTGTTTTCTTCTATGCAAGTAAGTTTTTTCTTTCATGATGTAGTTAGCCCTTAATATTTCATCTCATAATTCCTTTTATAACAAGTGGTCATTTGAAACAGAAGAATGAGTGTCTGCTACTTTTCATGGGGTAAAGAATCACCATGACAGCTCTCCCACACAGCTCCTCTTTAAGCTCTCTGGCTTAAGCTGAATTATAGATACAGACAATTCATCACAATTTTTTCTGGGTCCTCACATACTGCCAGTAGATAAATGGAGCATGTTAGGGAGCTTGGAGAAAATACCATGAAGTTTAATGGCAAAGATGATTTGATCAGCTCAATTAGTCTGTAATTACTAAAGTGAAAACCAGCATGTGACTATGATAGTGATACAGTTATTGAATGACACTGCTGTGTGATTTTCATGGTTTAAAAACAGCCAGAAACTAAGCCCTATGAGTTGCTTGCTCACTCCCCCACAGTAGGATGGGAGAGAATTAGGGAAGAATAAAAGTGAGAAAACTCGTGGGTTGAGATAAATGCAGTTTAGTAGGTAAAGCAAAAGCACACACACAAGCAAAAAAACGCCAGGATTTCTTTCACTACTTCCCATGGACAAACAGGTGTTCAGCCATCCCCTTGAAAGCAGGGCTACACATGAATTCACGGGGAAGACAAATGCCATAGCTCTGAGCATTCTCATCTTCTTCTTTCCTCAGTTTTATCTACTGAGCATGTTACCTTTTGGAATATCCCTCTGGCTAGTTTGGACCAGCTGTCCTTCCTGTGTCTCCTCATAGCTTCTTGTGTACTTCCTGCTGACTCAGTGGCAGGGCAGTATGAATAGCAAGAAGGTCCTTGTTCATGTGTAAGCCCTGCTCAGCAATAACAGAAACATCTCTACCTTATCAACACCATTCAGCAAAAATCCAAAACCTAGTAGCTACATTGAAGAAAATTAACTCTACTTAAGCCAAAACCAGCACAGTGATAATTTTAGTTTCAGCATACACCTTACTGTCACAGTGTTCAATAAAAATAATGTCATTCAGCAGGAAAGAAAGGATCTTCAAACATTGATGTGATAAATTCTGTCACCAGGGTTGACTATAATTATATTCTGCTTCTGAAGACTATTCTTGCACATAATCCTTCCAAACAGACTTTTTTTCCTCTTTGTCTGTTTTAGAGTGCTGTTGAAGCTTTTTATCTCTTAATAAACAGCACAAGAACTGTATTTCAACTTCAGGATTTGAGAGGAAAGAGGAAAACAAATATTTTGAACCGTGGGACCTTAAACTAAACAATTTCTTTCTGTCTCACTCTCCCCTAGCATCAATGTAAAAAACCAGTGTTATCTTTGTTTTGAAATATAACTCAGTTTTAGAAAGTCTTGGAATGGCATTTATATATTATCTATTGTGTACCATGAAACTCAATTTTGATCTCCCAGCTCTATTCTATTAAATGTGACATGTTAAAAACAGAATCTTAGCTTCACATTGTACTAAACAACAGCTTCCTTTTATCTGTGTATATAATTGTGTCTGTTCTCTGGCTGAAGGTACTGAAATGCTGATACAGTTCATAAAAAATGTCAGGATTATTTTTTTCAATGTGGAAGAAGAATACGGAGAATAGAAGAAAGTGGCATAGCAGGTGAGGTCTTCAGTACTGTAGAAACACTCCAGAAAGAATAATTTAAAGGATTAAACCCAAAAGAAAAAAAAAAAAAAAAGAATGAGTAAGGTTAGAGAAATAAAACAAATGGCAGAGCAATAATATTGGGAGAGAAGGGTAAAATTTTGATACAAATGATGCAAACTTTGCTGACAAATTCAGGCTAAAAGTCCATTTCAAGATAAAAGTCTGTGCCAGATAGAGATCTGAGCAGAAGATGAGAGTCCCTCTTTTCCTTTGATTATCCTTTAAAGTCTGAAAAGGATAGCGTCTGGAATGTTAATCCTCCCAGAGACAGATGAGGAAATAAACTGAAGATGGACTGAGAGGAACAAACCACATCTGAGAAAAAGCAACTGCAAGACCATGCATGTATTTTAGGACTGCACAATGTAACATACCTTCAGTAGGATTTTGAACATTGCTATCCTTGCATTGTCTGCTGACAGAGTAGATAAGTCTAGGTAAGGATTTGTGGCCATGGTGATACAAAACAGTGCAGACTAGAAGATGCAGAGATAGGGGAGGAGCGAGGATTTGTGCTCTTTCTCTTGACCCTCTAATGACTTATTTCCCTGACAGAGGTAAAAAACAGCCTTTAAGGCTGCATGGTGTCTTTTGGTTGCTGCAAACTACCTCGTAAACTTAAGATTCATCTGAAAACTTAGGCGTCTTTCTCCTCTCTCATATTTTTCTCTTCACACACTACAGCAAAGTTTTCAGTGCCAAAGAAAAGTCACAAAAACCATCAAAATTGTCCATGTGTTCAACATAGTTTTCACCCACTCTATCATAGACATATTTCTTTAAAGTCACTGTTGTACCAATATCAACAATATCCTAAACGATACCACTGGTTATCACAACAAAAAATATTTCAATTATAAATATTTTATTTTTAAAAAAATAGGTTTTCAATTCTCTTTATCTCCTTCTTAGTCATGTAAGATCTCTCAATGAAGATAATATTTGGCAGTAATAGAATCAATGCATACTGAATATTCTTTTCAATATTTATATCTAACATTGTCTTTAATAATTGCTTTCTCACATTTAAATTTGATTGCCTAGGAGACATTTAACATAGATTTAAGCATTTTTCATATATAAATTCATCTTCTAGCTATTTAAGTCTCAACGTGAAGCTACTTTAGTAAACAGATTTCCTTAAATGATGTTTTGTTCACAAAAAAGCAAGCTCCTAAAATTTAGTTGGTTTTGTTTTTAATCAAAAGATATAGTTTCGTTAACACTTTAAAAAACAAAACAACAAAACCTAAACCAGCCACATTAAAAAAACAAACTAACAAATAAACCCCCAAAACCTAGATAAAAAAAGTCTCTGGCTGTCAAAATATAGTAGAGAGTTTACATGTCATCTTAGATTTGCAGTTCCAAGGGAAAATAAAAATTTGCATGTTTTGTAACTGGATTTGGATTCTTAAAAGTCTTGATTAGGCAAATGACCTGGTAATCTGTATCACAGAAAGAAAATATTCTGTCCGCTTGCTTGGGTGTTTGCTTTGGTGAGTGGAGGGACATGAGAGTGGGTGTCAGAATTCAACATCCATTTTTAACCTATACTGGGGAGTAATGAGAAAAGCAGAAATAGGACATTCCTTTTAAAAGCAAATTGTGTGTATAACTTCCATAATATCTTTGAAGAAATCCCCATAGATGAAGAACATATCCTGCGTGGCCCTGAAAAGACAGGTAATTTTGTTGAACTACCCAATAAAAACAAAAACATCCAAGCAATCGAACATAAACCCCCTTAAATAAAATGGATATTCAGTGACAAGAACAAAGTGATTTTTTTTAAAAAACAGTGTTACAATTTTTCGTAAGGCAAATGCCTTATTTGGCATATTTCTGAAAGAGCACTACCTCAGATTCCAAAAGTCAACTACTAGCAGAATAATAAAAGCTGCAATTAAAATAGATTGGCAGAATGGGGATGGAGAACACCAATATGATATTTAAAGTCTAACACACATATAGTCTTTGGAGTTAAAATAATTGGTATGCATATTGAAATTAACCTAAATTAAGAACAAGTAAAATAAAATTAAGTGGTTTAGGGCTATACCACTCAATTTGTCACTACACTAAGTAACATGTATGTTCTTGCAAGACTGTCTCCTAAGAACAAGTATATATGGCTTATAAATAATTAGGGATACAGAAATACAAGGATGAATGACGTTTACCTTTTAACTTTGTACAATAAAGATAGATGCCAAAACTAAGACTGCAGATACCCAAATGCTGTATGCAAGTACCTGCCTCAATTTCTTACATTCTCTCAGAGTTATTTTCAATCAGTCAAAAAAGTTCAAAACTATGAGTGTAAGTATTGAAGTCAGATCAATATGTTGACCATAAATGCTGTGTTTCCTTGCAAAAACGTGCTGTAAGTGTATTATGGCCTACATAAAATATTACGTGACACAGTAATATACAAATAAAGGTAAAAAGGGGCTGTAAGTTTGAAATAGAACCATACAAAGGGATGAAAATTTAAATACTTAGAAGTGGTCATTCTGCCTAAGAATATTAAAATTATTTAGCTAGTATAAAGCACTGCTTTTCTTAATATATATGGATGCCAATAATACACAGAAACAGAGAAATAGATGAATAAATTACGTGTAGTTTATTAATTTATTTCACCTCAGTCCTTTTGCAAGATGTTTACAGTCATTATAATATTCAAACCCACTAATTATTTCAAGTAATCTGTGAATGTACCTATAAAGATATTTCTGCTTGGGGTCAGGAGGTGCTGCTGGGTGAATAATGATTTGGAAAATGGATCATAGTTTCAAATATAGTATAAGAACTGAGAGCTTTGTAGCTTTGATCTTTAGAATAGTCTCTGGTTTTATGTAAAAACCCCCACATGATAATCTGATAGACACTGGGAAATAAAGGATAAGCATGTTAATATTATAGTATTTGAAAAAAATATTTTTGCTCATTCTTGTCTTACAAACTCTTTTACCACTGTTTTGAAAGCCTTGTTGTGGTCTCATCAGACATCCTTCGTGTTTACGTGATCAAAATGATATAGTCAATATGCAATGATAGAGAAAAATAGAAAATACATATATCTATATATGTATATGTATATGTATGTATATATGGAGTATATCACAAACTTCCATTTGTTACCACTACATTCTCAATCGAATTCAATTACTGTTTTTTTAGTTTTCATGGTTCGGTGTCTCATTTTGTTTGTATTGGGAATTTATTCACCATGTATTGAAGACTATGTAGGAGAAGAAGGAGGTAGCTTTAAAAGACTTTTTGAAAAGAGAGACTTTGCTTTGTGCAAATTGTCAAATGCTTCTCCTAAAAGACAAGTGTAACAGTTTTTTGCTGTTGTTTGGATTTTACCTTTTTCACAAAGCTTTTTGAGTGTTTACAGGTTATTTGTTTGATTCTTGTGATGTATGTCTGGATAGGGTTGGTTAGCTGGTTGGTTTGTTTTGTTTTCAGTCTTAGACCATAGTTGTTAAATTGAAAGAATGAAAGCAATTTACAGGTATACTACATCTGAAATAGAGAATTCTAGGTAACTGACTTTTATAGAAATTCCTTTACAGAGGAATTAATTTAAACAAGAAAACAGGTAAAATGAAGAGGGAAGCATACTCCTTGGAGTTGCCTTGGGCAATGCCTCAATTCACACTGCTTTTGCAAACCCTTTGCTACCCATCAGAGGGTCTGTATTGCACAGCAGTCCCCTAAATCTTCAGGTCATTCTCCCACTGATACACCTTCCCTCCCTGCCCCTCACAAACCCTCTCTTGCCTTCTTAAAATAAAAAGATAAATCTGATTTATTCCTGTTCAGACAAGGACAGGAGAGAGTCCCCAACTCAAAACTTTCACATATGCATGGTAGGAGATGACCCAAGACTCTCAAAGCATATGAAAGTGTTATGTAGGTCACTTCTTCAACCCAGTCCTCATGAATCCCTTCTTCTGTGCAAAGTGTCCATGAGCCTGCTAGTGGGCTGGACACATGGTGGTCAGGGACCCTAGCCCCTCCATGAGGAAGTCACTTCTATCAGGGTTAGAAGAAGGGTCCTGTGCTCCAAGAAATGGATGGGCCACCCAGTGCTGAGGGGGCTGGTATGTGAGTAACCATACCCTGAAAGCAGGAGAACTGAAAGTCATACCTCTTCCCCATTTCAGGTTGAAAGGAGGATTTATGCATAACATGACAAGTTCTTCTTCATATCCTGGAACTTCTAATTTTGAAATGTTGTCAGAAATATTATAATTTCTGACTTAAACATTTTCTTGAAGGACTTTTAAAACTGTATTACAAAAGCTGCAGAGAAGACTACTGCACCTTGAATGGGGCCCTGACTGAGGCCTTACATTGCTTGCTGATGAAGATAAGATAAAGTAACAACTCAGAGCTGGGGTCATTCACAAAGCACAAGCTTAACACCTCCAAGGTGGAGACCACAGCCCCAGGGCTATCAGCTGCCAGGCTCAAACAGACCCTTGCACCAAAGGGTGGGGGGAGGAGAGGCTTTGGGTGTTTCTTGGAAAAAGCCTTTGGTCAGAAGCACAGTGAATGCCCATCCTCCAACTGTGCAGAGAAGCCCAGCTGAGGGGTCCTCACCAAGGGGAAAGCTTATCCACAGCAGAAGGGGGTGACATGGCCCATCAAAGAGGCCCCCCTGCACCAGAGCACCAGAGATGATGCAACTAACCCTCAATGTTTGTTGCCAGGGACAGTGTCAAGCTAGCCCCTGGAGCGGAGACACGTGGGCGTTCCCACCTGGCCCAAAGTATATATTAATCCATGGGATTCTGTACTCTTCGGCGTGTGGTGTGGCAGCGTGTGGTGGCATGTGGCAGCATGGCGCGGTGTGTGGCGGCGTGGCCACGGCAGTGATGGGGGACCCTCACCACCAGCAGAGCAGATGGAGGGGAGCAACGAGACATCGTTGGGACCCTCGGGTGGGTGATATACTTCCACCTAACCCCTGTCACCGCTCCCTGTCCCCCACCCTCCCCACACTTACTTTCTTTCTCTTTATTTCTTTTCTTTCTTTTCTCTTTCCTTCTCTTTGCCTCTCTACTATTAAACAAAATACATCAGTTTTTTGGCATCAACATCTAACCTCATTTGGCTTTAATCTCATTTCTGGGAATATTTTGAACCTTCTAAATTCTTTCTGGTTTATGCACAGAGACTTAGCTTTCTTTGCTTTTCTGGGTTTAAACCAGATCATAAAAAATGTTGAATAGTTTCAGAAGAGTACATGGATAAACCCAAACACATGAACACAAAGGAGTACCTGGTACACAGGAACGCTTGCAGAAATCAGATTAATATGACATCCTAGATCCTTATATCTCAGAATATTTGAGGCATCTTTTTGCTTGTAATTTCTCATGGCAGTTTTTTCCATTCTAAAGGATGGTAGAGTGACTGACTTCCAATGGGTACGTCTGGAGACCACCTAGGCCAACTCCCTGCTCTGTGGTGGCCAGTGAACCTAAGTTACAAAGGACAAGAGAGTTCTCCGTAAGACAAGTCCCTAGTACCACAAGTACCTCTTAGGTTAGGGTGACCAGAAAGGCATCTCCCAGGATGCATTGTTCTGTTATGGTAATCTACCCCAGGTTGGCTTCCCCGGTTGGCTGTTGGCCCTTGCCCATCACCACTCCCTCAGAGTGTCCCCATTGGTCCCCATTCCCTAGTCCTGCCTTTTCCCCACCCTTGCATAAAATCCCTGAGTTCAGCATTGTTCTCGTCTTTGCCTCTGGAACCTTCAACAATGTAGGAGCAATAAATGCTTCTGTTGGAACCCACACAAAGACCCTTCCTGCCTCTTTTGCCACTAACTTTATACTGAAGCTGGCCGTGCATTTGTGCATGCATGCGTGTGAACCACAGAGCTGGACAGAGACTGTAATACTGCTCAGACCAGGGTTGGTCAGATAAGTTTTCTCCAAATTCTGTCCTGTCCAGTTTGAGTATTTCCAGGGATGGAGGTTCTACACTCCCTGGGAAAACTATGGTAAACACAGAATCATAGAATAATAGAATCATTAAGGTTGGAAAAGACCTCTGAGATCTTCAAGTCCAACCTTTGTCCAAACAGAACCACATCAATTAAACTATAGCTCTAGGCACCACATCTAGTAAATTCTTGAACACTTCCAGGGATGTTGACTCCACCACCTCCCTCAGCAGTCCTTTACAGCATCTGAAAACTCTTCCTGTGAAGAAATTCTTTGTGACCTTCAACCTGAATCTGCCCTGGCTTGAGGCCATTTCCTCTGCTCCTGTCACTAGTTGCATGGGAGAAGAGGCCAACCCCGACCTTGCTGCAACCACCTTTTAGGTAGTTGTTGAGAGTGATAAGGTCACCCCTTGAGCCTTCCCAGGTGAGACAATCCCAATTCCCACAGCTTCTCCTCATATGACTTACTCTTTACACCCTTCACCAGCTTCACCTGGGGCCTCCCTGGTTAACCAGGACGGATGATAAATGATGGAGAGTGGCTTGGTGAGGTCTTCCACCAGCTCCTTAGTACAGTTGGGTGAATCCTATCCAGTTCCATACACAAGTGGCACAGCAGGTCATTAACTACTTCCTCCTGGAGTGCATGGTATTCTGCCCTCCAGCCCTGCCTAACATGGCTGGCTGCCCTGAGGATAACTGATCTTACTGTTAAAGACTGAGACAAAAAACATTAAGTATCTCTGTAATGTTTACACACCCTTACAGTAAAAGCATCTTCTCTACATCCCTGAAGAACATACTTTTTGTTGTTGATTGGTTGCATACTTTGAGGAACGTTGTCTGACCGTGGAAATATATGAAATTAAGCATTGCTGAGCATATTCTCTGTTGACCTGGATATATGAAGTTACTAACAAAGTTCATAACAAATGTATGGTGTTAAAAAATGAACAAAATCCAAAACTTTGTTTTGAAAATGAAATGAAATACAATTTTGGTACTAATTTGCCTAAAAAAATTAAACATTTAAAAATTAGGAAGGCTTTTTCCCTCAAAACACTTATGTGCAATATGACTATGACATCAGCTGACTGCAATAAGAACATTGCAAACATATTGTCCAGCTAGATGAACCCTTGATCTGACTCATTGTTATAGATGCTTCAACAAATCGGATTAGAGATCTTCTATTTTTCATAAAGCTAGGTCAGATTTCAAAGGTAAAAATGCACCTAAAATGAAGATAAACACCTGTTTGTCTTTTTAAAAGTACTTGGATCAAAACACGTAGTAGTTTGAGGAAATACTACATGTAATCTTAAATATAGCCTTCATGGTGTGGGAAGTCAGAGTAATCTCAGTCAGCCACAAGACAAGAGTCCATTAAAGATATGTTTTGTGATGATGTTGATGGACTAAGACCCTTTCCCTGCTTCCAGTGTCCTAATACATCACAGCCATCACAGGATGTTAAAGAGCTAGACTACTATAAGTCATGGCTTCTGCAGGATGGAAATCTGTGTTCTTCCATCCTTATGTAATAAGGCAAAAGCCCAAGACTCCCTGAGAATATATCACCTGGACATGTTAGACAAGTTATGCAAGTAAATAAAGAAAAGTATTTAGAGATTGATTCTGTTACGAGGATCAAAGTCCAGAGAAAATTGTTAACTGAAAAGAGAAATAGCACATCTTTTTTTCTTATTTTGCCTAATCTAGTTTTTTTATGAGTCCTTTTGTAATATTGTTGTTCAAGCACTAAGATCATTTGAGTAACCTTTTAGACCATGATTTTACCTCTATGTTGACCAACAGCAGTTACACCAGTACAAAATAAGTAAAAGGTCCTGACAATAGGTAAGATTCTCTTTATTTTGCTTGGTTTACTTTGAATTTGATGTTAAACCTCCTCCCTGAAGCTGAAATAAATCCAGTTAGTATTTCAAACAGATGTTGAGACTCACATATATAACACTTAACACAGGCAAAATATTTTTCCCCCTTGAGGGTTATAAGATCATAGTGCTGTTATTTGTTCTTTTCTCTGCAAAAAGCAGCCTAGCAGCAATTATTTTATGGTTCTTCAAGTCCCTATCTGAACAGAAGATGAAAGCAGAGGTGTCCTGTTCATACAAAACTGTAAAAAATTACTTAACACTTTGGAGTTCTGCAAATGGACAATATTTCTTCCTCTGAGATGTACCACTTTACTACCTATGATGTTATGCTAAGAATTTTCAGTTTTTTTAGTAAATCAAAAGCACTAAAACAAATTTTAAAAGAAAATCAGCAGCACAGTGAGCAGAACTCTTTGCCTTCTTTCAGCTGAATGGTTTTTGCAAGGTTGTATGAGGTTGCTCCTTAATATTGCAGTAATATTTTTTCTTTTAATTATACACAAAAAATTGAATAAATTACCTTTTCAAACTTTAGCCAGGTTCTAAAACTTTCCACACACTGTCCAGATGCATAATTATATATACACACAGACACACTTTTCACAAGAACGTGACCTATTAGTCCCATATTCAGGAAAGATTGAAAGGACACAAGGCTTTGTTTTGTTGTGTTTGGGCTTCGTTTGTTTGCTTGTTTTTGTTTGTTTGTTTTTAAATTCACACCTCTGAAATTTTTCTTATTCTCACAAAATAAGTCTTTGAGGAAGTAGGAACCACTTATAATTGAGACTATATTCACTGATTAAATACTAAATCCCCACAAAAACCCCAACTCACAAACCTCCTCTTCTTTACCTTGCAGTTGAGCTGACTCAGGGAGAAAAGTAAAAACTGAGATTGCCCGGTTCTTCTTAACTGAGCTGCTCCTCCATTTGTTTAGTTATTTTGGGGGATTTTTTCCCTCTCATGTGCTTTCTTTCTTTGCCTTTGATGTCTTCAAATAACTTCTAAAGTGTTTTAATAATAACTACAGAGTATCTGGCCTTGCCAGATAGGCCTTGCCTCATCTTGTTCTGTTCCTCAGTTACTTCAGAAAAGTGGATTTTGCAGAATAAGGTAACAGTTCTAAAAACATATTCATAACTTTTGTGAGTGCTTATAAAGAAGGGTGTACTTTTCATCCAGAAGTGATGGGGGCAGTCGAACAATTCCCTGTCAAAACAAGTAGCAACTCAAAAAGATTTATTTCTGTGTATTCAAAATTTGTGGCAAAAATTGTTACAATTAACTAGTTAATTTATAATAATATTTAAAAACATGCAAAATTAAGAGTTATATTTTGATATAATATCTACTTGGGATTAATCTAAGGATCTTTTGGTAACAGTCTTGAATCAAAAATAAGTGTAAAAATAAAAGAAGGCATTCTAATTACATGTCATGGCACTAAGAAAATAAAGATACTCTATCAGAAAAATGGAATATATTCCATACAATTGTGCAATCAAGTTGTGCAATCAAATTGGGTGAGTACCTCAAAGTAAGACTTACATTTTATGCCTAGTTTAATACACACTGGAAGCATCTTTTATTCCTTGGGCACCTCTCCCGTGACACACTTCCTGACTAAAGAAAATTTTTTAGTATTTTCTGGCTTATCAGAGCTGAGTTATTCCTCTGTCTAGCAAAGAGGAGATTAGAAAACTTTTGACGGAGCCAATGAGTCTGTGCTGGCAACTCCATTCTGAACTGAGACTATAGCCTGAGGTTGCTAGGGCAGTCTCACTGGGACATGAGCACCAACAGCAAAGGCAACACAATGTTGGAGTACTTTTTGTCAGTGTAACTTACCTTTCACATTACTTGTTCACCCAGCTCTCTTTAGGCCTGCTTTGTCACTGGGGTAGGAACTTAGGAGAAATAGCCGCATCTTTTTCCTGTACACTCACTCCTGTACACTGCTGTACATTCTTTCTTATGAGAGCCTTTGCTTGAAGAATAATACAGGCAACTGCAGAAACAGGATGCAAAGTTGCAAAAAAAAAAAGTTTCTGAACAAATAATAGTACTCTAGAGCATGAGAGCAGTAGTAATTAATTTATTTAAAGGACTAGAATGTATTACCTTGAATTCATCAGTCCTTTGCCTTATCCCACTTAAGGGCCTTCTCTGTTAAGAGGAAGTCCTGTGTTTCATGAGGAACGAAATGGCATTCCCTGATGCTTTAATTCAAGTTCTTTACAGATTAGAGTAGCCTGGGGATTTCTCTAACCTGTGACGGTTGACTATGGTCACTAAGGAGCCACCTGTCATGTGCAGATAGCTGGAGCAAAATACACACATGCTTTTCCTTTTGATTAAGAGGGAACAGCAAATTGTGTTGAAATATCATCCAGCTACTTCTGTTCCCTGTGGTTTTGATCATACAAGAAATACAAGGTTTCCTTCCTCTCTCTTTTTAAAAACATATGCACACACAGACACACACACACACACACACACATAAAAATATACACCATAAGTATATAAAAGAAACTGTATAGTTCAGTGGACTGATTGTTCATCATTGCTTGAACACTTAGTAATACTAACCAATACCAAAACCTGAGCCATGGTGACTTCAAATTAGCACCAAATTACAATTTCAAATAGAAGCAGTCACTTCAGGTATCTGACAGATAATTCAAGAAAGATGAATTATATTTGCAAGAAGCATTACGTGCAGAACAGCAATTATTAAAATCCTTAGTACTTATGCATAGCCAGTCAAATTATCTGACAGGCTGAAAAACTTCTGTCATATTCTTTTACATAAAATCTTCCAAAGCACTGAAATTCATTTCAGAATAGCTTGGCAAGTATAAATAATGGATTACAGTGGGCAAAACCTGATTTCTCAAATCAACATGATAAAGTCAGGCCTTTCTTCATCAGGCATAATAGGAAGTTTTCAGTTTCAAAGCCTGTTTTCAGAATAGTAAAGGGCAATGAACTAATAGTGAAAATATGTCTTATTTGAAAGCTAGAGCACTCATTTACATATGTATTCTATTACAGATCCAGAACTGTGGTTTGTTATAAAATAATAAAAAATCTATATTGGTCCTCCAAACTCAAATTAATAAACCAAAACCCAAATACTTCACCCCAAAATGCTTGATTACAGTGATGAGTAGCCTCATCCAAGAGCCCAGAAATGAGCTACAGCCACTTACTCCTGTTCACGTTTGTATAATAGGTTTTTTTAGTGAATTTATTTTTGGGGGAATATAAGGCTCTACACAGAAGTAATTTCATACCAAAGCAATGACTCAGAGACGTAAGGAGTTGCCTAATAATCAGTCAAATAAAGTAGACCACTGTCTATTCAGAACTCAAAAAAGGGAAGAATCCATATTAAAAACCAAGATGTTGAACTGTGACATTCTTGGGAAAAAGAGGGCTAGAATGGAAGTAAAAAACAGTGAAGGATTAAATCGGCCAGATTTCTACAAATCACACACAAGATCAAGTAAGTTCTAGAAAGGAAGTTTCTGCCAGAGGAGGGACTGATAAGACACAAATCTTGCAATGGAAAATTACCCCTTTTCTAGGGGAAAACAGAAACCTGTTCTGGAAGTAGTTAAATACAGTCACTTTAGTAAATTTAATAAATAGCTTTGTAGTACCTTTATCTTAATAAATATTCAAAAAGTGTTAAGTGGTAAAATGGACAACTTAAAAAGCCAAAACCAACCAAAAGCCCCAAAATTCTTTTTTTTTAAAAATTCAATTTATTGGTAGAGCCTGACCTTAACATTAAAGTATTATTATAAGTAAATAAAAACACTAGTCAAAAGATAGTCCCAAAAGTTGTTTTCATCTTTCATCTGTTTAAATTCATCTGAATGAATTTAAATACCCAACTAAAACAAATTACCAAAAAAACCCTGCTGATAAAATGGCTCTTCCTTCTAAAGCCACAGCCTGAGATTTCTATCCTTTCAGTTTAATTAAAAGGACAGAAAGTTATTTTTCACACGAATTTTGGTGATAAAAGAGATTCATTAAATATTATATCACCCCATGCAGGCTCCATATCTATGAGTGAAAGTGCCTGAGGACCTGGAAATAAAGAGATGAAGATAGATAAATTTAACACTGAAACAACAAGTAGTGTTATGTTGTTTTGAAAGAAAAGATTATTCTCTGAGGTAGATCTAGACTGCATGAAAACCTACACATTAGAAAATAATTGATTTCTTTTTTTTCCACTAGCTAACTCACTACTTAGTTTATATCTTTTAAACCAATAGGGGCCTAGAGAGGGCAGTGTTCCTCTCCTTTTATATAATAGGCTTTCTGAATCTTTTCCTTTGTCGTGGAACAATACACAGGTGGGCAGACCATTGGCAGTGATGACAGGGATCCAGTGTCCCTAAGGGGATGTGCTTGTTTATGTGATAGGGGTGGCCATTTGAAGGTGAGTGTTACGTGAAAACCTGTGATGCCAGCACCATGAACAATAAAGGCAGACTTTCAGGGGTTCTCTGACAAAACAGTTCTGCTTCAGCTTTTGTTTCTGAATCCAGGACAACTATGCCCAGCTCCTCTGTGAGCAGAAAATGATTTTTTCCTGTGTTTCTTACAAGCTCTGGCGTGACTTCTCAGCCACTTTGGTGTCTTTACAGGAGAAATATATTTCCTCACATGCTGGACACTGCAGCAGTTTTGGAGTGGGCTCAGTGTAAAACTTTTAAAGCACCATTTGGTATAATACAGTGAGATATTAGATAAAAAAGAGCCATCTGTCTCTCCATCAGCCCTTCTAACTCTTTCATATTTTCTACAATTTGTTTTATCAGTTTTCTAATTTGTTGATTTTTTTATCATAAAATATATGTATGTATTTACTGAAAATGTTTACTGGGAGATGGATTTTTTTAAAGTGTGAATAAGGAATATTATCTGTTCTACAATTGGAGAAGCTCAGCATCTTGATATGCAAATATATTACATTATAAAAAGCAAGCATGGTGAAATTATTCATTAAGGAAATAGCACATGTTAAACTTCATGATAACTTTCTTTCACAGAAAGAAATAGAAAATGATATGCTAATTTTCTTTCCAAGTTATTTCATTATGTTCCATGCAGCAGAGAAAATTTCTCTTTTCAAACTTGCACAGAGGATCTTGATTCCTATGTTATACTCATTTTGCTTCAATGCAAATCTTGATTAAACTTTATGAGAAAATTGAAATTCAATACACACTTCCTTCCAACCATGTCCACTCATTGATATAAACTGTATTGGGAAGTTAAACTGTTCATCATCTGAATTAAAACTTCAACCTCTGAAAGAAAGACATCATATTGAAAACCACCCAGTTATTCTGACTCATTTTCTAGGATCCGCTTCCTTATTAGTAACTTATAAGTAAGAGTATTTCTGAGCTAGAGCTCACTACATTAGACAAGGTATTACAGTCCTCTGTGCTTGTGCATAACTTTCTCTTTAAACAACTCTGTGGGCCAGTAACAAAGAGCATGCCAAGTACCTAAAATCTCAAAACCTGTTTAAAATCTTAGTGATCCTAAGACTTAGGTAATAAAATCCTCAATCCTCCACACATGTGTCTATGCATGTGTTGCTGGGCACAATGGGCAGACCTCTTGCAATAAGAGCAGAGGGATGTCTGTTTGTACTGCATGTCTTCTTCAGGTCGACATGCCAGAGAAATTTCACTGCCAGCCTTCACATGGGCCTTACAGCCTACCTATTTACACATCTGAAGGAACAGCAGTCTCAGAAGCTGTGAGATTCAGAATGGCTGTGACTGTCAAAAAAAACCATTTAGAAGCACACTGTTACTTAGCACTAATTTTTTGGACATCCCAAAGAGTTGCACATTGTGCAGTGAGCTGGAAGAGCTCCTTCTGGCATGTGAAAATCCTCCCCAACCCTGACAGCCCCTCCAGCAAGCCCATGTACACAAGAAACATTAACATCACTCTGTGTGTGACAGGGTTGCCAAGACATTATCATTTTGAATCTAGCCTCTCCACAACCTTGCCCTAATCTTTTCATTTGAGTAAAAAAAAAATACATTTTTTTCCCTTTTGTGGAAGTGCAGTTGCATGTAACAAAGGCAAGACTGTGGAGGAGCAGGAAAATCTTCTGTGATATGTACTGCCAGACCCAGACCTTGGGACTTACTTCCATAAGAAGTCATAGGGATTATGACTAAGGACACTGAAAAGGATTTTGCATTCACTTGTAAATCAAGAACATAAAATAATGTTTTAGGTAGGATAAAAATGTAAATTGCCATACCTCAGAGCATAAGCCAGTCATTGGCACTTCTGTCAGAGAAAACAAGAAAATCCGGCAGCAGCCAGGTTGGCAGTTCGCTCTGCCTTCCTCTGGAGGATGTGTCTCTGTCAAGCTCATGCCACTGTGCCAGATGGAGCACTGACCTGATCCAGAGTGGCAATTTCTTCATTTTGAAATTTCCTCTATATGGACATAACAAGGTCTCTGATCGTATTTGGTAAAATCACTCTCTTGTTAAATTTAACAAAGTGTTCATTAAATTGTGTAAATGTCATTCTAATGTTGCCAAAAATATACTTGCACCCAAATTTATATTTAGGCTCCTAGATATGTTCAGCTGATTACACATTCTTTGAAGACACAACCTTTGTTCTCTTTTTTCTGCACAAGAGTGTTTTAGCATTGCTGGCAAGCCAGATACTCTAGCTCTTCAATCTTCCATTTACTTGCAGAAATTATGTGACATTTCCATCTTGAGAGGGGACTGCACTGGCTCCAGAATCACTGTCAGCAAGGGTCCCTGCATCCAGGAACAGTCACACAGGTACTTCATACTTGCTCTATCCCAGATCCAAGAAAAACACGGTGCTTGGTAAACCTGCAAGCATAGTGTTATGTTATTACAGGTATTGATATAATGAACCAAATTCTGAGCTTCTGTAAATTGATATCCATCCAACTACACAGCCATTTCTGGAAAACCACATCCAGACAAGCAAATGGATGCAAATACGCCAAATTTTACATCTTGATGTGTATTATACAGTCCTATTTTCTATTTAGCTAGCAAATGTAGACCTTGAAAATAATTTCATGCAGAATGCCCTTGTCACTGGAAGAGCTCATTAAAAATTTTTTTTCAACATTTTTACTTCTGGAGTTTTTTACATTTTAGTACATGTTAGTAGTCTTAAAGTCCAGGAACATTTTTTCTTTCTTTTAAAAAGTAGTAGATGAAGGTGAAGCTGTTCTTCATTATGATGTCATAGGTTAAATATTTATTGGGTAAATATTTTAATATTTCCACCGCAAGAAGAGTAATCTAGGAGCATACTATTTCTATTGGCTCTTTCAGCCAACTAGAACATTAAACTAACTTACAAATATCATCATAAGAGAGGACACTGATATTCTCATGTCAGACATTAGGGCTAACAAACTGCAGATGAAATGCAGAGTATTAACCTTTATCAGCTGGGAACTCATCTGCTACTTTTATGTGACCTGCAAAGAGCAGAACAGTATTATCAATCTATTTTTAAAATACTGTTATGTGGAAACGGACAAAAGCAAACCCTATCTGCGTTAAATAATTGACAATATGTAAGGAAATAATAAAATATGTGTCTCAAATAACACAGAAGAAACCTATTATCAGTAAACAGCATTCAAGTTTCATACAGTTTCAAGGAGTATTTCTAAGGTACTTACAGAGAAAATGTTCCTCTTATACCTAGATATTAAAGACTTCCCAAAACCTCAGGAAGAAGTTTTCATATAAATTGAAAGAGATGGTCTTTTTTATTTGACAGTTGCATTAGTATGCAAGTAAGGGTTGGCATTCAGGTACCTAAATGCTAGTGGCTTATTTGAGATGCTCTAGTACAATCAGCCTGGTCTCCCTTAAGCCATCCTTTATGATACTGTCCCATGTCTCTGACCTTGCTGGGTTGGCAGCTGAATTTTATCTACAGGTTGCTATGATAAACACCTGATCACGTTCAAATTTAATTTCTGAGATTTTTTCATGTTTTTATACTACCATCACATACTTTCAGAGTTGACTGGTCATTAAACAAAGATTAGTAATTAAATAAAATATACTGTAAGAGAAATAAATCTTGTCCATTGTGATCAATCAAGTTGAACGGGGCTAATGTAGCTTTTATTCTATATCTTGGTTATAGTTTCCTTATACAAAGAAATGGTACTGTTATGAAGTACTTCAGCATCCCAGGGACTAAGATCCTTCAGCTGTTCTTCCACTAGGCGTCTTCTACATTTAAGGATACATTTAAATCAGGAGGTGACAAATAAGCTGCTTATATATCTCTTGGGAAGATTTGTGGGGGTAGTAAAAATGAAGGAAACTGCAGCATTGTTGGACATGGAAACCATTAACAAAAGTAAGGGTCCAGGGGCCAGAGAAACACATTCAGGATTTTTAACTACAGAAGAATTACTGTAGTTATTAGGATGTGGAGAAGTCAACCACTGACAGCACTGTAATTTCTCTTTATGGTCAGAAGTTTCTTTGAAAATTCAGTAAACTGTGAATTAAATATATGTCAGTTTTTCTGTTAGTGAATTGTACATCAGTGTTAAATTCTGGTACAGACATAAGGCTTTCTAGCATCTAGGAAATGCAAAGTTTTGTTAAATAGACATAATGTAAACAATGGCATAAGCTTATGGAATAAGTTTTGAAATGGACAGGTAAAAAGGAATGCTGACGTTCTCACGTGAACCATTTCTGGTAACAAGCTCCAGGGCTATTGGAGAATTGAGTTGTCACTCTATGCTAATGTACTATTTATTATCTGTTCCTAGAAAAGAGTTGATGCAGAAGACTATTTACTTAGTGACAGGCAAACTTGGTAAATGGTATAGAGAGTCAGCTTGTGTCCTTGGTCTCCACGGGACACAGTTGGGTATACCTACATGTGGGAGAAAAATCAATTAAAAAAATAATGAAAAATTTTTTTTTGACAAGTTTGAGTACAAGATCAAAGATCATGCTGTTTCTGTTTTATCCCATATCCAATATGATCCCTAGGACTGCATGTTACTTCTGAGCCAGTTATATAAAGATGTTTCAAGGATGAAAAACCCCAAAAGAGTAACATTGATGAAAATTCATATAACCCATTATTGAGTAGCAATGGTATGAGATTAGTAACTATGAAAAAATCATAACATTCAGCTGTTTAAAAGATGTCTGCAATGATCTGTCTCTTAAGGAAACTGTTAAAGGTTTGGGTTTTTTTTTCTACACTCATTTTATACAGAAAAATTGCTCCCAAAGTCCAGATCTCAATTTTGAAGAATGCATTCAAGAGTTCAGAACTCCCAAGCTACCTTTATTTCCTACTTTCTGCAGAACTCATTGATATGTCTGCTTATAGACAGTTTATACAGACTGTATATCATATTTTCTTCCATACTTATTTTTTTCAGATGCATAGTGTATCTTGTAAGGAAACTGACTTACAGTTTTTCATATCAGACTCTTCAGGGTGGTTTCTTTTTTGTCATTTTGCAGATTGTCTTTTTCTGTTTTTATACTTCAGAGAGGAGCTTTGGCATATCATGTCAAGTTGTGGAAAATATGCTTGGAAAAGTCAAGGAAATTTGAGGAGGGATAATTTTAGAATTCTAATTAGTGACTCGTGAAAGTCTTTACTTCTGACAACATCAGGACCAAATCTGGAATAAAGTCACTAGGTTTGGCAGATGTAGATCACAAAGCAGTTGATGGAGGGAGCATGATTCTGGTGCACCCTTTGTTTCTTTCTTGATGTTGACCCTCATCTTTAAACTGTAAGAACTGTCAGCAGCAATAACACAGCAGGCAGGTAAGAGACAACCACATTTCTGTATTGCCTGACTAGACTGCTTTCCTGGCTCTGGTGCCAGTTTTTATGGTCAGAGATAAGCCATGTCCAACACCATTCTACCCTTTCCACTTCTTTTTCAGCTTACTACTACCTCAGGTTCAGATCCTCTACTTTTGAGCAGACTGTTAAATCAGCAGTTAAATGAATCACTGAAACGTCACTGAAAGGAGATGTTATTAAGAAGATAAATCCCCATTATCTGTATTTTTAAGGGTTCCTGTGATTTGAATTTTCTAGGGAGACATATATTATTCAGATCCAAAAAGAGGTGTGAATAGGTGAGACTGTATTTGCATTAAAAGAGCCTTGAACCACAGGAAAAAGGTCGTTTTCAAAACTTAGAATCCCAGAATTAAGACAGTTTTGGAAAAAAATTTTAAACTACTTGCTTTCACTATATATGTATTGATGTGTTTAAGGCTAGAGATCTCCTGAACAGCTTTGCCTTTTGCTTATTTGCTGTGTGGTAGTCAGCAATAAAGGCTTGCCAGATGTTTATTTGCAATTTTAGATAACTAGCAAGTAAATCATAGGATTATTATTTTTTAAGGTTTAAGTACAGACATGACATTTCAAATAGTGAAACAGTTTTCTTGTCATTATATATGAAGTTCTTAAAATGAAATAATTCAGCATTTGAATATGGTGTACTGCACCACATTGCACCAGTTACTTGTTTAAAAAGCTGTCAGTGTTACAGATATGGGTGTAGATTATTAGAGCTAGATGTCAAAGGTATGAAGCAGGAGCAAACTGATAATCATTAAATCTGCAGGAATGATGAAATATGGAATTAAACTAGTAGAAAAATAAATTGCAAGAAACTGTATAGCCTTGTCAAGAATGTTAGGGTTTTTTTATACATGAAGGAACAAAGTTTTGCATTATGAATTCAAAGAATATTTATATTTAGCATTACATTTGCAACACCCTGAAAGTCAGATTTGGATCTAGACAGAGATTAAAAGTGAATGATTTTTGAAATTTATTAGATTAACCTGAAACATAAACCCTTTTGTAACCAGGTATCTTCCCTGGCCTAATCCTTTCTCATCTACAATAAAGGATTCCTAAATGTTAGATTAACGTTCTTTTAAACAACCTGAATATATTTGGAAATATCTAAGACTACTGTCCATATTTTTCCAAGGGAAAAAATATGCCAGCCACTTGCACAAAGGAAAGGAAAAGGATTCAAACACATTTTCATTTTTTCCCCAGGTTTTTGTAGCATTACTGAGTGTCTATGATTTAAGCAAATAGTCTAGTCAATCCCAGGAGACAGGGCCTTAAAGTTTGGAGGTCATTTACATACAGGGCTGCAAAAATCCATTTGACTCTGCATATTTTACTTCAGTATGAAATGTCAATTCTTGTGATAATGGCAACAGAAATAATTTATTGAGTTTTTAAGGAAAATATTGCAACATTGTCTACCACAATAACACAATATATTATATGCACAATATACTATACAGCATTATAACATTACTATGTAGTTTATATATATATATGTATGTATGTATAATCCTCTAACATATATAACACAGTAGCTTATTAGGTATGTAAGGTATAGTAGATTATACAATATTTTGCTGTAAATATATAGCATTTTTTCTTACTGAAAGATACTTTCAAGTGTCTGAGGAAGATTGGGGAAGAAGGAATGACAAACTCCAGTACTGCTGATTACATCATCTAGCTCAGGTTACTTTGTGTTGCTCAGGGCTGACTTAAGCTATGTATCTAAATTTATTTGCAAGACAGTTGAATAAACTAGCCTTGGCCACTAATAGGGTCTTTGACCCAGAAAACATCTCATCTCTGAGCATGGAAGAAGAAATATTTGCAATTGGGAAACGCTGGGTGCCAAGCTGTATTCTTATTCCTTTTAAGCTTTATTTGCCCTCTCAGACTCATTATTTTATTCTCCATTTTTTCTGTCTATTGCTTTCCACCCTGACTTCACCATAGGGATGGTTTTACAAAGGGGAGGCAAATAATGAACAAAAATATTTTCTTTCCAGTTCATATTTAAGTTGCTACATACTCTCTATCAAGAATAAAATTGTTTGGCCTTTGACTTCTAGCACTCACTTAAGATTTTACAGTATCTCCTTTTTAAATAAGATAGAAGTAGCAAAATGTATCCTCTGTAGACTAATGAAGTCTATGTATTTCCAGATTCTCAATTGCAAAGTAGAGGGACTTTTAAATATATTGTATAGGGTAACTTTGAGTCCTTGCTAAAAATGAATTCTGGTTATCTAACTTTCTGGTTTTGCACCAAAGACTGGGGTGAGCCAGGAAATATGTCTGGAGTGTAGAGCCAGGGAAGAGTGATATTGCTGCTTGCAAGGGCCATTATTTACTATTCGGGTTTGCTGAGAAAGAGATTTTCAATATTAGTATCTCTTCTTAAGGTATTAAGCATCATAATCTATTTTTCTTTCTGACCCATGGTATCTCAGCAAGGTATTTTTTTTTCTACTACTGCCTGAGGTTTGTAAACTATACACCATGAAACTGAAAACAAGCTAATCCTAAATCTGATTAATTTTGACTGAAATACTTACATGTTTGCCACTATGTGCTCATAACATGAACTTTGACTCAGCATTAACATATAGTATATCCACATCGTATTCTTTATTAATGTGTTTTCTCTCTAGCAAATGTAGGAAGGTTAGAGAGAAGGACACATTACTGGCTTGCAAGCACATCTTCTCAGGTGCGTTCTTTACCTGTTCTCTGTTACACATTTTCTTCTGGACCCCAGTAGACTTAGTCTGTGTGCTGGATTTTTTATTTGTAGCATCACAAGACAAATTCATTCTTACTTGGCTACAAAAAAAATCTCAGCCCTTATCTCCAAATTTCACATCAGCAGTGAAGTTTGAAAATTCTACTTTATTATTAAACATTATCTTTCAACCTAATAAAGGATGAGCTTTCAGAGCACCCCACAGATTATGCAAGTAGTGTAAGAGAAAATCAGTAGAATTGGAAAATTTTAGAGACATCCATTCTGCATGTAAAATTAAAATATTTCCACTAGGAAGTAGCAGTATCTGAAAGGCTAGCTTTATTTTTAGATGATTTTTTCCTCCCTGCAGGCAGCCCAGTGACCTCTGTTCTTACTTACAAGGTCTGCTCTGGGGCAGTGAACAACACTTCTGATAACAGGGAAAAGGTTCTGACTGCAAGCAAGTGAAATAGTAAGCTGAACTCCTGCCTTTATCATCTCCCTCTTGTCTTGCACCATGACATGCTACTTTGGCTTTTGCTCCTGTATATTTGAAATCTGGGAAACAGTACTGAGAAAAACACATTTTTGGTGCCATTATGAGAATTCTAACAGCACATGCTGCACTGTTAACAGCAGAAGCTCTACAAACTATGCTTTCATCGTTTTACCATGACTGTTCTCTAGCACCTGCTGCAATAAGACCATTCTAAATGGAAAGTGAATCTTATAATCATGTCACTACTACAATTTTTTTATGTTTATGTGCTACAAGTAGTCCCAGTTTGTTGATATTGCTTCACAGAACAGTCACTTTCTGTTTTTACATGTAGGCTTTTTCTAACTTAAACTCACAAGCTGTTTTCTACAGTTTCATTCTGTATGAGAAACAGATAAGAATCCTAATGGTATTAAGAAACTTGAAATTCCATTATAACTCACACTGAGTGCTGCAGGGAAGGAATACATTTTTCAAAATAAAGCACTCTTTTTTTGGGAGTGGGTGTGAGGCAAGGATGGATTTCCTTTTTAAGTGATAGAAAATTACAGATCAACATGCCTGCTGTAATAACAAAATAATTTTATGTGATGAAATTGAAAGTACTTTGCCTTTGATGAGCACAAAGTGAGGCACAATAAAAAGAGAGCAGGGGCATGAAACAAGACACCATATGACTCAAATTGGTTTACATAATATTTATAATATATATAAAATTTTTAGATCTGGTTGTTGCTGAGGTCATGAAAAAACTCTGACAACTAAATCCTAAAGACGACAGAAAACTTTATGCTTTTCATCATTTTCAAGTTTTTCTCAAAGTTGTGAACTCTTAGGCTTCTTTAGATAGACCTAGGAGGCTGTTAAATTTTTATTCCACTCTCTCTCTAATGGTAGTACTACTTTGTACAGTCTCCCTACACTCACTTTTCTTTAAAAATCCTCAAAATAAATTCTTTGGCTGTGTTTGCACTGATCAGGAACTAGGACATTTGCTTTCACATTTTCTGGTGCAGCACAGCTTATCTCGTGCATGTGCCTGAATGTCCACCAAAAAATGTTTCATTTTTTAATGCCACATTAAATGTACATTAAATGTAGGGAAGGTTGATGCACAGCTTCAATGGGCCTAATAAAGAATGGCAGCAGTCACCTGACCACCTCTCCCTCTTTTCTACCCATTGTACCAGTTACCTGATACCAAAGGAGCCCTTATTTTTTTTCCCCCCCCACTTAAATAGAGACATTGAGAAAGACCTCAGATCCTGGAAAAGAGGTTCTTGAGGTTTCATCGTCCTACTCAGTGCTAGAACTGCAGTAAGTATCACTACAAACAACTGCTTCAGTAATTTGGTTCCAAAGCAGCTTTTTTTTAGCTGGTGGATGCATCAACTACTGACAACTTCATTTTAATCCACAAAGAAGATTCCCATGTTGCAAAAATCTTAGTCTGAAACATTTTATATTTACTTCTTAGAAGCTGATAGGTTGTCTGTCGTTATCATTTCTTATGTGGTTTATTTAGCTAAGAAATTCACTTTTTGAAGTATTGGTGTCTAGTTTATGGAATTTACAAGTTTAAATACACACATACAGTATTTGTAGATGATCTGAGGAGAACTTTATGCAGTGAAAATGTGCCATTTCTTTTCCTGAAGCTGAAGATATTTTTTTAACTCAATCCTATTTGTTCTTGCTTATTGTCAAATGGTTTCACTTCAGATTATAATATGCATACATATTTCACACAAGATTATGAAAAAAAGAGGTTCCTAGACTTTTTTCATTGCTAGCTTTCTGCATACCTTAGACCTCTGAATGCCATCAATTTGACTCCCATTGCTTTTGTTGGTTTAGAACTGAATAACATTTTAGTGAATATAATGAACTGATAGGGATGAAGAAAAATTTATCAGCTCTGTCCAAAGAAACAAGCACAATTACCTAAAAAGTATTTTTACTTTTATTTCTAATTTTCTTCATTTCAGGCTCTGTATTTCCTTTCAAACATGCTGTTTCTGGGAAATAGAAAATCTCACAGTCCATTTGAAGCAATAGACAGAAAGCTGTAAAGAGAGGAAAAAATGAGTCTCATGGGCTATACTTACCATTTCTTGCAGTCATCTACACATGATCCAAAAGTTGAACTTAGGGTTTGTTTTTTTTTTTTTTAACTAGAGTATTAAAAGGATACTTTCTAACATTGATTGAAATCTGTGTCAATAGAAACTTTAATGTCTTTACCTACTAAAAAGAAACATGACACTATACTTCCACAATCTTTGAAAAGTAACATGGAGGAACACATTTTATTCTGTAGTGACTGTCTTACATTTTCTTCTGTGAAAAAATTACTAATCTAATGTTCATGTGGAATTCTTTTCCAAAGCTAAAGAGATATTTCTGTAAATTCAAGAACTGCAGGTGTAGAAATGCTCTATGTAATTTGCTAAGTCCTTGGTTCATATTAGGGCTTAGAAATTTCATGTGAGCAAAGAATTCTGAAGTCACTCTAAGAATAAATAAAATAAAATAGAATAAAATAAAATAAAATAAAATAAAATAAAAAATATAAAATAACAAATAAAAAATATAATAAAAATAGAATAAAATAAAAATAAAAAATTAAATTAAAAAAATACCAAAGTTAAATAATTTAAAGTAATTAAAACCAAAAATGCAGGACAAATAAATGAGGCAATAAAAATATTAGATCTTAATGAGGAATAATTGTCATTTTGTTTGCCTTCCATTAACCTTGCACTAATATAAAGACCTCCTGTATTTTCACTGCTCTTTGTTATATATTCACCATCTTGAAAATAAAGTATCCATCTGAGCTGTTTTAGCCTTCCTTCTCTTGCCCTGATTGTGCAGATGGCCAGAAAAACTTTTCAAAATAAAAGGCAAGGTGCTGATGGCTTGGGCACTGTCATTCTGAACTGCCTTCCCTGTCTGGTTTTGCTTGGGATGACACTGAATAAGACTTTGGTTTGCCTTCATCAGTGCTTTCATCTGGGAGCACTTCCAAAGAGCATTGCCAGCAGGTCTCAGAACATGCCCACAGGCAAGGTCAGCTCCCCAGGGCAATAAGTACCTGTCAGCTACATTAGGAAAAGAAAACCATTTTTATAGAATGTAGGACAGCTAACCTAACAGTGCAGTATTTGAAAATGTAAATTTCTTGCCCATTCAATAAATTATCCAGAATTGTTTGGTTAACAGATCCCCCTTTATGTAATAGGCAAGCGCACAGTGAACTTCAGGAATGATTGTTTTAGTATTTTTCTTTTAAATAATCACTTTTAGAAATAAATATCTAAAAATACAATCACAGGATGAAACAACATATATGGTCTGCATGAAACAGTGAGAAACCACTGATCTTATTGCACTAGGAACAACAATTTTGCCATTGATGTTTTCTTGATGGTTTTATCTTTCATCCATATAAAAGACATAAAAACTGTATACCCCAGAATGATTATTCCAGTGCATTTCAGGGAGACAAATACTGAATTTAAAAGGAAATATATGAGTAAGACCTAATTTTGCTAAATGTAGATTGGCACAGCCTGAAGAGATTAGTTCATGAGTGTAATTATTCCATATGAAATGCTCTCCTTATAACTCTGTGTTTTCATAAATTCCTTTCAATGCTTCTTGGGTATACATTGTTGTCAAAGAATGCAATTCACTAGCAAGTCACTCCTAGCATTCTGAGAAAGGGAGAAATACAGACAAATGCACACAGTCAGCACAAAAATATATTTTTAATACTATTTCCTGCTGTTTAAAGAACTGTGGCTAAGGACACTCTTTTAATTTTGATAATTCAAAAAACTTGAGCAGAATTTTAATTAGAACCAGCTATAAAATAAAGGTGTGGGGTTTTTCTTTCATTTTTACTTCATATTTGAAAATATGATATTGGAGGAGATGCAATCCAATTACATCTCCTATCTGTTGAATTACAGGAGATGATTCCTATATAAGACAAATTAAGTAAACAATTGGTCTGTGTGGAGGCAGATTGAACTGGTGATTAAAGAGAAGAAATGGAGTAAGGGGATCAACTTCTAGCCCTGTCAGTTTTCCTGTGTTTTGGTCAGTTCATTTACTCTGTCTGTGTCTGTCACTGAATAGACACACTGTTCGAGACTGTATCCATTTCATACTGTATGTCTGCATGTGTGTGTATTTTTCCATTACTGCAACAGGTTCATTGTTTAAGTTAAAATCTCTTGGCACCTCTCAGATAAAAATAATAATGTTGACACTTGGAATTTTCTGCCAGACGATAGGCAATAAAACAACAAGAAAAAAATTAAACCCAAACAATAAAAATCCAGGAAGAATGATGTATTAAATAAGGAATACACATTCTAGGGAATGAAGAGTTAAAATTGTTAAGCCATCAGATACACTAATCTCCTAAACTTTGCACATATATCAACTGCAAACTATTTACACCATACCAGACAGTTTTTATTTCTCCTGTGGGAGTTTTTTTAGAGAAATTATGTGACTGAAAGTTTACAATAATTATTAAAAAAAAAAGAATCTTGAAACTTTTTAGTGTTCCAACTTCTATAAGGTTTTTGTTGTTTGACTTTATATTACTGTATCCTAAAGGTATGTAGATATTTGACAGTCTATTATCACATATTGCTCTGATTATTTTCAACAGGGCTTTGTCTTAGTTTTTAAGTCACTTTTTCTTTTATTGAAACATATATTATTTTACAATATGTTGAAACAATGTCAGAAAATCTGATATATGAAATGTATCCACAAACTAATTCAATCAAGAGCTTACGGCAAGATGAACATTTGTATAATTTATACTGAAATAAACAATACTATATTATATGCTTTGATTTGTCATTGCCATAATTCTATTTTATTAGCTACCATTTAAGGAGAATCTGACATCTAGAACTTACATAAAGAAAAAAGCTAGCGGCCATTTGACTAATGCTGTTCCCTACACCTCATGCAGCCACATAACTTCTAGTACCGAGAAGCTCCCACTCTAAAATAAAAAGCGAGAGATGTGATCACAGTCAAAATAAAAAGCAGAATATTATTGTTCACTCTACCACTAATCTTCACACACACACACACACATGGACAGAGCATACAGAAAACTGAAAACATGTAATGATTGCTGAATCTTATAATAGCATTTGCTGAATTACTTTCTTTTTACATAGCCTGGTTAGATATTTATATAGACTTTGATTACAATAAATTAAGTGTTGTCATTTTGAGTAAAAGTAAAGATGTACTAATGAAGAAATTTGGCTGATTAATGGTATTTATAATATCAATGGTGTGCTTTTCAGAACATCCAATCAATGTGATTAGTTTATAGATACAAACTCTGTGGAGAGAAATAGGCCCATGTCCCAGTGTACACTGGATCATCCATCTGGAAAGTAGTTTTTGAGAAAATGACCTGGGAGTCCTGGTGGAACAAGGTTGAACATAAATCTGCGATGTGCCCTTGCTGCAGGGAAGCCCAGTGGTGTCCTGGCAATAAACAAAGCACTGACAGCAGGTTGAGAGAGTTGATCCTTCCTACTCTCCTCAGCACTAGAGAGTCTAGGAAAGGGCCACAAAGATGATTAATGCATTGGTGGTCTCTGCCGTGAACAAAGACTTAGAGAAATGGGACTGTTCAGACTGGAGAAGGGAATATTCAGAGGGGAATTCATCCATGTACATAAATGACTGAAGGGCAGGTGTAAAGAAGGCTCTTTCCAGTGCTGCCCAGTGACAAGACAGGAGACAGTGGGCATAAACAGATATACTGGACACTCTTCCCGAACATCATTTTTTATTGTGAGGGTGACTTATGTTACTGAAAGGGGTTGTGAAGTCTTCATCCTTCGTGATTTTGAAAGCAATCTCTTCATGGTTCCAGGCAACTTCTTATGAGTGGCCCTGCCTGAGTAGGGAAATTGGATCAGATGACCCCTAGAACTCCCTTCCATTCTATGATTCTGTGAGCTGAATGTTTAGTAATTTTGTTCAGAATGCTGAACAGGTAGCTGCCTGCTGAATCAAGACAAATGTTTTTGAAGATCTTGCTTATCCTGACTGAGGGAGGATGACTGACTTCTGGCACATGTTCTTAAGGCATTAGAAGGTCTAATTTTGCCTCAAAATTGCTGTCTCTACCAGAGACTGTCTGAAATTTGTCTTCTGGAGCAAGAGAAAATGGTTTTGATTGAGGTGCCTCAGTTCTCAGCAGGAAGTAGCTAGCATGGTATAAGTGTGTTCACCTAACCCAATGAATAGAGAGCATTATGCATGGATTTCTTACATAATACCATGCCATGCTGGCAATTTGAGAAATTTTTTAACTATAAGAAATTTTTTAACTATAACTTCCTGCCAAATGCACTGTTCTTAATGCATCACGTGTCCAGCAGACGCTGTACTGCATCATTGCTTTGTCATTGTCAATTACACAGAACTGTGCTCAGCTGAGCTATGGGGCTCCTAATTTTTTTTTATTATTCCCTGTATTGTTCTTCAAGAGGGTACCAAAAGTCATATTGCTGCTAGCAAGCAGAGAAACCATCAGCTCCTTTTCCTCCTTTGCACCATCCACTTCAGGACAGACCAGATCACTGTCAGCCACCTCCCTGCTGACAGCCCATCAGGTTGTGTGCCTCCTTTCTCAGACCTGAGCAAAACTTTCCACCCTTGAGTCTCTTATTCTTTTTATTGCAGATATTCTGAAAACACACCATGGACATTATAAATACCATTAATCAGCCAAATTTCTTCATTAGTACATCTTTACTTTCACTCAAAATGCCAACACTTAATTGTAAGAGAATTAAGAAAAGTTTCCAGGTGAGGTATATCCCTATGTGTCTGCTGTTGGTGACCCTGCAGCATAGTGTCCTGTAGAAACAGCAGCATGCATGAGTTTTCCCAGATTGAAGCTGGCCCTAGAACTGCAGAGAAGAGCTACATGACTGATGATGTCTGGTCAGCTAAAATGGATCTCATTGTGCTTGGGAGACCTTTCCACCAAAGATAGGTGACACGAGCTTTTCCCATGAATTCAGCCCAGGAGCACTGAAATACAGTTCAGAGAGACACAGTTCAGCAAGATGGAAATAAAACAAACATGTGAGCTGGCAGTGCAGACACCTATTGTGAGCTAACTCATGGTACAACAGACACCTTATGGAAAAGCAATCTCCATGGCAGCTACCCTGTATGTAATTACAACTATAGATTCTCCACCAGATATATGATTATGAGCAAAAAATAAGGAAATTCCTAGATGAATTTAAAAAGGCCTGTGTGAAACTGTAAGACATATTTGCGGCAAGCATGTTTAGTTTTTAAGTATATTATAGTATACCATAGAACCCTAAGGTGAATTTGGTAATGGAGAAATGGCTCTCAATGACTAATAAGTGTCAGGCTGGGCAGGCAGGTACTGTACAAGTGCACCCTTACTGCCATAATATGCATTATTTGACTTGTTTAAAAAGCATTTATTTTCTCAAATTTTCAGTATTCCCTCATTCTAGAATACTGAATAACAAGCATTTACTAATGCTTTCCTAATTAGTTTCCAACTAAATAGGTTTACTTGTAATCATAAAATAAGACTGTGAAGGGAACTCTAGACACTCAAAGATCTTCCTGTTTCAGGGGCTGTAAATTATTATTATTTTTCAGAGAGAACGTACCAGACATAGAGAGAATGTACATAATAAGCATTTTATGCTGTGCTTAATTTACATATTGAAGTACTTTATTGAGGCAAACAGACAGCTAAGTATCATCTTGAAACTAAAATTTGTTAGTTTGTTTTTGCAAAAGAAATAATTTAAAGTTGATATGTTTGATGACATGATCCCAAATAAGCACTTCATATGAATTGAAAAATAACCGTACAACAACACCATAAAAAGCAAACTTCCAGGACTATATAAAAAGTTTTATCAACAAATTCCTGTTCTATATTCTTGTCCTTTTCTACAAATTTTGTTCTTTTGTTCCTATTATGACTTCTGGGAATAAATCATAAATCCCTCACAGTACTCTCTCTAAAAATAAATGAACTTTATAATTGTGTCATGTAAAGGAATATATGAAACATTTCAAAAACCCTATTCTATACTGAACTGATTAACTGCCAGTAGAATTTATCTGTAAAACACCTGAAACATAGAATTTTTATGCTTATGACAATAATTATTGAAAAATTACTTTGAATCAGATGTACATATTTTGAATTTGAACCTCAAAGCAGAAAAATCTTAGCAACACAACACCAAATAATTTAAGTGTGAGTTTCTGATTTACAGATCATGACACTAAACAATCCAGGTGAGTGTTAATTTCATAGAGAATATTTGCTCAGCAGGAATAAGATCCTTTATGGTTTTTATTTGGAACACCATGACAGGAAAAGTATTTCCGGTTCCTACCTGTAAATATCAAAGCATTTCACAGGTACAGTTTTTGAACTGCCATAGTAAGGGGACCATGGCTGAATGGATTCCATTTGTGAGATTTAAACCTCTATTTCTAGTGTCATTGAGTGCAGTAGAGAAAAAAATTATACCATATGAAGAATGTTTAATAACATTTTTAATTAAAAAATAGAGAGGACATATCTTGGGGCTGCAACTACTGAAACATTCTGAATGTTTTCTTACCAAGTCTACAGTTTTAAATTAAATATTAACATCCTATAGGACCCTTCTGAAATAATTTGTTCACAAACATGATGCGATTAAGCTAAAGTTGGCAAACCCTTTTCTTTTTACTGTGAGGGTGTTTGGATGAGGTGGGTAATCAACAAAAAAATACCCCAAAACCCACAAAAGAACCAAAGACCACATCAGCATGTGTTTACTTTTAGATTTGCTGCTTCACATAGAATACACAGTTTTATTTTATGTTGATAAGGAGTGTTTCCATGTGCAATAGATCTAAAGGCATTAGAAAACAGTAAATTTTTTATCCTGTCTTCCAGAAAATAAAATATGGCACACCTAGCAGTTACTCATGGTTGGAAGAGTAACTCCATATTAACTAAAAATAGCAGAAAAAAAGAATAATGAAGCTGATGAAGCTACTAAGAACATTAAAACATCTACACATGATATTCCCATTGAACTAATCAATCAGCAGGAAACATTTTGTAAGAATGTAGATGTGTTGTTGTAATTCCTGTTGTGTGTTTACCTGTATGACACCTGTCTTGTTTATTTCAACTATCTCCCATCTATTTAGATGAAGATGTTCTGGGCTCTAATTTTCTGATATAAGAAGACATGCAATCAAATCTATATTACACCAAATAGTCCAAGGTCTGTTTTTCTACTCTTTATTCATGAGTTACTCTATACATAAAAAACCAGGAAAATTCTGTTGTTTCTGACTGAGTGAAACAGGACCATCTCCTTAAATAAATACATCAAAATAAATACAGATAATTAATATTAGTTACCACACCATTTTTTTGCTAAATAAAAGATAGGATCTCATTTCTATTATCATGCTATTTATATAAAAGCTTTCATCTTCTAAGGGCTTCACAAATACTAATAAAGCAAGCTAGTCAAAACTTCAGTACATTCTTTGCATTGTATAAATGGAGTGTTAAGGTTAATGGCTTTTTTCAAGGCCATACATCAAAGGGTGGGATAGATATTCTTGGGCTTCTCAGAGTTCAGTCCACAAACTGTAGAGAAGTGTGCTGAAATTCTGTTAGTTATTCAAATAGTTTATAGGCAGGTGTGCACCACTGAATTTATAATATGCAGTGAGGGATGTTTTGCAGATTTGCTGTTTTTAATACAGATTTTATGATGGCTGCTTTTAGATAAATGAACATTGGCTTTATAAATTGCTTGGAAGGCACTTTTGCTTTTGAGAAAAATAAACCATCAGTTCATAGACTCCAAAAATATTGCATTGTATTTTAATTAAGTTCTTGCACATATCAGTATGTTAGAAGACAAAAATACTGTGCTGTGCTAAGAAATACAACACACAAAGATTACCAGGCCCTATCTAGTATCAGTTAGTTTGTAGAAGAATATATGCATTATTTTAATATTTCTTTTTATGCTGTTATCACTAGGTTCTTGATGACAAATTCACAGAGATGAAATCTGGTGCAACTCATTGACTATTTGCCTTCAATTTTCTTGGACTTCAGAAGGATTTTGAGTATGTGTTTCTCTTCTGGAGATTTAGGAACCTTTTGCTGATGTCCATTACCTCACCTAATCCAAAGGCATGAGCCCTGGTGCTACCTAAATTCAGGTGTCTGACTGGGAGAAGTACACTTCAATTAAATTGGTAAAGGATTTATTAGCTGGGTAAAAGATTACTAATTAATTAGAACTTTTTTAGGACACAGGCATTAGCTTAATATGATGTTCAATGTAGTGATTTATGAGTGTGTGTACTAAATTTATTTTGCTATCAGTCAAATGATTTCTCAACCCTAGATATAAATAAGAAAAAAACAATTAAAAAGAAAAAAAAAAAACAACAACCTGTCTTTGCTGATAGAAGAGGTTGTAGCATCTCTCACACAGTCTGGTTGTCTACCTCTTACAGTCCTGGAGGAGGCTTCAAGAGCTCATTTTTTGTCCCCTTGAAAAAACCCTGAAAATCTCAACTATTTCTTGAAATGGTGTGATTATTTCCAAATGTAGGGAGTATCAGGAGGATTATTCTGAACTCTGGACATTTTTTCAGTATTTGACATGCAAAGAAAACACAAAGAAATACAAAGAAAATGATAAAATTTAAAGAATCTTAGCACTAACTTCATAGCTCATCTACAAACGTGTGTGTGTGGTGTCTGCATGTGTGTACATATGCATTTCCTCAGAGGCTGAAGGTGATTTTTACTGTGGATTTACCATTCTATTTAATAAGGGCTTTAGGAATGATTTGTTGTGTTATTTATACAAAATGTTAGAAACATCAACATTTCATCATACATCGGAAATTCATATGAATTTAAATGAGATTGTATGTCAGTGTTTGACAAAAGGGCATCCATCTCTCCGTGATGGCATTGTGATGTCTGATTCTTTCTTAAAAATGGGAAGATCAAAGATTAAGGGTTTTGAGGAAGGTATCCAAAGAACAGTGGCAGTTCTTATCAAAAATTACTTTTCAGCCTGTCCTTCAAGAATAAAGATGAGTATGTCTTCTTAGCAAAGCACAGTTTATTAACAACTTTGTTGTTTTTTTTCTGTTTCTCATGTTAGCAGCTTCACAGTTTCTGTACTCAAACTCATTAAACCCTTCTCTCCTTACCACCACCACCAAAAGGCCCAAGGAGAATGTTCTAAAAAGACGAAGTTAAAAGGGCACGTCCTTTCTTTCTGTATTCTTTTAAGCATGTTCTTTTGTGTACTTAAAAAAAAAAACAAACCACTGAAATTACTTCCATACCTTTCTATGTGTCTTTTCAGTCAGCTCTAGTTTCTGTAGGATTTTTTATTTTTCTTCCTTCTTGATAATGCACAATCTCATTAAATGATCAGAAACACTAAGGAATTATCCTACTTTTGGCTGCAGAATCAGGTGCTTAATTTGAAAAGCTATGTCACATTTCTGCATACTTACTCCAGAGAATGCCGAAATGCACTCAGAGACTAGGGCACATGCTTTTTCAGAATTAGGTTTTCTGACTTCAGAAACATTTTGTTACAAGCATCTTTTTCCTGTAGCATCACATGGCTTATGTGGCCATATCTCTGCCTTGAATGTAAACAACTACAATTACTTTTAAAGGTAAATAATTTTATTTTAAAAGGATATTTTCTTATCAATCCTCTGCTAACCTGCAATAGTTGCATCTTCTGAATTTATGCAGTTGATTCCTCAAAGGAATTCTGTCTGTTTTGTCTTTTACATGCCTTTTTCCTTGTACATCCCTGCTATGAATAACGATGTTGTAAATTTATTTTGACTGTGACTGCATTTCATGTTAAGTTGTGTACTTGGTTTATGACATATTCTTCATTTACACAACAGTGGATGTATTGGAAAATGTTTTCCCAAAACCTAACTAAATCATATTTATACACTAAATGTTAAGTACATAAATAATTATAAGCCCTTTTTAGCTAGCGCCCACACAAAGCTTTAAAAATGTACCAGCATACATGCCACTATTTATTTTCTAATGTACTTAAGGAAAAATATATTTGCCATGGAAAATGTGTGAATGCATAGCAAATCTGTCACATTAACACTCCGAAATTCCTATAAATAACCACACTCACCAATATATTATGTGCACTTCTACATATATTTACTGTTGGAAAAAAAAATCAGTATATTGTTGTCATTTTTAAACTTTTTAATACAAATTCTTTTAAAAAATATTTTCCTCACTTTATTTTAAAAAGTCTTTATTAACAGTGAGGTGAAAAGTCACACAATGGAATAGAGAATCAAAAAAGGGACAGCACAATGTTGTATGACATTTTAGCGCACTTCGGTGCCACCATTTTTTATCCCCATAGAAATGCAGCAAATAATGAAGAATGCTGCTTCATTGATTTCAAACATGTATATTTTAGATTAAGGTGACAAATGTATGATCACTGTTCCTACAGATGAAAATGGGCATTTGCATCTTCAGTGAGACGTAATTGTTTTATTCTACAAATCTACAGATGTTCATTCAACAAAATCCATATATCTTTTCCCTCTTAGAATCCTTCACAAAATAAAATGCCTTAAAAGAAGACTTTGAATGAAATAATATGCCACTCACACAGGCATTTTTATTCTCCTCCACCTTTTGTAGCTAGTCTGTGAAATAGGGATTTTACTAAGCTTTTCCCTTCCTGTTCCTTTTAAAAATTCTGAGGAACAGGGAAAGAAAATATTCATTTGGAAGAAAACGAACTAAGGGATGAGAATTTTCTCTCCATGAAGACCCACAATAAAACTTTACAAGGCAATAAAACTAAGAGTAAGTGATTGAAAAGTTAGGTTTACATTCTTCCAACTTGTCCTGTTGTGGGTAAACTTTAGGCTTTATTAGGTTTATATGAGCAACGCTTATATGAGAGTTAAGATAAAAGACAATCTGTCTTTTATCATTCAATCAAAAATACTTTGGTGTACTATAATCATCATTGTTTTATAGGTTTTGTCCCACATGGTTTCTGCATCCCACAACAACAGAAATGGAGTTGACTGGGACACATCCCTGCAGATGGATCTGTTGATGTAAGTGGCACTAAAATGTGGATACCTACATGTCTATAGCAGGAAGGGAAAACCTCCTGAGATGCAGAGGCTTTGGTTGCAGAGAAGTCCACGGAAGGACTCCTCTTGAATTTAATACAATTTAGGTCAGAGTCTTAAAAAGGAGTTGTAATTTTCACTTTAAAGTAAGTAGATGAGAAGGTTCAAAGTAGTAAACTTAATAATTCAACTAACTTCTTGCCATGACTCATGTGAGGCTTTGACCTCCACCACTTCCCATCCACAAACAGGGTATTTCCATCATGTATTGGGAATAGTCCAATAGTCCAATAGTCTGATCTTCCTAAAGGTGACCTCTTATCATGAAGCAAACTGTATCAAATCCACAGCATGGATACAGTTCTTGACCCTGGGTCCTCAGCCTGATTTATCTATCACAGATGCAAACAGAATTGCAAAAATGAAAACAAGAGAGCACTACGTGTTAATCTGAACAATTTACAATTGCAGAGCATCCAGGCACTCAAAAAAAGGAAATAAATTGTTCCTAAAAAAAAAGTAAACCTGTACAGAAGGAAGTAGTAAGAATGGTAGAATTCTGAAAATAGAAAGTAAAGACTAATGGAAGAAAGTAAGATTTAAATGAAAATATCTGTTGGACATTTGTATTTACAATTAGCGTTTATGTTTCCATGTCTTCATAATGTTGTTAGGCACCTACGATAAACATTTTCTACATTTCACAATCTAGGGTCTAGCTTTGATTCTTCGAGTAGAAAAACAATGACTGTTCTCATTGCTTTCAATGGGAGTAGATATAAATAAATTCTGGAAGAGATTTCAATTTTAAACCCAAGTCTACAAGGTCACAGAATTCCTGTTTGTTTTCTCAGATCCAAACTCTAGACACCCAGTCACCTGATCGGGGAAAACCGAAAAATGCTTTGTGTGGGTAAGTTACCTAAAAATTATCATCTAATGCCATTTAATGATGCCTTCCATTCAATTCCTGTATGTCTCTTCCAAAAGACACATACCTTCTGCAAAATCTGTGACATTCACATCAGGCCACATGGGTATCTCAGACACCCTATAGTGTCTAAAGTGACGTTACAATCTTCTCTTTAGACAACTTAAACCTAGCCTTCATATCTAACAATTTGTACAACAAAATAGATAGCTTTCATTTACTCTGTCAGCATAGTAAGCACCTGTTTAATTTTGAGTGGTGTAATCAGACCTTATCTCACAGAGGTATAGTAGGTACTATTAAGAATGAAGAACAAACGTGTTCATGTAGCAGACACTGTATAATTTCTATAACTTAGAACAAATTAGACTTGAGGTCTGGAGCAAATCATAGATACAAGAGCTCCAGAGACTACATCCCAGATAGTGCAGGGAGCATTACTTCTTGACAGAAGCATCATCCCTAATTTCCAGGGACAGTAACCTTGATCATATTTTGGTGTTTTCACTCTTGATAAATTAACTATTGTTAGTCTATTACTTGATCTTTCCAAGCATAGGTCTTGCCTTTTTTCCCCTCAATTTTATTCAAAATACCCAGAATGTGCATGAGTCTCTTGGTGCCATCACCTGACCTTAAGTGAAAATCTACTGCAAAAAAGATTTTAAAACATTTCAACCCACTGTACACTCTTCACTTCTGCTAAGCCTGCCAAAAGGAAGGGATAATGACAATTATCAGTCCCAGGGGAAATAAACACAGTTCGTTTTGGACACCAAATGCCATGGCTCACAAGCAGATGCTGCCACCAGCCAACAACAGCTCAAAAGGCATTTTCAGTTTGAGGAAGTAAGAGGGATCACCATAATGCAGCACAGCAGAATTTCTTTAGTAACACAAAGTATTAGAATCTACCTTTCACCTTGAACAAAAATCATCAATCAAACTTTAAAGAGAAGGATAGGAATAAATTCATAACAATTTTCCCATTCAAAAATCATATTCAGTGTGTACATTAAAGTTCAGTTGTAGAAGGTCACATTAGAACAGTCGGAAACTACCAACAATGAAATTGGTTACAATATCTAATTCACTGTTACATAAAATGCATTTACGGTATAATAGCTAAGAAATGCATGTAATTTAAAGAGGCCCGCTACAGCAATCACTGAGACTGAACATATTGAGTATAGTAAGTCTCAAATCCATTGCATTTAGAGTAGTGTGCAAGAACTTTTTCTGTCCAGTGAGAGCCCCCCTGGTTTAGCAAGAAAGTCAGACTGTCACATTATTATATTAGATTAAATCAAATCATTAATGACATTCAGAAGAAGTATTCCTTTTGATTTTCATTGGCTGTGTTTTGCATGCTGAGCTCACTTTTCAATGCAGATTCAGCACTGTCTTCATTTTCAGATCCTTTTGCCTCATTTTTTGAGTATATGCCTTTTTTTTTATAAATGCGCATGGCTATGGCTGTGATGCAAAGTAGGATGAATATGACAACTGCTATCACACCTACAAGAAGAGGAGAGAAAAAAATAATGAGAAAGGACAGACAAATAGTAGGCCAGAGAGCAGAACAAAGAAGAAATTACTGCATCACATAATGGAAGGGTTTACAGGAAAGCCTGAGAGATGAGAAGCTGTATCTGCTTTCAAATCAGAAACAGCACTGTAGCATAAGCTTCATGCTGATTGTTTTGAAATTTTGCACACTATTAATAATAATAATAATTTTTAAAAAGTCCACAGAAAATTATGATTTCTGCAGTTTTTGAATGGAAAACTACTAGTGGCCTTAGAGTATTTTCAATGAGAGGGTTTCTTTTTCTCCTTTACTATCCAGCCCTAGATCTCTGCTGGTCCGGGAACTCAAGCCACTGCAGATAAGGAAGAGTAACATGAGATACTTCTCAGAGAGATAAGCATGACCTTCCAGATGGCCAGCCCACCTCCTCTCTTCCTCATTCATTCTGTCATAATGGTCTTAGGACCTTAGGTTCATGAGACAAGAGGATGGGCAGGGGAGGAATTTGAGGAGAAGTGAAACAGAAGGTAAATGTATCATGCTTGTCAAAGAGGCAGAAAGTAGGACTAGGCTGTTGGGATGAAAAGAGCACTAAGCAGTCTGGAAAACAGTTGTAATGCAGTGGCTCAGCTATACTAGACAAAGGGACAATCTGTTGTACAACTTGGTCACCACTGCAAGAAAAATAAAAATACCTAATCCCTTAGCACTCTAGATAAAAACAAAGCATCCAAAATTCAGCAATGTCATTTTTCTTGTTCTCTAATATGAGCAGCCATCCGTCATTGTAGGAATATAAAGGTTTTAATACAGTATCCCCTTCTCTGAAATGAACTTTGCAATCTAAATAAATCTTGTTCTTATTTAGATTGATTAGAACAGTCATTCCTTTCTTTCAATCACAGTAAATGCTCTCTCAAAGGACTTTCCTATAAACATGTTTTGGCTTAAGTAGCTGAACTGGTACCATTTTCAGTTTTACTCATTTAAGGGTACTTCACATTAAACTTTTACTGAATATTGCACTGCTTGCTTTGTTTTGACTTTTAAACAAACATAGTTAAGCAGTAGAAAAATGGTGAGTGCACATTCCCAAATGTGTTTAAGAACAATAAAATGGTACTGTTATTATTATCTTAAAAGGATTGTAACTATTGTAGCTTGAAGTTAAAAAATTACTTTGTTGTTAGCACACTTAAAAATCCCCACCCACACTAAGTTACCTAGTACATAGTGATCTGTATGTACAGATACTTATGTAAAATAATACTAATCTTTTGAAACAGTAAAGCAAGTTTTGACAAAGCTACGTGTGAAAAACTCAGAAAACATATCTTTAAATTCTTACCTTCCTGAAATCAATGGTAAATTTCTCATTTGATGTGTATAAAATTATAGAGATGTAAGTATCACTTTAAAAGCAGGGAACCTTCTAGGCTTAATAATCTCTCATTTTAGTATCTTTGGTACTACTCTCTTAAAGGTCACTAGTCATGCAGTGTGCTTTTCGCAGGCACTGACCATAGCAGGTTTCACCGTTTAAATGGAAGACAAACAGGTGACTGCAGGTCTTAATTCAACCATCCATAGTCCTAAACATTATTAACCTCAAAAAGAAATCTGGACAGTTTTATTCTACTAAATTCCACTATTTCATTTGTCTTCTGAGGCTTTAAAAACTCTTAGAAAGTAAACCTTCTAAAAATTTAAAATTTAAAAGACAGAGGGGATGACCCACTGCCCTCTTTCTGTCAAAGTATCTATGCAAATTGAAACAGAATTACACTGCCACTGCATCATTTTCATGAGTGAAAACAAGTTTTATTTCCTCACCTTCTCCCAAAAGAAATGCTCCTTGAAATTCTCACAGAGGATGATTGTCACAGGACACAATACTATGCCTTGCAAGAAAATTTGAACTGATAGAGACATATACTTGATTCAATACTGGTAAAAGGAGTTGAGTTTTTCCCGAGGGTCCCCAATACCAAATTGTCCCTATTAGGCTCACTTGAGTACTTATTTCTGCTGAAGAGACAGAACTGGTAGGTTTCATATGAAGATCCATATGAGATGGATCCTTCACACAGGATTCATATGAGATAGATCTTAAGGACAATCATCCAGAAAGGCAGAGTAATGGAACCTGTATATCCTGATTTTCAGTCCTGTACTTTAAGCACACGCAACTATCCTAAGCTTTATACTGTATTTGTTCTGACAGTCATAAACAGTAAAGGGACTATCAACAAATTCACTTCAGAAGTGACTGAATTTTATATGGTTCTTCCTCTATTCCTCTGATTAAAAAAAAAAATATTTTGAAAAAAGTTATGAATTGTCATTTGTAGTTCTATATGAGCTGATACAAATGTCCAAAAGAAATAGAAATAAAATGAAGAAGAGATATTTCAAACCAACAGCAATTATTTTTATTGTTTTAACATGCATTTTAATTTTAAGCTGTAAATCAATACAAGTGAAAGTCTTTCCAAGAGTACCTTGCCTTCCAAATAGGAAAACAGGATGAAATTTCCTCAGACTGTCAGAGGATTGATTCAAGCAATGTTAAATACCACATTCTCAAGAAAAAGTCTTTGTTGCTCAGATTTATTAAAGAAGATTTTGAACTTTGTAGCAAAAGGTAATTTTTGGTAAAGTCAAGAAGAAACAATGGTTCTTTCTTAAATACATGCTTTTTTCACAACAAATCCAGGTACTTTTTAAAGTCAGAGACACCAGTATTATGCAGGTTGAAATTCTGTCCTTACTACCTTGTTTTTCAGCAGAATATTTCAATATATGGAAACACTTATGGCATAAATTTATGTAATAAGAAAATAAAAGAGCGATCAATTGTATGTTAAAACAATGCTTGATTTTTATCTGTCTACCAATTGCAGTAAAATGAAGATTTTTTACTACTCTCTGTATGCACACAAAGCTAAACTGACTTCACTTCATCATTGACACATTCATAGTTAGAAAAAAAAGTTTCCTGTAGAGTCCCCTTACCTCCAATAATTGCAGAGTCACTTCTGATTGCATTAGCTAAAGGCTTTCCCTCATCTATTGGTCCAGAGTGATCTGCAGCAGGAAAAATAGAAGAAAATGACAGAAAAACAGAAGACTTTTTTTAAAGAAATTCTCACACTGTTACAGCCCATTTACAATGTGGTACAGTGGCAGTAGTGTGGGTCAGTAAGCTTGTATAGAACAACAATGTAGATGACACTTTGCAGAGATAAAAAGAAAAACGTAAACATTCAGACAAATTGAGAAAGGCTAGAGAGAAGGAAGTAAGTACATATAAAAGAGAATTATTTACAAAATACTCCTGAGATGTTAACCTGCATGAAATAAAAAGTCAGTTGTGATTCAGGTCATGAGTACTCTATTTAGATTTTGCTTCAGAGATCAGAACAAGTGATAACCATATGCTACCTGCAAATGAATGGGTTGTTTCACTTGATGTTGAGTCAGCTCCAGTTAAAGTACCACAGTTGGATTCAGTGAAACGCCCTTTTACAATGACAGGGGCTGAGCTGCTGTGGTGCAGTGCAGCCTTCAAAGGAGCAATGTGGTTGAACTGCACTGAAGAGAGACAGCCAATAAACCCCTGAGAGTTTGCCTTCATAGTCTCCTCATCTACATCGCTGTTTTCTGTTAATCAAAAGGAACAGAACACAATTAATCATAGTGCGAATGTACAAAATAAAGTGTCAGAAGAATAAATGAATAATTAACCTGTGTTCCTCTGAGTATATTTGAGTTGCAGCAACATATGTAGATTCACTAAATCCCTTTCTTGTCTGACTTTAATGAAAAGACAGTCAGATCTATTCAAACCCCCCTTTTTTTGAACAGATGACAGTTGCTAATCTGCTGAGGGAAATGCTTTTAAATTACTATAGCAAGTTCCAAAGCAAAAAGTTTCTATTGTAACTAAAGAATTTAAATTAAAATGCTACACTTTTTCATTCTGCAAAAATATAACAATGAAGAATGAATTCCAGAAAAAGGCATTTTGTTGGACTTCTTCTCATAAATAAACATTTTTGGAACATATTCATTCCATAGATTCCTATATCTACTCCATTCTAGCACCATCAAGTCTGTCAAAACAAAAAAAATTCTCTGAAGATCTCAGATCCTGGAAATTCATCAAGATATTTTTTGTGACATTTTATAAAATTAATGGTGTTCCAATTTATCATACATTTTAAAACATGATACCATTATTATTACAACAAAGGGGGAGGAAAAAGAAGATACCTCCTCACTTATTCTCCTGAATTGCCTTTCTGAATACACGATGCATGTACACTGAATGTTAGAACTCTCCATTTATTCACCAGGTAATGCTCACTAATGCACCACTTTTGATGTGGAAAACAAACAGTTTATTTACTCTGACAGTTCTAATTTAAGCACAAACTCTGGAAGTACTAGTTATAAAAAGAGGACTCCTAAGGGAAGTAAATTTGCAAATAAAATGGGAATTTCATCTCATTAATTTTCGCTTCCAATTTATCCTGGAATCCACTAAAGAACGGGTGATCTCTACAATGGCTACCATAATAATTTTAAGTTTTACAGTACACCCCTTATTAAAATCTAGGTTAATGGCAAAAAATGGGATAATGTGTTCAGGCAGAATGTTGCAAGATAGCAGAGCAGCATTTTCCTCAACTAAACTCTGCTTATTGCAGTGATGATATACTAACATATATAGATATATGTCAGCCAAAAGTCTGCTCACCTACACTGATGGATTACATAAAATGTTGGCTGTTTTACTGTCTCTGCTTTGTTTGCAGCTTTTTCCGATATTTGCCTCTATGCACTGAAGGATCTGCTGTGACGGGACATCTTAAGAAAAAGATTAATACTGAAGTGGCAAGAAAACACTGTCCCAAACCCCCTGTGATAAAAATATATACCTCTAAATATGAGTAAGATTGAAAACCTCAAGAGGAGAGTGGTTGCTACTATTTTTCAGTTCCTATATGAATCATTTATTAAACTGCATATATGTATAATAGGAAAGGAAATATTTTAAATCCTTTGATTTCACCTGACTCCTTAACTAGAAAATACTTCTGGGATAAAGTAAAGCTTTATATTGGATCAGGCAATCTTGATGATGAAAGTGAAAGGGAAGACCATCATCATCCACTTTCATACTAAAGTAAAATTTAACTGATTGAAAATGACATTCAAAACACTCACAAGTTGTTTATTGGAAACTGTAGATTACAGTAAACTGAAGTTACGCATCCTTAAGTATCTTAACAGCAATTCATTTGCTAAGTGTATCCAAGTTCACCATAGACAAAATTACTCCACCTACATTGTCTTCTTAAATAAAACAAACAAAAAATCCCTCAAAAGCAAAACACACTCAGTAACTCTCTTTATTTTGATGTCTTGAAGTCGCTACCTGAAAAGAGGCTAGACAAGATTAAGAGAATGAAAGCAGGTATTAACTGAGGTCCCCTCAATAGGTACTTCAATAGTCAAAAGCCTCCAAGGGTCTCCACCCTTTGACACTGGGTCGTGGGTTTTGCATGCTTTTATAAGTTCAGTCTATTTGCATATCAGGGTTAATTCTCCAATTACAGTTTCAGGTAATGATGTAATTACCCCAAGTTGGCTTCCCCCATTCAGAGGCTTAGTTTACATATTTCTGGGCCTAGGAACACAAGGTGTCGTTGAGTCCAGGCCCAGAGAGGGTTTGTTATGTCTAACCAGGATATGAGAACAGTAGCTAACATGCTATGGAGTTTTAGAGTTACACACTAAGCAGTACAGGATCTGAAAAATATAAAAGCTAAATCCTAAGGCCTCACTTTCACTCTGCTTCAACCATTTGTCCTCGTGAAGCAGTCAAGCAGAAAGTCAGCAGACACACAGCTCCTATCAGAACATGTTAAGACAAGAACTGTGATGCTTCCTAATAGCTTTAAACCTTATATTATGTCACCCAAAACTGCCCCCAGCACTCGAGGTGAGGCCGCCCCAGTGCAGAGCAGAGTGGGACAATCCCCACCCTTGCCCGGCTGGCGATGCTGTGCCTGATGCACCCCAGGACAGGGTTGGCCCTCCTGGCTGCCAGGGCACTGCTGACTCATGTTCAACTTTCCATCAGCCATGTCCCATGTCCCTTTCTGCAATGCTGGTTTCCAGCAGTTCATTCATTCCCCAGTCTGTCTTTATATCCAGTACAGATTCTGGAACTTGTCTTTGTTAAAATTCATACAGTTGGTAACTGCCCATCCCTCTAATTTGTTGATGTCTCTCTGCAGGGCCTCTCTGCCTTCAATGGAGTCAATAGTTCCTCTTAATTTAGTATAATTCACTGTCAAACTTACTGTACCTTCAAGTGCTGCATCCAAGTAATTTATGAAGATGTTGAAGGGAACACAGCCAAGGATGGGGCCCTGTGGAACCCCACCAGAGACAGGTCCCCAGTCTGATGTCACCCCATTCACTGCAACCCTTTGTGCCCAACCCATCAGTCAGTTGCTCACCCATTACATGATGAGTTTATCCAGCTGTGTGCTGGACATTTTGTCCAGAGAGACAGCTTCAAAAGATTTACTAAAAAAGATTACATCAACTCGCTTTCCTGGATCAACAAGGTGGGTTACATTGTCATGAAAGGAAATCAGGTTTGATAAGCAGGACTTTCCTCTCATGGACCTGTACTGGGTGTGACTGATGACTGCATTGTCCTTCAGCTGTTTTTCAATACCTTCCAGAATAATCTTCTCCATAATTATAGCGGGCACTGAAGTGAGACTGACATGCCTGTAGTTTCCAGGGTCAATCTTCTTGCCCTTCTTGAAACCTGGGATAACATTAGCCAGCTTCCAGTCAGCTGGAACTTGTACAGATTCCACCATTCAAAAACAACTGAGAGAGGCCTGGCAGTGGTATCAGCCAGCACTTTGAGTATTCTCACTTGAATCCCATGAAGTCCCACAGACTTATAGGGATTCAGCTGGAGCAGGAGATTCTGCACAACTTTTGTTTGAAGAAAAAAAACTGAATCACGTGCAAAGGCAGAAGAGCTAAGAAAAGTACTTCTCGAACTGAAGATAATTCTTAAAAAAACCAGAGCTTCCTTGTGTGGTTTTCCTGAACAAACATTTTCAAGTACAGGAAACACATTATTTCATATTTTATTAACTCCTTATGTTTAGACCTCTTCACTGCAACAAACACTCATTACTTTTTTCCTCTGCCTTCATGAATTCTTCTTCAGTCTCTGGATAGGACTTCATAGGAATCAGAACCCAAAGCAAACAGATTTCTAAAAGAAATAGGAACTCTCCTTTGAAAGGGGGAGAAACATATGTTCTCCTCAGGACAGTTTCTGAGACAAATTGGGCTGAGTTCCCCACAGGTCATTGTAACTGTGCTTTTCACTGCTGTGTTACTGCAAAGCCATCATATAACCGAAGAAAATTCCACCTCTGAATTTTTTTAAGTGTATGGTTCTTTGGGAGAGACAATATTGGTCCTGGTCAAAAGACACTGTTATTTGTCTAAAAATTTACATTTCCATAAATTTCATCAAATGCATTTTTAAGTAAATTGGTATAAACCTTGATATGATATTTTATAATAAAGATAAAAGAAACTTTTATTCTGTACTGGTCATCATGGTATTAACCTTATCTGAGTTTCACTGCAATAAACTACTACACTTAAAAATATTATACATTCCTGATTCAATTTTATCATCAAATTGTAAAGTTTGGAAATATTTGTAATAATTTTCTTGTAGTAGCTTATATTTCAGCGAATATTGCTTTAAATTTATGCTTAAATTTTAAATGATCATTCTCTTTTCCATTTTCTGTGTATTTTCTGTGCATACATACCAGTTCTTTTCTGGAATGTGAGTTCTATATATAAAATTTACATTTCAAAAGTGTATGCTTCTGTTTATGTTAGAGGTACTTAGTTATTTTTCCAGTCAGAAAACAGATCAGCTACACTGAGATTCTCTGAATTATAACTAAAAAAATAATTAAGATTTTTTTATGGTCAATAAACAAGATTTCTAAATTTCTTTAAAATATTTTAAGCTACTTAGCATTTGGTAATTGTCCTCATAAAAATAACTACCACTGTATGCATTTTATTACAAATTTAAAATTATTCTTCCACCTTTTTTAGATAACACTCTCATAACTGAACAACCACCTATTTGACAAATAAAGAATTAACTGGATCTCCTTATCCAAACAGTTGTATGCAACAGCTCAATGTCTAAATAGGGATTGGTGACAGGTAGTGTTCCTCTGGGGCCCACAGTGGTACCATTGCTGTTCAGTATCTTTACTAAGGACACTGAGACTAGGAGATTGCGTGCATCTGAAGCAAGGCTGTGGATGACACTAAACTGAGTTGTTTAGCTGACATACCTGGGAGATGGAATGCCACCCAGAGGGAAACTGATAGGCTTGAGGACTGGGACCAGGTGAATCTCATGAAATTCAAAAATGGCAAGTGCAAGTTCTGCACCTGGATCTGGGCAATCCCCAGTATTAATACAGACTGGGGGGCGAATGGATTGAGAACACCCTTAAGAGAAAGACTTGGTGATGAAAAATAGGATATGACCCAGCAATGCTTGCACTTCACACAGCAAGTATTATTTGGGCTGTACATGAAGATGTGCAGTGAGCAGACTGAGGGAGATTATTTTCCTCCCTCCATTCCACTCTTGTGAGATCCCTCCTCAAATATTGTGTCCAGTTCTGGGATTCCCAGCACAGGTCAGAGTGGAACCTGTTAGAGCTGGCACAGGGAAGAAACACAAACATGTTCAGAAGGCTAGAACACTTCTCATATGAAGAAAGTCTGAGAAAATTGGGGCTGTTCAGCGCGGAGAAGAGAAGGCTCCAGGGAGACCTTACAGCAGAGACTTACTGCCTCCCACTCAGTCACATGATGGACTATTTCAGATAATGTTTTTCTTTTCAGTAGAAGATTATTTTGGAAAACGTGTTTTCTACTATTATGACAGTGTCTCTGGGTGTATTATGATGGCAGAAACATTGATTTAACCAAGCTCTTATACTATTCCCAAGGTATATGGGGGAAAAAAGGTAGATTTATATGGTTTCTGGAGGGACCACCTCTGGTATATAGTAAAGAAATCCCTCTAAACAAAACCACATGCAACTTAATGTGAAGAAAAAACTTCTTTGATGTTCTGATTTAAGGTAAATGTTATATAAAACATACGAATAGTTCCTACAAGCCTGGAGAAACAATATGAATTAATATATCGCCTATAAAAAGTTGACAAGAGAATTCAACATCTATGTCACACACATAGATGTCACATACACATATTTCTTATGAGGAAACACAAAGGGTGCTGGGCCTGTTTGACCTCAAGAAAAGATGACTGAGAGGGGACCTCATGAATGCCTATAAAGTATCTGAAGGGTGGATAGCAAGAGGATAGATTCTGGCTCTGCTTAGTAGTGGCAAGCAATAGGACAAGAGACAATGGGCACACACTGGTGCACAGGAAGTTCCACCTGGGCATGAGGAAGAACTTCTTTACTGTGCGGGTGACTGCACTGGCACAGGTTGCCCAGAGAGGTTGTGGAGTCTCCCTCACTGGAGGTATTCAAAAACCATCTGGACACAATCCTGTGCCATGTGCTCCAGGATGACCCTGCTTGAGTAGGGAGGCTGGACCAGATGACCCACTGTGATCCCTTCCAACCTTATTTAGTGATTCTGTAATCAGTTTTCTGCATTTATTTCTACAAAAAAAAATCTATGTTAACACACTGGTTTTCTTTAAGAGATTTTTAAAGAATAGGAAACCGCCATTTCTTTGCAGCAGTTTACTGGCTCAATGTTCAAGTACCAACGAGTTTACTTACCAAATTTTGTTTTGGGATATGGGTCATAATTTCTGCTAAAACTTGTGTTTATTAATAATAGACAGAATTGTTTCCAGTAACAGTGGTAACTTGAGTGCCATATAAAATTATAAAAATTTCAGACCTATAAACTTAGATATATTTTTTTTCCAATAATCCATATTTTGATAATTTTTTTAGTCTACACTTCCTCTAAGTCTACTTGTGGAAGGGCTAAAATCATCAGTCTAACTACAATATTGTGGAAAGTTTAGGGCAGCCTTAGTTAATATATGTCACAACCTATACCCTTCTCCTTTCATATCATTTAATAAAAAGTGTTATTAAAGAATCTTTGCTTGATCTGGGAATTTAAAAACATACTTTAAGTATTTAACATCTTCACTAGTGATATTGACAGCTGGACTGAGTGCACCCTCAGCCAGTTTGCCAATTACCCCAAGCGGTATAATGAAGTCGATGTTGGAAGGAAGAGATGGCATCTAGAGGTACCTTGTCAGGCTTGAACCTCTGCAAACCTCATGAACTTCAACAAGGGCAAGTGCAAGGTCCTGTCCTGGAGAAGGGCAATCCCAAGCACAAACACAGGCTGGGTGAAGAATGGATTGAGAGCAGCCCTGAGGAGAAGGACTTGGGGGTGTTGGTGGACAAGAAGCTCAACATGGGCCAGTAATTTGCTCTTGCAGCCCAAAAGCCATTTGTATCCTGGAACTGTTCAGGGCCAGGTTGGATGCACCTCTGAGAAACCTGGTCTAGGGGAAGGTGTCCCTGCCTATCACAGGGGGATTGGAAGATGTTCTGGCATACAGCAGGGGTGTTAGAATTAGATGATCTTTTAAGTCCTTTCCAACCCAAATGATTCTATGATTCTATGAAATTACTTTAGAAGAATGAGGAATATCCTTTAAATTTGCACCAGCACCAAATCTTCCTCTATCATTGGGTATTAACAATGCAAAAGGTGTGAAAATAACAAGGTCTTGAGAATGGTATTCCAAGCTATTGCTATATTCTTTCAAGAACATTAAAAAAAATGGTCATTGTAGATAGGTAAATTTAATTTTGATCATTATTGCAGAGAAACAGACATATTTTGAAGAATCATCACTAGACAAAGAATCTCCAACAAAGATTTGACTTACATTACCATATTCTTAACTGTTTGCATCAAAATCTAATCACAGGAAGTTTTTCAAGTATGATACGTGATTAATAGTATTATATCATCTTGTGTATGATTTCAATGTGATGATTTTTTTTCTCCAGAATAAAAAACGAAGTGGTGTTTCTTAATGCTTGATTGCAAAATGAGAAAGAGAGAAGTGTACAATTATTTTTAATGGAACCCACGATCATTTTTTCAGGAAGCACTTATTTGTGATTATATCTGTATTTCAACAAGACTGAAGTTTCTACCTTGATTGTGACTCTGTGTCTAAATAAATCCACAGCAACAAATGTCTTTCAATGACATTCAGGTTATTATTTTTTATGCCCCGTGATGACATTTTGATCCATGTTTTAGAAAACCCTGCAGTGCTCCACTTACCTAAAATCTTGCCAAGTGTGAGAGACTTGATTGCATTGAATTCTGTGCCTGAAGACAGAATAAACGTCATTCTTTCATTCTGGTTAACCTATAGGATGATAGAGTGAGGAACAAAGTAGAATAATGGAAGAGATAGTAGTCAATATTTTCAAAAAAGCAGGTAAGATCAAGGGTAAAAATAGGAGGGTCTGAGGGAAGCATTTGTTATTTATAGAGTAAAAACTCATCAGGAAATAGATTATCAGCTTCCTCAGATCACTGATTATAACTGATACTTCTTAAGCATCCCACTTAATAAGCCTTTATTTATCTTATTGATTTGGCTGATTCCTTCTTTTTCGCCTCTAACATGAATAAAAATAGTAAACCTTTAAGAATATGATATAGTCTCTTTTCATTTAAAAAAGGCACTCAATATTTAACTTCATACATATCAAATATTATATTGTAAATACTCTGCCTTCTAGGGTACCTCTAGGACAAATTCAAGCCAAGTATCAACACAAACCGAAGCTCTAGCCTCAAAACATTAAATTGTAACATACAGGTATATAGAATTAAAAAAAAAAAAAAAGACTTTTTGCACATTAGTATCAACTATTAGCAAAATAAATATTTCTATTTTATCATGAAATTTCCACAAATATAACAAAAATACCCTCCTTAATAGCAACATTCCTTTGATGATGTAAAAGAGACCAAAGAAAGCTTTAAAAATAAATTATTATCTGGATAGTACTATATTTGTACTGTAGCTTAATGCATAATTTAAATAAAAAAAAACAAAACGCAAAACCCAAAACAAACAACAGTCATACACATTTAGCAAATTTTGAAAATTTAACCATCAAACAATTAACTGCATTTTCATATAAAATTATGAAGTGATATTGACCTTTTGAAATAAACAAAATTAACACCAAACAGATTAGCTAACATTAATTTTGATTGCGCATCATGAGAGTGTGAACTTTGCTTTTGTTGGAACCCAAAGTGCAGGGAATGTTTTTCTGAGGGACCTATCACCCCAGGGAAACACTGTTTTTAACCTTTGTCCGTGGAGAGAGCTGACAAGGCTTTGGGATGAATTAGAATCTGCGAGGGTGTGAGTTAGATGATAGTATAATATATAGTTTGTTATAGGGTGAAAAATTTAAGAGTTTTAGGTTTATTAATATGGTAAGTAGACGAAGGCAAGATGGAGGATCCCTGTCATTTTTCAGGTCTCTTCCTTCTTCTTCACCTACTCCATTTTCTACAGTGTTGGTAGCACAGAATGATTGGTTAGAAAATGCTGCAGTACAGGGCTACGTGAATAGAGAGTTCATTAGACATTGGTAGAAAAGTCAAAATAATATACATTCCTAGTAACAACTGGGTGATTTATCTTTAAAAGGGCCTTGAGTTTCCTGCATTTTGTCTTTTGGTACTTGCCCTGCTTCATGCTATGTTGGCGGCATGTAAATTACTGATAAGATATAATAAACAATCTGAAGACTGAGAAGATCCAAAAGTTTTGTTCGTCTCTTACTCCTGGCAAGGACTTTCTCCTCCATCTGGGGAGGACATGTGGGGGTGAAGAACTTCCACAGCTTTGATTACTTGAGATATTAAGGCACATTTTCTTTGGGGGTAACTGCCTTGTTGCAAGTATTTACTTCATTTTTCTTACCTACTTTTTTATGATAATCCACTTTTGTTTCCCCCCTAACTGAATTACCTCTACAGAAAGCATTTCCTCTTCTCTATTAATCTTCACATGCTGCAGTTGTCCATCAGCCATGTTTTTGAAACTGATGCTGAAGACATCAGGATTTTGATGGCTATCTAGCTTGTACCTAATCTGTAAACTTCCTGCAGGGATAAAGAGAGCAAAAGGTGTAGTACACTACATACACAACAAGCAGTGTAGATCATATACTGCTTCACAGGGGTACTTCAAGGGCAAAACAAATGCTTGATTTGTTTAAGGACTTAGCCATGAGAAATGGATATAAGTGAGAAATTAAAGGCAACAGAAGCAGTCATAGCAATGTTGGAAGTAGGATATAGTGGCAAAAATAGTCATAAGCTGTCTCGATTTTGATTAATGAGTTAAAATTTGGGCAGAAATTTTATAAGTACTTTCAAAATTGACCTGAGAAACACTCGGTCCGGTAGCTCTCATAATTGGGACTTACCAAATATAACTCAGTAATTCAGAAGCACTGTTCTTGAATAATGTTTTCCCTGTACAGTCCTGTAAACCTCTGACCTTTTGAAAATTAAATAGAATGCAGTGTACTAACTCCTAGATCACTTTCCATTCCTTATTGTTAACTCCCAGAACACCATCTGTACACACATAATCACACTAGTAGAACACAGAGGCAATGTAGTTTCCTTGTCAGAAATTCCTTCTCAGCTGCAGATGGACTACAACTTTCTATTCATGCTCTAGAAATCAAGGCCCATGTCAGACCCAGGCCAGTCATGAGCAAAACGTGTTCCATGTCACATGATAGGGAGGATAATACAGCTATTCTATACCCAAATATGTGTCTAGGTAAGCACAGAACCTTCCTTGAGCACAGAACCACTGTGACTACAAAGAGTCTTTGATAAACCGTAAGATTTAACTCAGTCTGTGGGATTTTTTTACTTAAAAAAAACAAAACCAAACTTAGATCTAGATGAGAGAATGGAAAAGAAAGACCCAACTAATAAATGATGTTCAGCTTAAATAGTAACATGAATAATGTTATATGTATTTTTACAGGTATGTGTATATATATGTATTTTCTTAGGTATGTAAGTAGCTTATGAAATCATTTGAATGAAATGACCTCTGATTAATTTGGGGAATAGATGATGAATTTTCAAAACTATTTTATTTCATTATTTATTTTGAGGATGGCAATTAATAGGCCTCATGAGCAGAACACAGTTCAGATAAATTTTAATTTTCATTTCCAAACTTTAAACCCCAAACATTTCTAAAGGATTTTCAGAAATAAACATTTTTGGCAACATGATAACATAAAAAAACAGTAGTGAAAGTTGAAAGTACAGTAGGAGGAATGTTTCTCATGTGGAAAGAATTGCTTGATGCAGCTGAAAAACAAAGATACCATCTAAAGAAACAACAGGACAGTATGTCATTTGTGATTCAGGTCTGGAAATCAGAGACAATCTGAGCTGACAGTTATGATGTCCATTAGTGTTTCCAGACAGGTAATCTGAAAACTCACCGTTCCTGGTGAGAATGATCGAGAGGTATTCTTTGTAGAAGGAGCTGACATAAAGCAGTAAGCTTGGCATCCGCGTTGTTCGAAAAGCAAATGTAATTGCTTCCCTGGTCAGTGTCATGTCAGCATAAAAAGAAGAAGCATGAGAACTGGAATTTTTAGCTAATGTGTAGTATTCTTGAAAGTTGTATGTCACAGAAGTGCCAGTCCAAAAATAGGCAGAGATCTCTGAAACAAAAAGTAATTCAATATTTAAATATAATGCAAAATAATACTAGAGAATTGCAAAGATCCTACTTTCTTCTTACAGCAAAAAGTAGATATAAGTTCTTCTGTTTCTTGGTTTGTTTTCCAAACTTAGACTTAGTTTTGAGATTACTATTTGAAAGACAGAAATACAAATGTTTTACCATAAAAATATAGTTCCTGGATTTACTATATTATCAAAGAATCAAAAACGTTGCATGAAGATGCTGATCCTCTCAGGTAATGTGGTTCCTGCTTAAATGGTATACATTGAAGTTATCTCTGACAGAACAGTGTTTAGCAAAACTTAGAGATATTGAGAAAATTCAGCTGAATATTTACCTACATTATGTAAACCAAATATTGTGCAAGCATTTAAACATATCTTTAAGGGGATGCGAAAATCTTGACTGTATGGTCTTGTTTTCAATAACTGGTAAAGCTAAAAGACATGCTTGCCTTTTTTACAGAATGGACCAGCATAGGCTGAGAACGTGCAGTCACAGGAGAATCCACTGTATTTCTCTCTGCATTTTCCACCATTATGACACAAGTTACCATAGCTGCTACAATGCCCAGGACAGCCTGGTTCAACTCCTGGTGTTATCTTTGCTCTCTCTTCCAGATCAAGAGCCATTCCATTCAACTGTAATGAACGAATGCAACCCAAAAATCCTTTCTGCCTGGATGCTGTTCCACCTGCAAATAAATTCATATGAGCTTTTAAAACTTTAAAATAATCGATATGTAAAACCATCGTTGTAGTTTACAGATTATGAACAGTATATTAGGACTTTCTGAGACACAAGCATATTAATATGAAAACATTTATAAGTAGCTTTAACAGTAAACAGATTTCTGTTTTGTCAAGTAATTGCAGAGAGCCCTTGAAGATTCTACTAATTTACAAAGTAAGGTCCAGAAATTAGGTGGTTGTTTTTTTTTTTCTTTTTTCTCCATTATTTTTTCATTTAAAGAGAGGAGAGGGGAGGGGAGGGGAGGGGAGGGGAGGGGAGGGGAGGGGAGGGGAGGGGAGGGGAGGGGAGGGGAGGGGAGGGGAGGGGAGGGGAGGAAAAATGAAGATAAGGAAAAATGAAATGAGGGGGTGAGCTGTACAGTTTCATTCTTTCAATATTGTATTGACTATAATAACAATTATATTATTATTATAATTATTATTATCTAATATTCAGACTGATAAACTGACCTCTGTCTGTCTGTCTGTCAGTCTTATGGTATGGATGATGATACCTGGATCATTAAAATTTTCCTGGAGAAGCTGGCAGCTCATGGCTTGGATAGGTGAACTCACTGCTCTGTTAAAAACTGGCAGGATGGCCAAGCTCAGAGAGTGATGGTGAAGGGAATTACACCCAGCTGATGGCCAGGCACTGGTTAGGTTCCCCAGGGCTCAGTTCTGTCTAATATTTTTACTGGTGATTTGCATGAGGGTATCGAGTGCACCTGCAGTAAGTTTGGAGATAACACTGTGCTGGGTGGGAGTGCTGATCTGCTGAAGGGTTGGAAGCTCTGCCAGGGCATCTGGATAGGCTGGATTGATGGGCTGAGGTCAGCTGTATGAAGTTCAACAAGTCAGAATTCTGGGTGCTACACTTTGGTCAAAACAACCCAGTGCAAGTCTGTAGGCTTGGAGAAGAGTGACTGGGAAGCTGCCTGGTGGAAAAGGATGTGGGGCTGCTGGCCAGCAGCTGATCACGGGCCAGCATGTGCCCAGATGGCCAGGAAGGTAAATGACGTGCTGGCCTACATCAGCAATAGTGTGGGCAGTGATGGTTCCCCTGCACTTGGCACTGGTGAGGGCACACCACAAGTGCTGTGTCCAGTTCTGGGTCCCTCACTACAAGAAAGACATTGAGGTGCTGGAGCATGCCAGGAGACAGGGAATGGAGTGGGTAAAAACACAGTAATAATTATAAGAGAGTAAGTCATATGAGAAGCAGCTGAGGGAATTGGGGTTGTTTGGCCTGGAGAAACAGGAGGTTCATGGGAGACCTTATCACTCTCTACAACTGCTTGAAAGGAGGGTGTGGCCAGGTGGCAGTTGGCCTCTTCTCCCAGGCAAACAGCAACAGGACAAGAGGGCATAATCTCAAACTGTGTCAGGGCATGTTCAAGTTGGACATCAGGGAGATTTCTGCACTGAAAGGGTGATTAAGCATTGGAACAGGCTGCTCAGGGAGGTTGTGAAGTTCCGATTCCTGGAAGTGTTCAAGAAATGACTGAATGGGGCATTTAGTGCTGTGGTTTAGTTGTGTTAATCCAAAGGTTGGGCTTGGTGAACTTGGAGGTTTTTTCCAATCTCAATGGTTCTATGATACCCCTCAGCTGGTGTCTGTTCTGATATACTTAGTCTCAGAAGGAAGCTGTGTCTATTCTTCAATAATAGGAAGATTAATGCCCCTCTGCACAGAGGAATACCAGCTGGGGTATACCTGACTACCAAGCATAGGTGAGAACTATTGAGAGCAATCCTAAGACTAACAAGAGTTGTTGATTCATTTTATTTTCACTGCTCCTTATTTTTAGCACATTTCAAGATAACTAACATTTTACTCATCTGTGTTGCTTAGCAAGGTATGCAATATACATACCATCTCTCTTGTCCTTTTCTTACACAACTTACTCTGACATTTCTTGTAATTTGTTCTCTTTTAAAAAGTAAGAGCAGAAAATATTCCACAATATGCTAGACTGCAAACTATAATTCTCATGCATTTCCAGTTCTCTTTTGGATAAATGCTTCCATGTGATCATCCATGCTGAGGTTTTTTTTTAATTTCAGTTTCTATAATTCTTTTTGTTACATAGAATATCTTGACATAGCTATTGTTATTTTCAGTTATAATGGAACAAAACCACCTGGTAGTGGCAATTTAATATCATCTCTTTTAAAATGGCAATAAATTGGAACTAGATTAAGGTCCCTTTCAATCCTAACCACTCTACAAGTCTATGATTCTATGGTTTTGGGGGTTGTTTTAACCTCTAGTTCTTCTCGTTCTGGAAAAGCAGTGTACAACTTCTCTACTTCTTTACAAGAAGTAAGGAATGTTTTAGCCTGAAGAAATCACAGTCTTCATATGTTACTGACTGAATGATGGGTGACTAAGGAAGGTACTAGATTTCCAAGATGACATTTAAGTAAAGAGTGCCTCTGCTAATGTCATTCTAAAGACACTCTACATTTCTTTTTTCTCTAGATACTTTAGTTAATCCCAGGATCTTCATGAATTTTCAGAGTGAAAAAAAAAGCCACAGCACCAGACATAAAACAAAATCACTATTCCAACACAATTATTCACCTGAACATTATATGAAGAAAACAAGCTAGACAACTTGCCTGTAGGTAAGTCAAAACAGTTTTTATATTGTCAGCTCCATAAAAGAGATGGACAAGAGTATATAAGCTTACTCAAATTTGCCAGATTATTTGACAAAAAATATCACTCTATTCAATGGCCAAAAAGTTGCCAGAAACGGCAGCTGTCAATACAGGATAGTATTAGATTTTTTAGGAGAAGGATTAGTAGAACTAGAGACCAACTAATTGTCAAAATAATTAGGAAAGTGTTTAGACTTGATGTGCCAGAACACCTTGAGAATTAGAGCATTTCACTGATCTAATTTCAGGTATTCATATAATAGCAGTTACATGGCAAGTCAAGTCAGAGAACAGCAATACAATTTACTGTAGTAGAAGAAAAAGAAATCTGGTCTTTTGATTAATAAATCTAGTGCATTGCTGTGAATATAAACCAATCTCAAAACTTCTCCTAACTCCACTGTAACTAATATATTGGATATATTTTTTTTGTTATGCAATCCTTCTCTATGCTTTTAATGAAAATATAAAATTCTTCAGTGTTTGATCTAGTCTCCATCTTCTACCCTTGATACCTTTTGAGGCACAGGTCAAAATTTTTAACAGAGCATACAAGACTTCTCTCTTCATTTTTCCTAAGCATTCACATTCATTGTAGCTACAGTTTAAGAACACTATTCCCCTTAAATGCATCCCTCCCCAAAGCACAGCTAATAAAACATTAATTTAATATCATTTTCTCAGAGCAGATCTAAAAAAAGGTCTTTTTAAAAGTAGGGCCAACTTTAAATGCTCTTATACTGTGCAATGTATATTTACATCAGAAACTTATGAATTCATAATAAGGCAATATTACAGTAAGAGCACTACCATGGATATAACACATAGCTCTATATAGCTTCTTGTAATAGCTAAATAAATACTAATTAGTTCTTTTTTACTCCATTTCTAGTTTTTCAGCATTTCATCTAAATGCCTTAACGTTGTATTTCAACCTGAGAAGTTGTGAATAAAGAGAGACTACAAAACTTCCTTGAAATTACAGAAATAGCCCAGCTTCCTTCAGCAGATTACATTCTCTCAAAAAAGGGTGCAAACATAGATCTTTGGATTGTCCTTCAAACAAACCTCAAAAGAAGCAAACTTTATTTGAAATTGTGTCCTGGAGTAACTATTGGCCAAGGCTCTCCATCTATAATCTCAAAATAGTGAACATTTCCACAGATTTTTAACAAAGGCTCTCATGTCATCATACAAAGTATTTTCCAAAGATCTGGTTGCCAACTCTTTTTCTTCCCCTCCTCACCCCAGCATTTTCATATTTTTGTGATGATAATTAGGAAGTATTCTGTGGAGCGCCTACCTACAAAAAGCTGGCTGTTGAGCTGCAAGCGAATATGTCCATCAGGTGGAGCACTGTGAGATCTCTGAGGAAGTTGATCTATTTGTAAGGAAGCCTCTTTGACATTTCGTTCAGCCTTCACATAATGCCATTGGTTGTCATTTAAAGAATTGTGTGATTGCACTATGACTTCGGTAGGTCCATTTCCCACATCAAATGAAAAAACCACTTCATATGGAGCTAGAAGGGGGATAGTAGTAACAGACATTTAAATTATTTCATAGTTAATTGGGTCACAGAATAATTAATAGCAGAGCAAGTTACTTTAAGGTTTAGCCTACTGTTTCATGGAATAAGACTGATTGTTTTAGAGGAAGAGTTTACTTCAGAGGCCTGCAGCTCATTCTTCACAATCAATGACAGCAACAGCAATGATTTATGCACCACATGGAAACCAATCAGTTTGTGGACGCCTAGGGAGCATAGTAGTCAAGAAACACTGAAACATGCTAGCTTTGCGATTTTTCAGTTTGGATGAAACGCATCTCTTGATTATACACTAATTGATTGTCATTGTTAACTATATTTAAGTTATCACAACTATAATCCAACCAGCATCTTCTACAGTCTATTTGCCTTTGTTATTTATGCATATAGTCTCTAAAAATATCAGAGGAAAAATTTTGATGTAATTTATAAATTTATGATCTAAATTGAGTTTTTCTCTAAGCAACTTTCAGTTTATAAAGTTTTATTAAACTATACTCAGTTTTATAATTTGCCTAGAAAAACATAACTCAATAATAACTCAGGTCAAAATAAAAAGATGAGGAATATGCCAGATAGCTGAAGATCTGAAAATTGTGAATATTCTCTCTGAAAGTCTTTCTTTCATATATTCAAATACAATCATGAATGAAAAAAAGTAATCCCTAAACAATGGATAGCCACAATTTTGAATTTTAAAGGATTTCATTAAAGGATTATAGGTCTGAAAAAATTCCATGGATCCAAAAAAATGTTTCCCCATTTATGTCATTGAATTCTGACAGAAAAGCAAAAAAATTAGGAGTCAAGGGAATTAGATGAGCTTCAAACAACATTTTAAGAGGAATTTACTGACCTAGAAAAAAATATTCCATGCAGTATTTTTTACTTTCTTTTTTTACTTTTTAAAAATATATTAGACCTTTTAAAACATTTAAATCCACTTTGGCCAGCCTTTAGACTGAATAATACCACACATTTGCAATCCCTTAAGCCCTAACTCTTGTTGATATAAGTATTTTACTATAGCAGTTGAACCTGAGAGAGAAAAGCAAAATGGGAAATACATAAATTATTTCACTTACCAAATAAAATAAAGTGTGCTGTGCAGTCAATTTATGAACAGAATGACTTTTGTGATAAATTACCTCTTCTGCTTAAGAATCAACAGTCTTACATAATAGTAAGAAATAATTAATGTCTAAAAACAGTTCCTCAGTAAAATAAATGAATTTTAGGATAAATTTCCTTTAGTTAGATAAAGCTGAGATCTCACTCTCCCTTTATAGAGGGATAAAAGGAAAAAAAAACCCACACAGCAGGAGAACAAAAGCAACTGAAAGTCCATGTGACTGGCTAAAAAGAATTTCTACTGAATGTTACCTTCTGCAGAGAGGTCTTTGTAATCTTCAGGATACTGTTGGAGTTAAGCCTGAAAGTTCTGCTTTGAACTCATTGAATGGGCCTATTAAATAGCATATCAGAATGACAGATCTGATAAATAATGTTACTGTTTAGATTTTAAAGGCAAGAAAACACATAATAAAGATTTTGAAATAACCATTGAAATAATGACTTACGTTAGTACCACTAAGAAATTAATATAGTCTTTAAAAAAGGGAACCAGTCCCTGAAGTTCCACATATGAAGGCCAAAATAACAACGAGTGTATGGTCTTCCGTTGTATTGTCTGAACACTAACCAGAATATGTCAGAAAATGTGAAAAATATAATCACTTAACATTCTAAAATATTATAAATACTTTTGCTAATAGCAATGGCACTGCAAATTTGAAAGAAATTTTGGATTTATAAGAAAATATGCCAAGGAATGTGAAAAGATGATACTGGGTTCTAAAATTTGTTATCTTGCAATGAAGGATACAGGCAAAGAGCACTTTGGTCATTTCTTAGGCAGCAGAAGAGAATGCATCCAGGAGTTCTCTTCCAGCACAAGAATATTTTTTTGGGTCCTATCTACATTGGTGTTACTTAAAAACTATCCAAGCATTGCAGGAACTCTTGTAACCCTGGTGCATTCAAACATAGGCAGAGCACAGCTACAGATTGGCAAATTGGAGTGGCAGATGTAGTTGCTGGTAATCACGGAGAGTGCTCAGTGGCTAGCTGTGGCTAAAATGACTAACAGAAAGAACAGCCATAGAGAACCATCCAGAGTATTCAGTGTGAGCGTCATGTGCAGAAGCAGAAAGTCATTACCAACTAATATGCTACAGAATCCTAGCATTTTCCATAAAGGAAACAGTTGAATTCCACTCATCCTGAACAGTAAGTTGCAAATCTGGGCAAAGGCCACCAGCAGTTGCATACTGGATTGTACTTAACTACTTCCAAAGCAACTGCAGAAGCCTAGCCAAATCAATACACCATAATGTTTCCAACCCTACTTTATACTTCTGTTTAACTCATTGGAAATAAACCCTCAGTGAGCACTCAATATAAAATACCCAGACCTTTGGCTAGAGCATATAACCTTTGGTCCTATCAGTAAGTAGCAGTGTTCTCTTCAGAGTTGAATTGTCCTTGTTGCTTTCAACCACTACTTCTGCAGGAAATCATGAAAAACTTCAACAAGTGTTTTATAACTCAGTGCAAAGCAAAAAAAAAGGGACCAGGTATCTTCTTTGAGAAAATTCACTTAATCTCTGTTTTAAAATACAGTTAGGATGCACACATCCATTTTTGCAACAATGTTCTAGAATACATAGAAAGATGCACTGCAGTGTTTGTAACTTCATAAAACCAACCAAACAGCTCTAAGCTTCACATTTCCTATTAAGTTTCTGGACCTGAAATTTTTTGTTTGAAGTTAGACTTCAAGGTCTAAAGATCACAACTTCATAAACAAAATAATTAGATATAAAGTTTGAGAATAATCAATAAAGTATTACAAAAAAATCAGTCACCCCAAGTACTGAATGTCAAATGTTAATGACATAATAAGTTTACATGATTTTTATTTATGATTACACAAATAAAATACATTAATTTATGTGAAACTAAATATTAATAGAACATCAAGTGTACATTGGGAATTTACATTCACAATTATTATAAAGGATGTGTATTTTTATATGATGATGAAATCTAAATCATCTTATAGCATATGAAATGCTCAAGCTGATTTTTTTTTTTGAGAAAGGTACCCTTGATGGAAATATATATTGCTTATTTCTGGTTGATACTTCCCTCAATAAGAACAGGCAATCCTGGGTCGACGACAAACAACCCTCCATAAAATTTACACATCACATACAAAAAATAATAGGTTGGTCTACTCAACAAATTAGGGTGTTTATGGAAGTGAAGAAATATCTCTATATGCTAAGCAATAATGAGACAACTTTGCTTTTTTAGATGCTGAAATTACAGACCAATTCAGCCTTTTGCTTTCTGTCATACCTCCCTACTCAAACAAAGCCATTTAAAACCCATAAGTATGCAGTAGTTTGTGTTTATGAATGAATGGGACAAGTGACGTGAGTCTGTCTGCATACTATTATTCTGAAGAAAGACTTATGGTCTTCTGACAAATGTCTGAATAAATTTAGTTCTCAGAAGCATTCGTTTAATGCTTCCATGATTTAACTGTTTATTTTGAAAATGGAAAGTCATTTATCAGACAAGGCTATCATCATTGCTTCAGAGAGCCTTCACTGAAGTGCTGATCCAGTATACTTTCTGTATTGTATGACACTGAGTTTACAATGCTGCTGTCCTTTAAACCATTCACAGAACTTTAACACAAGGCAGTTCATACTGCCAAAAAACATGGCAAAAACAATGTTGAAAACAGGGTGGTTTTCAAATACAGCACTATAATTTGAGATGATGAAAAACAAATTCATTAAACATTACACAATATTCTATAATTGAACTACCTACGGAACAACACAATAGATGTTTTCCTGTTTGTTTCATTAACATAAGACATTAACATGGACAAAAAACTGAGAAAGCATAATATTTTAATTTTTATTAAAATACAAAAAATGTTTATATAGTAATATTTTGCAATATACATATCTACTTGTACTCTTCTCTGGAAAATACTGGAGTCTGATAACAAAACTGATTTGGAAAATAATGAGGAACTGTCTAATCCCAAGGTAAAAAGTATCCTAAAGAACTCTCAGAGGCACCAGGCAAGCATAAGACTTTTCAATTAATGTGACATTTCAAATTAATTCAAAAGCCTAATGGAAAAGTGCTTCACCCTTTGAAATACTCTCCCTTTTAATAATGAGCAATGTAAGAGTAATACATTGAGTCAACTAAAATAAAGGCTTCATTTTACATTAGTCATTTTATGTTGGATTTAGTTGGATATTTAATTCTCTCCTATGCAACAAAAAATTATTTCTGCTTGTAAGTCTAAGAATTTGTGTCTGCACAAATAAAATGAAACAAAATTGAAAAAAAAAGAAGATGAGAATGTGTGACTTAGGATACTATGCCACAGAAGGTCTGAGTCACTCATGGTGACTGACTCTCCCAGCAGCCACATATAATGCCTGGTCTTAAAATTTGAAGGGAACGAATTTGGCAGCAGAGATGCACTGAACACAAGAAGCAGAAACAGTCTGAGCAGTCAGGGGCTGATTGCTGTGCTCTTAGATTAAGAAACCTCTGAAGCAGAAAATTTCTTCAAATGGATACTTGTACAGTCTTAGTGCTGTGATTTTTCTGGATAATGATAAAGATCTGGTAGTAGAAGTAATAAAAATAGAGAACATTTTTCAAATATTCCCCCTTTAAATTAAATAAAATCTGATAATAATAATAAATAATAATAATAACAAAAACACCATCAGTCATGTTACTTACAGTGTAACTCTATCCTTATGAAGTCTTGAATTCCCAGGTTCTCTAAAAACACTCCTGAGGAAGCAGTAGTTTTAAAGAAAAATGAGACGTCTGCACTGAGTTCTCCATGGAAGGTGGGGAAATGCAGGTAGGATGTCTCTGTGTTGAAGGAAGCTGAATTCCAAAATGTTCCTGGTAATCAGAAGGAAAGGATGATACAGTGTTATCTAACATTGCCAGCACAAGTTTTATAACTGACAAACAAAGGAAAGTGCCCAGGTCTAAGAAGGGGTTGCAGTGTTCAGAGTCTAACATCCACAGAAGCTTCCCAATTAGCTCATAACACAAAAAAGTAGGCGTTATTTGGAATGCAAAATAATGCTTCATTCAAGAATAAAGGTCCTCAGCTCCAGCAATGAAAAACCAATAAATAGAAAACAAAATGAATTTCATGTCAGCTGGAAAGTTCAGTTTTGGCTGGATGTATCATCTCATGAAGTAAACAAACATAGCAGCTATGGATGAAGTACACCTACATTATAATAGTACTGGCTGAGGGAGCTGTGGTTGTTTAGCCTGGAGAAAAGAGAACTGGGGGGACCTTATTGCTCTCTACAATTGCCTGAAAGGAGGGTGTAGCAAGGTAGGGTCCAGTCTCTTTTCCCAGGTTACGAGTGACAGGATGAGAGGAAGTGGCCTCAAGTTTAGATTAAATATTACAAATTTTTTTTCACTGAAAGGGTTGTAAAGCATTGTAACAGACTTCCCAGTGTGGAGTCACAATGCATGAAAGCGTACAAAAAATTTGTGGATATGGCACTTGAGGTCATGGTTCAGTGGTGAATGTGGGAGTGGTGCAAGGCTGACAGTTAGACTTTTTATCTTAAAGGTCTTTTCCAACCTTAGCAACTCTAGGATTAGTTATAGTTTAAACTAGAACTATGAGAGTTGTTAAATACAATTCTACATAACAAGGAAAAGAGTCTTGTTATAATTGTAATACAGTGTAATTCACAAGGTATCTCAAAGAATGTAGGACAAATATCCTTGTAATTACTGTAGAAGAAATCAAAGAAATAAATCGCAAAATTTAATAAACTAGCATAGATATTTTCCTGGTTTTATATATTTTTAAGCTGTCATTCAATCATAATTTGCTAGATTTTGTTATTGATTATTAAAATGCTGATGTAACATCTGTAATATCACCCTCTTCTAATGAGGACATAATCTTCATTTACAGTGTTCAACTAGAAGTACCTTGTTATTATTGCTGGATCCTTACAGATGTATCTGTATTTCTTTATTAAGCTATATTGCTTTCTAAACCAAATGAGGCATTTAATATTTTCATCTACTTGATCAAGCCCATTGCACATTCTCCTGATAATGTTATGGTCTGGGCCTAACAGTTATGCAAAACTGTAATTTTTGCTCCAGCCACACTCTGCTTTTAGGATGGGAAAGCAGAAGAAAAAAAAAGAGTTGAAAATTTCTCTCTTCCCTGCAAAATCAAACCCTATAATACACTGTATACAGAGGCCTAGTCCACAGCCAGTGAAGTAACATTAAAGTCCATTCCCTCATTCCAGTAGAGTTTTAACAGTTTTAGTAAGGATTTGGATCCCACACCTAGAAGAGCAGCATGGCAGGATTTTCACACAAATTCTGGTAATTGCTCATTGTGACTTTTGACACTTAGGAGTACTGCCAGCTATCACAAATTAAAGCAGCCATCAGGACAACTTTTACATGGTTAGGCAGCTGTGAACAGATGGCTCGGGCTGGGAGGGGAATGCGTAGATTTGCACCTCACTCTCCTGTGTTGCCTTACAGGCTTCTTGAAGTTACCAACCTGTGAAAAGCACCACTAACCAAAAGCAGCAGCCTTACATATTGGGATCAGTTTTCAGCCCATGTTCCTCAACTGTTTCAGGTCATGGCTCCCAGAGAGCAAACTTCACAACAGTTGTGACTCAAGTATATCACAGCTATTTAAAAATAATGGGCTGGCTGTTACCACTAATTCAAACACAATAGGAAGTTTAATACTGTAATTTATACAAAATTGGTACAACATTGCCAGCAATTAGAAGAGAGACAATAGTGGTGGCAACAGTTCAGTAAAATAATGGTACAATTAGCTTCAATGAAGCATTTGAATGATCTTTGTAAATCAAAATGGAGTCCTTGGGAGGGTAGGGATAGGAAGTTTTATTTTTCCTCTCTTAATTTACTGCCTTCTCTTATCTAGTTTTTCTTTTTGTTAGCACTGAGAACTGTGTGATTTATGAATGTAAAGATACTGTATCAATAAAGAGGGTTAAATACAGACTTAGGGAAAGTATATTACAAAATATCTTACACTGTTGTAAATCAAGTTGGGAAAAGAATTTCTTTGTGACATCTGGCTCACAGTCTCCCATTTAGTTTTCTGGAACTGCCAAACACCATGCAATTAGGAAATCAATATTATTTAGCATTTTATCTAAGCAGTAAGACTGCAGTCTTCCTATGCGTAAAAAAAAAGGAGGATCCTATTTGTTATAAATGATACATAAAGTAATTTTTATGAATAAATTACATAATTTTTTGGCATATATCAACTAGTCTTACCAACTTGAAACTATAAAATGAAAAAGGGACGATAATAACAAGACAGGTAAATTAGCCCTCTCAAAACAATTGTGCAAATTGCAATTTGTAGCACTCTTCAAGTTCCTACTCAAAACTGAAATGTTCGTCATTTGTATCAGTTCCTTGTGATATCTCTAATTGTTACATTGTTAATTCTTTCAGCAGGGACAATGAGCGTTGAGGCAGAGAATATAAAGAACTTATGTTGCCGAACAATATATTTTGTACTTTGGGGTTTTTTTTTAACTGTAAGATCCATAGATAAAAGACCACAAGGGACAATTGTGATCATCTAGTTCAACCTCTGGTATGACACAGACTATATAAACTCCCTGAATCAATTCTTGTCCGAAAAAGAGAATTTAGTCTAGGAAAAATATTCAATTGATTCTATTAAAAAATGTCAATTTACAGAAAATTCACAAATGCTTTTACTGTCAGTTTGTGCATATATATGTATCCATATACAGTCTAGCTTCAAATCCCAAACATTAAATAATTTTCTGATTTTATTTCCTGCTTTCAAGAACATTATTTGAAATTTCTTTCTCTAGGAAACTCCATTAAGTTTAACATCTCACCTCAGATTATGCCCAAATTCAGCAAAGAGATTTAAAGGCTTTCACTAAAAAATGAACCTCAACTTCTTTAATGCTATACTTTAACCTTATATTCTCTTCATATATTGTAAAACTGTAATCACAGACTTGTATTAAACTTCTTAATTATGCAGGAAGCTGCAAAGAGGACCAAAACAAGGCTGATTAGACTGCAGTTAGGACAAACATGAATTAATAACTTATATAAAGCTAAATAAGGCAGAAGAAGTGAACAGTTTACAGATATTTGTGCTATTGAGAGTAAAAGACATGCCCTGATTTCTCAGGGTACTGAAGAGAGATGAAACAGACTATTTTTGCTAAATTAGAAATTTACTGTGCCACTTTAATGAAGGTATCACGATTGGCTAATACAGTTAGTCTCTATTACATGCAAAGCTCATACTATTTGGTTTTTCTTTTTTCATTTAAATGTCAATCAGAGAACTCACACTGAATGGATTATCTACTTGCAAATACATGCTTGCACTGTCATTTTGCACTTGAATTTACCTTTTTTTAATTCAGCCAAGTATATGATACTCTATCAAATACCTTACTAGAGTCTATCAGTCTCCCTTCACCACTATTACATTTACCTTTATTTAACGTAAATTCATGCTGAATGATATATTATCTTTACAATGCATTGCAGTATCCTTGTATTATTTTTTATTAAGATCTATATCATCAATTTTATTTTGGGCCCAAGAATCAGTCTGATACTGACAGATTATGATTACCCATTTAATACACATAATTTTGGCACATTAGCTATCTTTCAGTATTTTGGATTTATTTATATGTCCTAATACTTACTGGAAATTCATAGTAATAAATCAGAATATGTCCACTCAACTCTTGTAATGAAAAGAACAAGAACAAAAAACACCCAACAGAGAAGGGTCGGTTTTTTTCACCCTACTCATACTAACTCACTCTACTAGAATTTATTCAACATCTAGCTTTTACTTCAATAAGGCCAAAAATAATGGAGATAAGTTTTTCTTTTTTGATGAAGGCCATAGAATTTCTATCTATTAATGTACCAAAGACTTCATTCATCCTCATATGCTTCAAAACCTTTCCTGTAACCCTGCTCAGTTGATATACATTAATGTTAATCTTAACTTTCACTATATTTAGATATATTTTCCAATGTGATAACAGCAGTCCTACCATACAATTTATTAAACATATTGTACTGTAGAGCAGGAAAGGGATTACAGAAATGCATCAGTAATAAATCAGTACTGCATTTTGAAGGTGAGTGCTACTCATATTCATGGTGCTCAGTGTCACCAAATACTACTGACTTTTTGTTTTAAATGGCCATATTCTTCTAGAATATCTTTAGTATTTTAATTGTACCTTAGCATCTTATAAATATAGTTAGGTAACTATCTCAAATGATGAAAAAAATTCAGTAACATCTGAATTTAACTTTAAAAATTCATAAAATAAACTATATTTATATTTATATTTATATTTATATTTATATTTATATTTATATTTATATTTATATTTATATTGCTTTTTTTCTTACAGAAGGCTACTCTTTCCTTCCTTGCTCTGACAAATATGGTTTGGTTTCCTTGTAAATAACATACTTCATTGAAGAGATCAATCCTTAAAACCTAAAATAAAGAAGCCAAGTACCAGAATGGAATGTTAAATAAGAGAGTGAAAATAAAAAATATGCAACAATGAATAGGCAACTTCTGCTGGACTGCATTTGATACATGACTTTTTAGTCATGTACCCAAATAAGTAACTCTGACTTGGAAACTCAGTCAGCAGAGCACATGGTTTATGACAATTCAATTCAACAAATTATTCATGGCTCTACTTTATTTTGCTGAGGGCATAAACAATTTTCCTCCAAGTAAATGTCCTACAAGGAATAGATTATTGATGCAATGAGAATTTATGATCTTTTAGATTAGAGTCAGTTAATGAAGTACTGAATGTATTATAAATACCAGTAAACCATCTCCCACATGCTTTTACATGGTATGTTAGTCAGTTATTGTGAAAAACTTACGTCTGTCACATAGAACAAAAACCTATTTAATAAAGGATATCCCCTGTGAAATACAAGTGTATATTTAGTTCTGGAGAGCGACAGAAGCAAAAATAAGCAATAATCTCTTTGAAGAGTATTCAAATCACACTGTGAATCCAAGAATATCTATTCGTCCTTGTTTGATAGCACTTCTGAAAAATGGGTATTTGCCACTAGACCATTTTTTTGCATTCTTCACCTATCCCAAAGTAAACATCATTAAAATTACATTTAATTGGACCCTCATGGGTGTCAGCAACCTCAGCTTAGAAAAAAAGTCTTAATAATGGTCTGCTGTCTTTCTGCAGCTTCAAATTGCTGCTAGAAGCAGTGGCCTGGCAAGAGAGTTTAAAACTTCATCAGTTTTGTCTAAAGTAAAATTAATATGTACAACTCAGAAACTACTGCAAGTCATAGCTCTTTACAATTACTGTAAAACTGAATATTAAAGAAAATGTTCATTATAAAATCCACTGCTGATACATAAAGACCATTGGGAAAAAATCTACTAAGTCATACACTCTTTATTGTAATACATAGCATATAATATATATGGGGAAATAATAAATTTTAATACAGTCTACATATTAGATATACCTAATTTCCCATGTAGGACATATCACAGAATCAAGTACATTACAAAAAACCTCTGAGATCATCAAGTCCAACTTTTGGCTGGACACCACCTTGTGAAGTAACCATAGCGCTGACTGCCCTGTCCAGTCTTTTCTTAAACACCTCCAGGGGTGATGACTTCACAGCTTCCCTGAGCAGCTCACTCCAATGCTTAACAACCCTTTCTGTGAAGAAATTCCCCTTGATGTCCAGCCTAAACCTCCCCTGATGCAGCTTGAGACTGTGTCCTCTTGTCCTGTCACTGGCTGCCTGGAAAAGAGGACGACCTCCACCTGGCTACACCTCCTTTCAGGTGGTTGTAGAGATGGATAAGGTCAGCCCTGAGCCTCCTTTTCTCCAGGCTAAACAACCCCAGCTCACTCAGCCACATCTCATTGGACTTACCTTCTAGACCCTTCATCAGCCTCATTGCCCTTCTCTGGACTTCATTATATATCATGGTATAAAATATTTATATGATAATTTCATAATATGGGTAATATTTCCTATATTATACATTATATAAAATATAATATATATAACATGCCACAAATTATATAATAACTTATATTTAGATATTTTATTATATACACTCATACAATTTGTGGTTTTCTTAACAAATTGCACTTCGGGTTTATGCCAAAATTCTATGATACTACTTTTTTTTCTTTCAGAAATTCTGTGTTGTTTTCCCAAATTTTAGTTTTTAACTCCTTAAAGACATCTTCTCTTACTGTCTTTATGATGTAAATGACTGAGAAAAATTGCATTATTTAACAATCAAAAGCAATGTTCTTTTTTCAAGCTTTTTGCTGTATTATGACCAATAGCTGTTATATTCTGGAACCTTTTCACTGAGCTTATTTCGGTTCAAAATTGCTTCTTTTTGAAGTCAAATACTGTAATGTTGTATGACATTACAAGAATATTTCTCTGACATTCAGACTGACTTCTATGCTTGTTCTCATGATATTTTAGAATTCTCTATCACAGCTTGTCTAGAAATACTGTGATCCTTCATCAACAGTGTGAAATATTGCAGCAATTCAATCACTCAGACTAAGCAAACATCAAATGAAGTCAGGGAGGTCAATGGGTGTCAGAACTGTCTGCATGTTTTAGAGATTACTCTGGGGAAGCTAGCTGACTTCCATATTTTAAGATCTGTCACATCTGTAATTAATAGTAGTTGGGAACTTGGTGAGCACTGGAATTCAAATTCCTCCCCCAGTTATTAGTACTACACAAGCTCTAAGTGTTTCTGTTTCATTGCTGTCTTTGTCACTGGCTTCATTGCCTGTGGCCACAATGGAGGTCTGCTGCATCACAGGCTGAGTGAGCATGGCCAGTCTACCGAAGGAGGTGGTTACCCCATCCATTCAACACTTGTAAGAGACCATCTACACTGGGCTTCCAATTTCCTTTCCCCTGGCAAATGAAAACATTGATAAACAGGATCAAGTATTGTGGAGGCCATCAGAATGTTCAGGTCTGGAGCACTTGTCCTGCCCTTCAGGCTGAAGGAACAGGGCTGCTCCAGCCTGGGAAAGGGTTTTTCTGGGGAACATGATAGTGGACTCTAAAACCTAAGGGGAAACCATCAAAAAGACAGATACAGGGTCTTTGCATTGGTGTAACGTGAGTATCAAAGACAGTGGATATGTTGAAAACAGAGTTTCAGGCTTGATGTAAGTAAAAAGAAATTCACATTGAGGACAGCCAAGCAGCAGAACAGGCTGCTCAGAGAAGCAGCGCAGGCTCCATCCTTTGGTGCTTCAAACACCAGTTTGACAAAGCACTGAGAGACCAGATTTGAACTCGCAGCTAATCCTGCTGATCTCCTTAGGTCCTTTCACTCTGAATTATACCATAATACTACATCATAGTCCCATGGTATGTAGGACAAATGATCAGTCCACAATCAGATGTCAGACTCATGAAATGAAAGAACCCAATGGGATTTTTAGGTCTTATAAATTTTCATAAGAAAATTAGAATGCAGTGCTGAAAGACACATCCATTAACAAACCTTCCAGGCATAATTATCCTGAGAAGACAGAGATGACATAAAAATAAATACATGCTAATTTATACTTATTTATCTATGTAGTTTCCTGAGCGAGCTTAAAAGTATAAATCGGTACTTTACCAGTATTTCTCTTATTCATATATGCTGAAGAAATTTGAAAACCAAACACAACATCATATGATGAAGGAGGAAAATCACATAAAGAATAAAAATATTTATCAATATTATACATTAAATATAATAATATAATACTTATTATATTACATAATATATATTAAATATAATAATTATTATAAATAACAGGTACATTCATGAAAATTCATAAGGTAGTATGTGATTTAAAGAAATTAATCTAATTGAATATTGTAATAAATTACTCAATTGTATACCAAATATGGCTCCTTCATTTCTTCAGTTGAGTTCTTTGGGTAGTTTATAGCATTTCTTCTTCTAATTCCTAATTTTTGACTACAAACAGCAGCAGACATAGAATTTTGTGTAATACCTTACTATTGAACAGAAGCCAAACATGTTTTCTTTTCCACTGAATAGGGAAATTATTGAAGACAGAAGTATCATCATAAATCTTCAATAACGTGTCAGTTTTGCACAAACATATTATTCTGGTTACCACATATATGTATTCAGAGTGTAAACCTAGAATTATTGTGTAAATTTGTAAAATTTGAATTCTTACATGTAGTTGAAATTTTGCATGTAGATATTGCATACACTGAATTACTCTCCCATGGTATAGTTTTCCTAGCTGCATAAAAATTCAGAGGGGATATAATATGCATAATTTTTTGTGATGGAAACATGCATAGCTAGTGAAGGGTAAGCTCCCAAGACATGGTAACCAGCTATGAATTCTCCTTCATGTAATGCTTTATTCATAACTTAATTACAATTGCATAAACCAAAATACCTGTTTGAAAACTATTATAACACTTTTTGTTTTCACTATTGATGTGTGTCATGAAAAATACATTTTTACAATTTCAGTGATTTGCACTGGATGATGGTGGTTTTTTTTTAGTTCCAAAAAGAACTGGATGAAATTTTCAGAGAAGTCTATCTTAGGCTTGTAACAAACAACATTTAAAAGTTATTGCAGAAAAAATGCATCATTGTTTAGAAAAACTCTGCAGCAGTTACTTACTATCACCACGGCAAAGCAAAGGCCCCAGTTTGTAAGCTGCTTCTGAGTTTGGTCTGCCAGTATCTGTGATCACAATTTCAGTTACTGGTAGATGGTCCTTGTAGGAGAGGAAGCCAGTATCATTAGTCCTGAAAAGAGAAAATGAAAGCCACGGCTCTCCTAAATGTTTCCCATAAACATTTCATTACATTGACACATTGCTGGGGAAAAGGAAAGAAATATAGAAAAATGTTGCCTAAATATGTATGTGTGTATATGTGTGTCTGTTTATGTGTGTTTGTATAGGTGTGACAGAAAAAACTGTGACTAGAAACATATGCTTTGGAGTTGATATTGGGCTCATTTGACACGACTGAATGACTTTCATTGCAAGTGGGTAGTTTTATGGTTGGCCTGGTTCACATAAACATGAGAAAAATACTCTTGAATAAATGGGCACCTAACTGGCTGCTTAAGTCAATGAGTTTGCTCAAGTCAGTAATTTTATGTTGCTGAGGACATACTGTATCTGTAATTGACTCCGTCATCAATATCAAAAATTTAATGGCTTAATATGACTTTCAAGTAAGTCTAACTTTTTTTTTTATTTTTCCACCTTGAAGTATAAAAAATCAAATAGAAATGTACAAATTCATGCTGACTACAGGAAAAGCAGTATATGCTACAAATATGAAACTTGCAGAAAAGAAAATATGCAACTTTGCACTCAGAGCACACAGCCAGTACTTGTAATCTTAGACCTAGTTCCCTGTTTAAAATCATTGTTGACTTAGTGCCAGAAATGATTTTTAAATTTCATAAGCACCAGTTTTGGCCCTAAAATTTCTTCCCCTAAACCCATTGAAATGTTCAGTTACTCAGGACCATCTGGAAAACTCAATCTGTCCATTCAATCCATTCATGGTTGAGTACTTCCTTTAAAGGGCAAAGAAAACAGTTCAGAAAAAACATCAGAAACTCAGAGAGGAGAGGTAATCTAGAAGTCCTACTGCTCAGAGATTAAACATGAGACACACCTCAGCAAGAAAGCCATGTTTCTCTGAGAATGTTGTTGGGCTTAGCAATCTTGTCTTTTAGTACACAGTGCACAGGAACTAAGACAACAGGGAGAGATTCCACTCTTGTGCTGAATAAAATTAGTGACTTTTTTCTCCTCTCCTCTCTCCCTTTCCTAAAATCATCACCTTTGTCCTGCATACAATTTATGTTTATCTGTTTTGGAGCACAGTGCAAACAAATGGACTTTTTTTTTTTAGAAAACTATTTTGCTTAAGTGAGGAATGGAAAATGTATTTTTTTAAAATGGCAATTTTTCATGAGGTGAGATATTGCAGGTTTCTAATTTAGAATTGAAAGAAAAACCATCAAAACACCATATATGTTTGCTTCAGTACAATGATGCTATAAACAAAAGGAAACTGAATAGAAACTATCTTCTGTGGGGAGGATTTGCAATTTTTATATTTTTAGGACCAGATTTTTTAAAAAGCAATCTTTCTACTTTAGAATTCTAGAGACTTCTAGAACTTCTCTTCTATTCTAGAGACAATCTATGACATAAGATAGATTTCACTATAAAAATAGACTGTCAAAACCAGTGTTTCAAAACCACAGTTCTCTATGCTCAAAATGCATCTCAAACAAGCATAGCTTCTACCTACTTTTTCCACCCAGTGAACAGTATCATTAATTGATCCAAAACAGTGCTTCTAGGGAACCAAATATAATGTTAATCACAAGTTCCAGAATGAATGTACACATAATCACTGTAACACTGAGGTCACTGGGAAGAATTTCCACTTATAAATGTCAAAAGTGGAAAAAACCAGAAATATAAACCCAGAGTCATCATACTTTCAATTTAATACACTCATAAACATCTCAGCAACTTACTCAAAGTGAATGTACATGTGAAGACATGAACATCATCCCCTTATCTGCTGTATTTACAAATATGTTACCATTATACATTAAACTATATATGTGAGCATGGATTAAATGAATGACAAAAATGAGCAAGAATATATTACATGTGTGAGCAACTACGCTAATTTTTTTCTCAAAATGCATTCATCTTCTAACACTTATTTTCATGTTAGAAATGAAATACTGGTTTTATTTTCATCAGCATAACAATAGGGAATTATTTAATGTTCTGTGTGTTTCTTTAATCTCTTTATTGGAACAAATATTGCAGATATCACCCTGTGACTTTTATTGCAATAGCAAATTCTTTTCTCCAGAAATCTTTGAAGTTTGTGAAGAATTGTTCTTTGACTAACATTTTCCTGTACGTTCATTTCTGTGTCTGCTGAATTCACTGATCATGTTGAGGGAACAAGCATTTTCCAACCCAACCCACTAGTCACTCCTTTAAAGGAAGGATGGACTTTCTGAAATAAAAATGGTGTATTGCTTGATTTTGCACACATCAAGATGTTCCTAAGTACCTTCCTTATATTTTTCTACTTTCAAAAAAAAAGATGCTGATGCATTTTTTAAAATGCATATATTAATGTACTCACTGAACTTGATTTATATAAGTTAAATAGACTTCAAAATTTTAAGACCATAAAAGTTTCTTCAACAGAATAACTTTCACTTGAAAAGTCTATCTGCTTTATCAAGTCCTGTACTGCACTGGAGCTCTTGTTGAGAAAGTTATATCTGATCCTTTTACATGAAAAGTCAGGTTTGTAACAAGAACTCATCCATCATATTATTTACTTGAAAGTTATCGTAAATTACACCAGAGAATTTTAGGCACAAGTGGCAGATGTACATCCTGGAAATCCATTCATTCTCTTTTAAAAGGACTCCATATGAGTGCTTTGCTTCGTTGATAGCAAGGGATTCATTGTAATTATCTATGTTGTAGATGAAAAAAAGTGTGTAAAAAGTCTAAACTTAAAAGTGTAGTTAAAAATTATGCTAAAATTCACTTTTTTCCCAGAACTTTTTCTTTTTAACTTTAATTACTTTCAGCAGTCTAAAACTAACTGAAGTTGTGGTAAAGAACAGTTGTCTTAATCTATAACATGCAATATACCAAAAAGACTAGAAAGTATCTGTAAAATTAAACCCTCCCCAAAAATTAGAGTGAAAGAATTAGCAGTAATACTTAATATATATAGCAATATCTTTGTGAAAAATTATGCTTTTAAGCAAAGAATCAGATGACATGATGGCAACTTAGATTTCCAACTGCCTCGGTATTATAAATGTCCTAAGGCCTGTATATTTTCTTTATCTACTTTAAACAGAAAAAAGTATTTTGAATAAGCAGCAGTAAAAAGTCACCATTCATCCCTGTCTGCATCACAGTTGCAGTAATGCTGGGAATCAATGCAGTTTCCCTCCAATCCACAAGCACATTTTTGTACAGCAGGCAAGGAACCTCCCCAGTAAGTATGAGTTTCATTGGTTCTTCCAATCCACCAGCTCAAGGGCATCCCATCTAAAAAGCAGATTAGAGAAAATCAGTGCCCAGTCTTGTCTCCTACTTCTCTAAAGTTTCCCATCCAAATAACATTCCAAAAGATTAGAAAGACAAAAAATATCTGCTCAAATCTAAAACCTTTAAATGACTGGCAAAAAATAAATTACCACCTTTGCTTGGTAAGTGATTATTCATTTTAATACTTCGTTATCATGTATTAAATGATTGTCACAGATTTCTGCTTGCATTAGTAGAAAAGGGAACTCATGGTATCTAGTTCAGCCAGCCATGATATTAGAATCATTTATCTTAAGCAGTCCATTTATATAATTCATTCTAAAATGGTCCATGAAAGAGGAGATATATTCATCCTGAAAATCAGGACAGTTTATATTCCCAAGTAAAGATTAATTTCAGATGTTGGAACTACCAGAAATAGAATGAGGAAAGTCACAGAAATGGTCTCATCCCACTACCAAAAGTACTACAGAGTACTACTACCCACATGTGTGATGAACGTTAAGCAGCTGAATAGCAGTGTTAATCAGAAATGCCCAAAGACAGCTGTTACGTCATGGACAGCAGATTCAGAATTTATATACTCAGAGATAGCAGAAATCACGGTAATGGTGCTCCCATAAGCAAGCTGATATATCTGGTGAGCAGAGGTGAGGTTTCCCAGGACTATTACATCTCTCTGTGGTGCCTCCAGTCAGCATTGTTTGTAGCAAAATGATAAAACTGGATGTTTCCTTAATGTTACAGTACTGCAGAATAAGCTTAAAGGTATTGCCAAGCAAGCATAGCAAAGAAGAAAGATCTACAGAATACATAATAGCAAAATGACATGAAGCATAAAGATAAGCCATCTCAAATGAGATGGAAGAAGGGTGATAGATGCATGAAAGTCAAGGCATGAGAAGAAATCAAGTACTGTTAAATTATAGAGTTTCTTATACGTGCACTTCTTTTTGCTTCTGCTGGAGCTCCATTTTCAGCACCCAGCCCCCACAAAGAAGCTGGAATTTATTCTACTCTCAACTTTACTTAGAACTGCTACTGCTTATTAAACCTCACTGTTAGATAAGACCTCTGTTACACTGACAATCTTTCAGATCGCTAACATATTGACTGCATTCATTACCACACAACTGTCAGCCCAGCAGGCCAAAAAACAGTGTGAGCAGTTTTTCGAAAAGTCAAGCTTGCATAATGGCATCAATGTCCAATATCAGTGTTTGTGTTTGCAAACCATCACAGGAGGAAGAAAACCCAGAGACCGCATATAAATAATTTATCAGACAACACTTTAAAAAGGTTCTAACAACTAAGAATGTAAAAAGAAGAATATTTCTGCTACTTTAGCAGCATGCCTTAGGTTTATACTGTAGTCATGAATTAGCATTCTCAGTGTTTCACTAGGGACATTGAGGCATGTTTAAAAGCTGGTCTCAGTTACTTGTTCATACAGCTGGGTGAGGAGAAAGTATTTACTGAAATGCTGCAAGTTCATACTGATTAGCCCAGATTTTTTTTCCCTGCATTGGCAGAAAGTACTGCCTAAGCAAAATAAAGCCATTAATTAAAATGGTTAGAGATTTCTTCATAATGATCACATAAAAGTATTAACAGATGACTTCTTTAATGATATCATTTGCAAATGCTATCCAGGCTGATTGAATACAATGCATTCTTAAAATAGTCAGTTAAGAACTACTATGTGAACTGTATGTTCCAAAAAATGTATCATGTAACCATCATCAAATTTTGTACTTCTCAGGCACACCTAGTGAAGATTATCAACAGCAGAAATGAGAGCGATTAAATTGTTTAAACAAGGAATGATTTTAGAAAATTTGTAGAATAATACTTTCACATAACTTTCACATGCTTATTTAGCATTCAAAACTAAATTTTAGATGACTTATCACAACTGACTGGTTGCACACTTCTAAAACATTTATTTTAGCACATTTATGTGCATATTATAAATATGTACCTATATATAATATAAACAGCATAACCATATAAATAGTGTATTGTTTTAGCACATTTACATGCAATCTCCTTCAGAAAAAAAAAAAAAATAGTCTTTAAAATGTCTGCTTGAGGCAAACCAGGCTTTCAAACATCTAATCATTGCTTTAATTTGGAGCACATGGTAAAAGGAAGGTTCATTGGGACATCTAAAGCAGCAGGTTCACTTTTTTTGCTGTGGAGGTGTTTTCAAACAGATATTCTTCCAAGAGCGAACACTAGTCTGAGAAGTCCAGAGATGTTCATGCCATAATTAGGCGGAAAGAATGTGTAAGGAAAGAGCTTAGACATAGAACCAGAAAGTGCTTCACGCAGAGGCCTCCTTTCTGCTTGGTAGGAAAGAATGCCAAGGAATCAATTTTCAGCATCCTAAGCGTTTCTGGTGCACAAGTTGAAAAATTTCACTTAGTTTTACAAAAAACAGTAAACAATGAGGGTTTTACCTCCACATTATTTGGAATACTTACAACACTTGTTCAGAGTAAAGTTTTTTAACATCGGCTCTGTGCTAGTGACAGTTAAGAATTAAAAGGACTACATAACTTCAGTTTTCTTTCAGTAGATAAGGAAGAGGTCTCTTTATTTCTTAAAGCAATTATAATTTTGTCAATAATCCACATGTTAACTACGGAACTTTTTATGAATGTTTTATTGGACAGTGGAAATTCAATGTTATTGATGTTTTTTGTCAAGTACAATATGCACATTAAGTGCACACATTAACTTCTGCTGGTATCTATGCACTAACTTGTGTTCTTTTAAAAAGGTATTTCCTCAGTAATTCCTTCATTAAAATTAAAAAAAATCATGGAAGACCAAACAAGAGAAGATCTGTTAATAACAATCTCTGTTAATTTAAAAGTCTTATGAGAGAAATTAACTTGGGAACTTAATTCTCTGAAAGAAGATCATTATAAATCGACATTTGTATTTTCCTGGTTCAAGTATCTCTTGGAAATCTGAGTACTCGATATTTGAAGTAGTTCAAACTCCATAGTAGCAAAATGCCGTAGCCTTGTTAGAAATAAATAACTTTAGTAGCCAGTAAAACAAAAGGCACTATGCAACATAAGCGGCTTTGTCTGCTTTACTTACCTGACTTATCTAAAAGCCTTGACTTTTTGCAGTAGTAAGCAAGCTCCTGTTCACAGTGATCTGCAAGGTTTATTGTAGCCTGAAGCTGGTCTAGGCTGGCAGAATACTTGAAAAACACAGTGTGTGGGTTCTCTCGATTAGAACTTTTAACTCTGGTTAGGTTGGTGCTGTTATGCTGTATGATTGTCCACGTTGCATCTTTCAAAACACACATGAAAAGTAATAAAGAATGAGAAAAAGTTGCGTAAGTTAGTAATGGAAAGAACGTGTATGATGAAATCAGACAAACTTCAAGATAACTTCTTTGATCATAGAAAGCCTTTTGGGGCCCATGAAACACAGAGATAAATCACTGAGCAAAAATGAAAACAATTATGCATTGTTTCTATTAATAGGTAGATTATTGTACCATGACTGTAAAAGGTATTCAGCTTATTGAATAAGGAAAGAATAGGTGATGACACCCAAATATTTGTATTAGAAATAAAATGCTCTTTACTTCGCAAATTCCAATGAAAGATTAGAAAGAAAAAACACTTACTATTGTTACTTTCCCCAGGCATAAATAATACATAAAATAACACTAGTTCTATCCTAAAATCTACCTACATTACATACATACATAGCTTGAGTTAATTTATTCTGTATGAGAAAATGGCCTACAGGCCTTTTCTATTATACATAGAAGCAGAAATATCTTGCATATACTATATTTACTACAAAACTAAGATTACATGTAGGTGAATTATTATTGCCACCTAAAATTAAATAGTAGTTATGGTGAAGGCTTGTATCATTCTTCTGTTTTATACTTTTGCCAAGCCCCTTCACCTGTGAATAGGAAAGAAATGAGCTTATTCTGTTTCAACTCCCACTTTCAAAACTTTGAAGTCTCACTCCTGACCAAAATCCCTTTCAAGGTAGAGGGTGAGCAGGCTCCCAGTTAAAGCCAGTCTGGGACAGTCAAGTCAAGTTTAGATTCATGGTTACTGTATTCTTCCATCTTAATGGCCAATGTAATTTGAAAAAAACATCAGAAATATTACTTTCTCTAAATTTTAGTATTGATATAATATTTCTAACATTGTAATAGTAGTATTCCAACTAGACTTTTATTTCATCAGCTGCCTATAGGCTACACATGGCAGATATTATAAAATATTCATAAAGAGGAAATAACTCATGGTCACTTAGAGATAACTACTAGACAGAAAAACTAAATGAAACATTTTTTATCTAATTATAAAGTTTTATTAAGGATGTGATTAGAGTATCAAAAACCAGATAGCTAGATATAAAAATTTAAATTTTGGTTGTTTTCCTTGATTTGGGTGCTGTTTTCCGTGGTTGTGGGGTTTTTTTGGTAGATGGACATACACACAGACAAAAATAGATCTAAACATTACACTAAAAAATGAAGACAAGCAGTTTGGATATTCAACTCACGGTCACACTCTTAAAATTATAAAGAAAAAAGGAAAAGAGACAACTGCAATTTTTGTAGTATTTTAATTGACAGTGTCAACTGTAGGCTTTTGATTCTGAAACTGACCTCCAGGAATAAAATCAGGGAATGGTACCTCCCTCCCAGCTGCCTGAAAATAGAGCCCCATGAATGTCAAAGACAAGGCAGTGCAGTATGAAATGTGGGCATCTGCCTTCCCTGCCACTGGTGGGAAAAGGGAATACCAGTCATGAGGAAACTGGGAACAAAACAAATATAGAAGATTCATCCTGTCACAATGCATCTTGAGATGAAGAACTGATCAATGATGTTTGCTTAATGTGGTGAATAAGGAGTGACTGAGGAAAACAGTAACAGCTGTTCATGGACACACAAGGATAAATCAGACACTGCACTGTACCTTGGAGAGTAATACCCACTTAGAAAAATTGTCATCTTTCTGCCATGATTCCTTGTTGTCTTTCAGTCTCACAGGACACTAGAATATTTCTTTTTAAGAGCCTGTGCCAATCTGAAGTGTGCTTATTGTGAGCTAGCACAGGTCACTGTAGAAGTCAAAGTCAGGAGCTGATATGGTGAGACTAGGTAAAGTGCTCAAGCCAATTATCACACTCTTACTGTAAGGTTTCTAAGTCAAGTTCTCAACACTTAGGGCATATCTAAATCATTTCAAATCTAGCTTATTCATGTATTCTTTTAAACAGTTATAAATGTGTAAAAATACATTTTTGTCAAACAAAACAATAAAATGTTTCCGTGATTTTGGCTGGAAAGCAATTCAAATAAAAGGGGCTAAGTAAAAAGAAAAGGAGACAGCCACAAATCCAGCAATATTAAATTCCAAAAAGCCATTTAAATTTAAGCTTTTTTGAAAGGACTTATACCAATATACCGTACACCATACAGAGTGTCAACAAAACATCAACTGTTTTGTTAAAAAGCAGACTGAAATCAAACTCTGACAGGTAAAACTTCTAGTTATATACATGATCAGATTCAAAGAACTGGTTGCAGAAGGCGAACAGGGTGTCCAAAAGTGAGGCTGCAAGAGTCCCACTGGTTGCATTTGTATTCTCCAAAAGATCACCTTGCAGCTTGAGAAATGAAGTTTAGTATCTATATTCCTCTCAACAAAGGCCAGATCTAAATTACAATTTTTCAGAAGGCTATCAAGAAACATCTGCAAATTTCTCATAAAACATAACTTATTTTTCATTTTCTTAAGTCTGCTGCAACTTCAGTGAAAACAAAGCTGCTCCCCAAAAATGAACTAGTATGACATTGTCTCCATATGGAACATATGCCCCATTTATGCAAAGCATAACGGGAATGCTGTGTTAGCTTCACAGCCTGTATCCTGTTATTGTTCTAATTTTCTGCCTAATTCTTTGCCCAGTATCCTGACCTAAGAAGTCACCTTCATTTTGTTCTGCATGTTTACGTTAAATTCATGAACTTCAGAGACTTCTCACTTGGTAACCCATGTTTCAATATAATGAGCATGCATACAGTCCCAGCTGTAAGTTAAGGAAGTTTATCACCTCACCTGTCATATTGCAGTATACGAGAAATGGTCCCAAGGGGCCACTTCCATCTGAATCAATATTGTAAAAGCCTGATGTATTCCCTCTGTGCTTATAGGCTTCACATGATTGCTCATAGATGGCTGTAAAAGAACACATTCCATCACAAATGTAATGGCATGATTTTACATTTTAGTCAGGGAATTAAAAAAAAAAGTGCATGAACTGTGACCTTGGGAAAAGCAGTTGGGTGTGTGTTATCTCTGCTAAAGAATGAAGAAAAATTCATGTAGTCAAAACTATGCATTTATTAGAAATTGTTAAGCATATTTGGTTTTATTTATTATGGAGATCACAAGGTGCATTTTAAAGCATTTTAATCTGTATTTCCAGTTCAAGACTTCTGGGAGGAAAACATGAAATATGGGTGAGTAAATGGTTGTAAAAACTGCTGAATAATGGTAGAATGCCAAGAGTATTACTTAGACCCTGGTAATAAGATTTTGAGGAAACCCCTACTAACTACCTCAACCAAATAAGATTTTTGTTGCTGTTGTTGTTGTAAAATAAAGCAAAAAGATAACAATTTTTTGGCTTTCACACTTCTTATTTTCTTCCCATTTTAAATGGAAAAGCAAGTGACTTGTCAGAGACTTCAGTAAAAGAACTAAATAAGCAAAGACAAAATGACACCTCCTTGGTTCCTTGTCATGTATGCTTTATTTCAGACCAGGTCTGAAAAAAAAATCAGTGATACCTCCTCTATATCAAATATCTGAGAAAAAAGATGTATGAGTACACCTCTGTAACTGTATCTCAGGAAGCATGATGATAATGCCACAGCTGGACACACTAGTCTAAATTCTCCTTTAACCATTATGTTTCTTTTGAGCAGTCATAATGTTTTGATCTTTCATTTCAAAATTAAACTGTGAGCTCTATCAGTTATAAAAACTTAAAAAAAAAAAAATCTGCCAAAAGAATGAGCCATTAGATTAATAAACAAAAGTAGTTATGAGTGCTATACAAATGTTTTTTAAAAATAAGCTATTTTTCTTAAGAATGTGATCCTTCTGTTTCTTTGCCTGATGGTTACTGACATTGTATGGCAACAACTATAAAAGATACAAACCATTGATTTTACTTACTCTATGAAATACCCATAATAAACAATTTATGCAATTTTCAAATGGAATTTTATGGTTCCTTACAGTAAATGCCCTTAGCTAAATTTAGAAATGAAAAAAGAAGTTCAATTATTCATTATTATTTTCGACAAGGAAAAAATTTGGTGACTCATAATATTACATTTCTCACTGAGTCCTAATCATCAGGAAACCATAGCCTCCCTCTGTCCTCACAGATATCACCAGATGATTCAATTTATGACTTTTCAAATTGTAATGAAGCAAATCACCTTCATCTTCACTCTGGGCTCATCAGAGTTGAATGGTATACGCTGTGGTATTCAAAAGCATCTATACTATTGGCATATATGACTCTTGTTGACTTTGTATGAGCAAGATTTAAATAGGCAATCTTCTAAAATCAGTGATTTCTCAAAAAATCCCATCTGGGTATACATACATTCTTTTTGTAAAAGCTGCCAAAAAGGACTGTACAGATTTTATAAAGACGATTTATAAGGATAGATATGGGGAGAAATAAGGTAGAATTGGGTTGTGAGCTGTAAAACCTGCCTGCAGAGGCACATGGCAGCACAAAGGAGCACATGGTGGCACACAGAGGCTTGTCTCCTCCTGACCCTGGGGGAAGGAGGCGTCACACGGCAGAGCCCTACGGAGAGGAGCCTGCCAGGAGCTGAGGGACAGGTGAACAGTGAGTGATCATCCCATGGAAGGACACTGAGAAAGTGTGTTGGGATGTGGCAACACTGGATAGGTCACACCCTATAAGGAAATGCTGTGCTTTGGAAAAGTGTATAAAACCAACTCACTCCTTTGAATAAATGATTCAGATTCCCTGCTGGTCTGGGTCTGTGCCTCTATCACTGACAGATAGAATTATTTATCTGATGACTAAGGCAATCTTTCTATTTAAAAAAAACAAAACACAAAAAACCCAGTAAACTTTCATTTGGATTTTTACTTATTAGAAGCATGTAATAAAAGCCAGAGAGTACTTATTGTCTTCCCAGAACATGCTGAAAGCAGTACCAAAGTAAAGCATCTCCTGTGAAATTACCTAAGTTACTTTCAATTAGGTTTTTTAAATTAATTTATTTTATTTTCTCCTAATCTACTTCCTGATCCAGCAAACTAGAAAAACGTGTATGAGGTTTAGCACAGGATTACCTTTGGACATGCGTGTAGTCCCACTGTCTCAGAAATAATAAGTATTAGTTGTTGTGATGAATAAAGATGAATTTAACATATTTCTAAATGATCCAGTGATTCAGAAAGTGGAATTATATGGATGGGAGAGGATATTACTATCTCATGTAAAATACAAAAAACATGAAAGAAAACCACAAACTTTCAATCCATTTTTTGTTACATATTTTGAGCTCCCAAGGCCTTTCCTCAAACCAAATCATGAGTATTTTTATGAGTGAAAATAATTTATGAATTATATGTTCAAATGTTTTTTGGTTTGGTTTGGTTTGGATTGGTTTTTTTTGTGGTGAAGAAATTCAGTCAGAAGTAAAAGCATAGTCAGAAATCAGAAAACATCTTAGACTTACGATAGTGGCAAGTAGCTCCCTTGTAACCAGTATTGGCACAGTTACAGTGGAAACTGTTCCAGGACTGTGAGCACTCACCACCATGTTCACAGTAATTAGGCAAACACCTAAAACAAAAAACAATGTGCATTTTCACTCTTCACTTACATGCTACTTGTACTTAGCAAGAAAAGCAAATCCTGGAAAAGAAGTATAATGTGAAGGAAGTGATCCAGGTCATTGGTGAAGATGTCAATGTAAGTAAAAGAAAATGAAGAATTTCTTCCTTGGTATTCCTTTTGCTTATAAAAAAATATCTTCATTATGTAATAAGCTTGTGAGAACAGAAATAAAGTGTAAGATGCAGAATTGTTATTACTGTTCAACTGGCCGCAATTCAATACAGGCTGATAAACCAATGAAAGGTTTATGTGGTGATAATTCAATGGCAAGTTTTGCAATGACTGGAATTTCTTCAACAAGATTTATCAAAACAAAGCAACATTAGAGCAGATTTCTTTCTGTTCTTGTAAAAATAATAATAAAAAAATCACCTAACAAATAAATCTGACCGCAGCACCTGAGATCTATTTCTTATTCCAAAATTATATTTACTTTCTATCCTAGAAAGAGTTCAGTATGTCAGTTTCAACGCAACTACCTATAAAGCCAGTTTCCATTCTGGTAATACAACTAATATCCTGAAGGGCTTGATTACTTTCTTCGACATATACAATGGCTGACTGAAAAACTAATTTACCTGTATCTTCTTAGTGTTTCAGACTGCAGCACTGTACCAAAGTATGAAATAGTCGTGAGATGAAAAAGAAATTCTCTTTTTTTATAAACACAGCTGAAAATATGTTGAAGTAGACTGGCACACTTCAACCAATTTTTAACTAGCTTTTAACTAATTCTTAACTAGCTTTCCACATTAGAAATTAGTTAACATTCTAACTGGACTGAGTATATATGTGTGATACAGCTCAGAAAGTGTAAAATAACTTTACTGTTGACATTAGCCACAGGAAAAAAAAACCCAAACAAAAACAATAGATCCACTAATATTCACAGGATCTTAAAATACCTTTTAATTCATTCAAGAAATGTTAGGAGGATATTAAATTAGGATCGCAGAAAGTCCAAAATTTCACACATCTGCCCTATGAATAATTCAGGGTCTTCATGCATTCAGTCCTCATGGCACTCAAAGAATTTTATCTTCCTTTCATGTTTATAAACAAAGATAAGTGGTTTTCACAGAAGTTAATTAAAAAAAGAAGTAGCAGGTGAAGTGTAGGTAAAGTAAATAAACTGAGAGATATCACCTATTTACAAGGAAATCTGTGACATTTTTTGGTAATGAAAGAGCTGATCTTGTATCTATTCTCTTACTCACAAAATGTATTCCTAAGACAAGTCTATAAAGGATATATGTCTCAATGAGCTCTGTTTAGGCACCGGGCTTACAATTATTTTGATTTTAAATACTTAGATGGAATTACCTTAATTTTCTAATGTTTCTTAGGTAAATGTATTATTTTACTATAAATACAAATCTCTAGCAAAACTGCCATTCAAGACCTTCAGTGCATCCACTGACAGCTGCTCTGCTGTCACAACATTTTGTGTCTCATGCCTTTTTGATAAAGACATCATTATCCAAAAATTGTGCTCTACATGGTCTTTACTGGTATTGACTCCCTGTCCCTACTAATTAATCTTACTAATAGTGTTCACAAATTGAAAAGCATAAATGAAATTGATGATGATTGAACCAACCTCAATGAAAGTGAAAGCAAGAGTGTAATTTAAATCTTTTAACATTAAATTTTACATCTTTCCTCTGCTTCAGAATGTATAATAGAAAGTAGCCACTATCTACATCAAAGTAAATGTATAACTAAATTATACAGTGACCCTATGCCAAAGAAAGATTTAGAACAGAGCTTTCTGTGAAAAAACAAATCTTCTAAAAAATATTTCTCATATTTGAAACAGTATTTCTAGTTCTTCATCTGTAAAAATTAATTTTTGGATTCATCACCATGTCTGCTAAAACCAGAAAAGCAAGAGCTGATTAAACATTTACCACATATTTCTTGATAATATGCTTTTAAGTGTAGGGCATCTGAAAATGATATAATATTTTAAACCGAGGCAGCAGGCTATTAATAATTATAAACTAATATTGACAGGAGAATACTGATCCAGAATATGAATATAATTTTGATAAAGAAGGGGAAAATAAGAACTTTGTATGTGAAGTTTCAGCTTGACTTTGTTTGTACACTGTTTCTTTATCATGGTTCTAAATTATAGTTAAAACATACTTAAAAAAGAGCAAATAACTGCTGCATTTTTAATGCCTATTATTTCTTCATTCTTCAGTTTATTTTTAAAAAAGAGAGAAAAAAAATTCAGAACGGAATCATTTTTATTTTTGGCTTTTTTTAAAAGACATAAACCCATTTTATGTATATATATATATATATTTTTTTTTTTTTGTACAGAACACTGCTGCCAGGACAAAAATGCAAGAGCTCCTGATAGGAAACTGTATGTTTCTGTGTAGGGCTCAATGTAATTAGGACAGAATCATCTGGTACTCTTTCCTCAGAGACTAAATATGCTAACATTGTAAGGTATTTAAATGACACTGTGTCCTTTAAAGTGATTTTGTGAATGGTTCATACATAATTAGGGATTATTAAACCGATATATATTTATAAAGGAGCTGAGAGAAAATATATTAAGGAGAAATGTATGAAGGGAATTGTTTGCATACCTAAGAGAAACATGAGCAATAGAACAATATAAAGGTATCATGTAATGAAATGGCTAAATGAAGGATCATGGGAAGACTGGTGACTGGAAACAGTCATAACAATTTAAGACTAGGATAAGGAATTAGAAAGTTTATGGAACTGAGAAAACTGAAAATAGGAAAATGGTATGGCATTTATTTGTATAAAGAGAATAAAAAGTTAATAATTTATATTCAGAAAAATTAATTATTAACAAACCATCTCTCCAAAAAGACTGTAAATCTCATAAAGAATACTCTTCGTATGTTAAATGTGCATATATGAGGTAAAGAATGGATTAAATGGAATTATTTTCAGTTTATTTACTATTGCATATAAATCCAGGTTTCTACTCGAAGAATAAATTTTATTTGTCTTCATGCAGTTTAAATGTGTAAAACTACTACATTTAGGTGTCCATCACTTCTGTTCCAAAAGCCATCAACAACTCCAGAATCTGGGTCATGTTTCACTATTTGGAACCGGAGATGTAAAGACTCCCCTAAAGACTCCAAGACAAAGAAGGGATTTGTTTGTGCTCATCTGTAGGGAGATATTTACCATCAGGAACACGGTGGCAAAAATGCTTATTAGCTTAGGGCATTCAAAGACATTTATAAATCATGGTAAGAATAAAACAGTTTTTCTCAAAAAATATGGTACACAGGATGATACAAGCTATCTATCAAAAATTGTTTAAAACATATAAGCAGTTTTAATTTTGCCAAAGAAGAATGTGCTTTATCACCTGGATTTATGGTGAGATGTAGAATTAGTTTATAAAGAGAGACATGAAGCTTCAAAACTATGAGCTGCAAATATCAAATTAAATGAGATTCTGTGAGGAAATGGGAAAGAAATAGTCCCAGAAGCAAGACTAGCACAAGACCAGACAGGATTTTTAAAAGTAGTCTATTTTGAAATAAAATACAATGAGGGTAATGAAATTTATAAAAATGGGTGGGTGGATTAAACTTCTATGTTGATAAATTAGGAAGACATGCTAAGCCTGCTGGGAGCTGAAAACTAAATCTGGAAGAGCCAATACAAGAAAGGTACAATGGCCAAGATAGAAGAGACATAAATTAACACTAGCAAATATTAGAGAAAACAAAACCAACCAACCAAAAATCTCCCATGAAGATGTTCTTTTCCTTTTGTACCACTGATCTTGAGAAAAATACATAATTTTGATGAAGTATGAAAGTAATATATGCTCAAGTCCAGAAAGTATGAAAAAGTAATAAAAACACTTTGAAAAACAGTGTGGCTTGGAGGTTTAAGTGTCTTACACAGGTTCTCATTGAAAAAAAACCCCAACCAAAACCAGAAACTAATGATATTGACATAAAATGAAGGTGGTAACTACTTTCCTTCATAGGCTGTAAAAATTCAGCTAGATAAAACTATGATAAGGGCATATATATATAACTTTGCCCTTTGCTGCAATGCTTAAAAGCAACAACAAAAAAGTAATTAAAAAGGAAGGGTGCAGTTCTAAATAAATTGAGCTGCACCAAGTAAGAGTTAAGTGTTACGACACTTGTGTATACTCTAAATAATGCTGGATTTCTATATACTGGGATTTACATAGTGGCTTTATACATCATATATTGTTTATTTATACACAAACCATCTTTTTAAAACCTACATGTAAAACTTAAATCTTATGGTCATTCAAAACTGAAAACAGCTGGAATCACTACATATAAAAATGTACCATCTTCCTTTAAAAATTTTGGTAAGATATGTCTGTGTTCATGAAGCAGGAGATGGCTTCTAAACTGCAACTCTGAGATGAGGATTTTAGGAGGTCCACAGTTGTAGGGGTCCCTTCCCTCCCGCCATGTAGCCCTGGGAGAGGGACCCTGAGGGGACAGAGACGGTGTTTCCTGAGCCCCTGGTCAGGCTCGTTCCCTATTGGTTGGTTTGTGTTTCCCTGCATGGGCAAGGACCCTTGGGTCCCGTGATTGTAAGAGTTCCTTGGCAGAACCCAGCCATGCGCCTGGAGAAATAAACATCTCTCTGAAACATCTACCAAGAATTGGTCCATATATTTCTTTCCCACGGGACTCCTGGTTTGATACACGCGTGTTGCAGTATCCCCGCTGCAACAAAATGGTGGTGAATTGCGAGCAGAACGATCCCCAATCCCTAAGCAACTGATGTGTGAGTAAACCTAGAAACTTTGGATTCCTCTTCTAGTTTTTGTTTTGCTATTCCATATCTAAACTATGGAGGAATCGTGGAAAAACTCTTGGCTCTCAGAGCTGCATATGGACATTTATCTTAAATTTGAAAAGATTCTTGAACAACAATTTGTAAATTTTAGCTTAATTCAAGCTCAAAAGGAACTGAAACATTTCCTGGCATGGTTGTCTAAGAACTTTTTCTGTTTCTTGGGATTTAATTCTTACCAAAGACTTCTGGAAGACCATTTGGACATAGTTAAATTTTGAGTCAAAATATATGCCGATGGAAGAATATTTTCGTGAATATTATTTAATTACCGAGACTGTTGAGCAATGTCAGCTGTGTCCTGGCGAAGGGAAGCCTGGCTCAGGGATTGTGCGACCCAGGCCACATGCACTGAGCCCTCTGAGAGCAGCACTGAGGCAGTTCCCACGCGGGTGGAGCCACGCGAGCTGCAGTGTCAGCAGTGGAGCCAGGCGCAGCAGGAGCAGCGCGACCCAGCGGTGCCCACCCGGCCCCATGCAGCGCGTGGTGGAGCGAGCCCCGCAAATGCCTGGCCGAGAGGAGCAGCGCTCGGGCGGCGGCTGGCAGCGGTGGCGGTGGAGCGGAGCTGTGCCCAGCCGAAACACACGCTGGAGCAGGGCAAGGGGGAGTCATCGCTTGGGGGCCCGGCTGAGACGTGGCTGCAGCACCTGGCAGCGGCAGCGAAGCTGCAACCACAGGAGGTGACACAGAGAACTGAGCAGCGCAGCCCGGCCCGGCCTGGGTGGCCCTAAACGCGAACCTGGGAAGAGTGCACAGGCACGAGCAGCTCCGGCAGCCCCGGCAGCACAAGCAGCCCTGGCAATTCCAATGCAGCGAGACAGAAAACAGCAGCCACTCGGGAAAAGGAAAATACCACAGTAGCTAAGGTTTTAGGAATAGTAAAGTGGTATAATGTTAAACAAAATTATGGTTTTATAACAAGATGCAACAACCAGCAAGACATATTTGCACATAGAACTGCTATTAAAGAGAATAACCCTGAAAAATACATCCCCAAGCTTGGGAGATGGAGAGGTGGTAGAATTCAAAATTATACAAGGTAGAAAAAGGTTACAAGCATCGCAGGTCACTGGGCCTGATGGTGTTTCTGTAAAAGGCAGTATATATGCTAAAAATCGTAGTCATGTTAGACAACATCTCCATTGTAGGCCCTCCCCTAGAGTCTCCCTTTCCTAATCCCACCATTCCCTTTTACCCTATGTCCTATTACCCCCAGTGCATTCCCAATCCGTTTTTTCATCCATGGTTTCCCTCACAAAACCATGCCTTTGCCAATTGTTTCCCCAAAAATCCCTTTCCAATGCCGAATGGGGGATGAAAAGGGGGAGGAAAGAAATTAAACCCTCTCCTGCATCAGTTTCCCCACAAAGCATGCTCAGAGAGTCATGTCTCCCTTCTGTCAGCCTTAAGATGTTCCAGAGAATCTGTTTGGACATTCAAAGACTCAGGAGGGTGGCTTGTTTTGTTTTGAAACTGTCCTTGTTGTTTGCAATGTTAAGTTTTGCATCTCTTTTGTTAAAAATAAACGGGTGAAATGTCGGGGTCTCCTCCCCCTGCCATGTAGCCCTGGGAGAGGGGCCCTGAGGGGACAGAGACAGGGTTTCCTGAGCCCCTGGGCAGCCTCGTTCCTGACTGGTTGTTCTGTGTTTCCCTGCGCGGGCAAGGACCCTTGGTCCGGTGACCGTGAGAGTTGCTCGGCAGATCCTGGCTGGAGGATAAACATCTCTCTGAAACATCTATCAAGAATCTGTCCATATATATTTCTTTCCCCGGGACTACTTGTTTGATTCATTGTGTTACAGTATCCCCGCTGTAACACACAGTTACTGTGAACATTGAAAAATTCATGGTAAATCAGACAGAAATTGGTATCAGTTATATTGTGAGCCAGCTGGGTGATATTTACCACTCATAATCTTGCTTAGGTATCCTTTAATGTGTTTGACTTAAGAATATGCAGATTATTAGATTAGATTATTTTGACCTTATTCTCTTCCTGGTTTTGTCCTTTTACAAGCAAGAAAGCAAGCAGTGTAATGGAAGTAAGTTCAGTTGGAGAGTTGAAAAAACAGCAGTGATGCAGTGGATTAGAAGCTGGAAGGAAGTGTAATGAGGTCCATCAAAGATGAGAGGAAGGAGACAGTTATGAGTGAAAAGCAAGAAAATAAGTCAAAGGCAGTAGTATGAAAGAAAGGCAATAAGAAACATCAGTGTATGTGGCATCCCAGATATAAGTCCCTAGTAAATCATACAGTAAAGTTTTGACTGAGGCCAAACTCTGTTTTGGCATATATCTATCACACTTAGTGTCTACTGCAAAGTCAGTATTAGTTCAGTAAGGGATAAATTAGCACAATTATATATATATCTGTATATATATAGGAACTGCATATGTTTTTAATGAATGATAGGTGTAGAAATACTAGAGAGAATACACATTACAAACACAATTGAAAGGATCACATTGTAGGCAGAACTTTTATCCTCCTCTTGGACGTTTCTCTCCTTAAACTTTTATGAAAAATTAGGAAAAGAGCTAGTATTTTTTCCATCTGTCATCTACAACGAGTAGTGACTGTCTCCAAAATAAGGACTGGGATAGCTGTACACTGCGTTATCTCTAGGAATGGATAGCAGGTCACAGAAATAGGTTTGTGTTACAACCTGAAATCGGCTATGGTTTTGAAGCAGATCTCTGCCTACAGTGTTTTTCCAAAAAGATATAATTTTTGAAAGTCTTATGATTCAAAAGCCAGACTTTTTTTGAAATCAAAGGCACTTTATGAGGACTAGAAATATACAAAGTGAGGGAGAAGCGTTTAAAACCACAGCATACCCCTCTGCCTGCTGTGTCCTCTCAGTACAGCCTTTCAGTGGATCCAAGTAAACCACTTCTGGATTAAAGACAGAATAGCTGTCTGTGACTGCATTCTTCAGAGTCTGCAGAATAAAACTTCTTCTTCCATTGCCTGTCTGTGTGTTTGCTCCCTCTCTTCTCAGCAGCCTGTGTTATTCTGCAACACCCCCTCTGCTTTCACTACACTGAAGTTCAGCAACGTCTTTCCATCAAGCATTTCTATTTCTGGGAAGGTATACAGTCTTTCCTCTTTGGGGAGGCAGACACTTCAGCTAGGCATTCTTGTAGATAGATGCTAATTGCAAGATATGAGATTAGTTCTGACCATGGTCTGAAAGAAGACTGCTTACTCACTTGATGGATACTATCGTATTGTGTTTCTGGATAGGTAGAATATAGGAAACAGCAGTAACTTGTAAAAAACATAGTATTTTTAAGGGCGGATGGGACTACAGGTCACAGTAGGGGATTTGTGTCTGCCACTTTACTTGAAAAGAAAGTAAGATATTTAAAATTTTTCAGAAACATAAAATAATTTTAGGCAAAGTTAATTTTGTTTGCAGTAAAAGGAAGTCTACTTGCTATGTGCTACATACACTGCATTTATTCTAGACTTCTAAATTCTTACAAAAGGAACAGCATGTCATTTTGTAAGTGTTCTGTTCTTTGTCATCAAGTCACTATCAGAAACAAAAAACAGACATAAATAACTAAACGAGTAAACATTATTTTCTTACCTGTCTGTAATGCCACATAAATCTATCTGAAGATCACTGAAATTGCCAAAACCATTTTGCTGAACAGAGATCATATCCACCGCTTTGTTACCAATGGAAATAAGTCGCATGCATCCTTGGAAACCACCAAATGAGGCATTACATTCAGAAATGTTTCCACTGCTAGGACAACCTGAAAGACAAATAAAAACTGGAGCTGAAAAGAAATATTTTATTGAAAAAATGTTATATTACAAAAGTAGATTGAATTTCGATAACCTCCACATGTTTTAAATTTTATGATTGGAGAACTTCAGCCAGAAGCTCTTCTGATAAGCCATGACTGTATGACTACAAAGAAATACTTCTCTGCAGTCTTACTGTTTTTAAAGCATATGCAAAAACATCACTAAAAGTTTTGGTAAAGGATAACCTAAGCAAAAGTTCCAAAGCAATGAACGCAGTCAAAATATGAGCAGGTTGACTGGGAGACCTCAGTCCCAGAATGTTTGGTTACAATACAAGGTCACATGATTTGAACAAGTTTTAAGAACAATTGAAGTCAAATAAGAAAAAAAAGTTACTAAGTACAGTGATTTTACTCTATCAGCTGTCAAGAAGATTTTGTAAAGTCTGAAACTTCTTGTTGCAGACCATCAATGACTCAACTAGGAGAGATGCTCCATTGAACCTGCTACTCATGGACAAGGAAGAAATGGTTGAAAATGTAAAGCTCAAGGACAGTCTTGGTTACAGCAAACATGAAGATGAAGTTGTGGAGTTTACAAGCCACAGAGAAGAGAGCAAGAAATAAAAGCCCAGAATTACAACCCTGAATTTCAGAAGAGCCAAAATTTTTCTGTTCAGGATCTGTTTTGAGGAGACTGTTAGAAATTGCCTTGGAGAGCAAAACAGCTGGATAGCTTTCAACAAGAAAGCTCTTCAGAGCGTAAGAGAAGTCCATAGCAATATCAGAATAGTTAAGCAAGTGTGGCATAAGGCCTGCAAACATAAACATGGAGCTCCTGAGTGAGTGCAAACACAAAAACAAAATATAGAAAACGTGGTAGCAGGGACATGCAACGTAGAGGGGATTACAAAGACATTACCTGCATGTCTAGGAATGTGCTTAGGAAACCAAGAGAAGCTAAAACTTGCCAAGGAAGCTGAAGTGCAACAAATAGGTTTCTGTCGGTACAACAGTAGGAAAAGGAAGGCTTTTGGGGTAGGAAACTTAGTGACAAGGGTCTAGAAAAGAATTGTTTCCTTCAAGGTCTTTTTCTTCACTAGTAAAACTGATCCTTAGACTTCCCATATCTTAGCAGAGCATGAAAAAAGAATGTAGTATCCACAGTAAAGAACAATGAGCCCAAGGTGCACCTGAGGGTGCTGCAGTAGCTGGTCAATGCCATTTTAACAATTGCCATTGTCATTGTGAAATCATTAACATTTTAATCCTCAAAGGATCAAGATTTTTAATCTGAGATAGAACAAGTCCATGTAACAATCCAAACTGGAGGATAACTGTCCAGAGAGAGGCCTGAGATCCTAGTGACCATCAAGTGGAGCATGAGCTGGGAAAGTGCTCTTGCAGCACAGAAGGCCAGTGCCTTTCTGGGATGTATTATTAAGAGCACAGTCAGCAGATCTTGACAAGTGGTCCTTCCTGCTACAGGGCACTTGTAAGGCCATATCTGGAGTGCGTTAGTTCTGGGCTCCCCAGTACAGGACATCAGCGTCCTAGAGTGAGGCCAGAGGAGGCCTCCAAGATGGTTAGGAAGCTGAATGCAGTTATGAGGAGAGGCTGAGAGATATGGGCCTACTCAGACTTATGAAGAGAAGATAAAGCTATCTGATAAGATAGCACAGAGAAGATGGAGCAAGACTGCTTCCAGCAGTGCCTGGTGATAGGCCAAGAGGCAAAGGACAAAAATAAAAACCTGCAAATTTGGATCATAAGTCGTAAGACACAAGCAACAAGTGTTTTTACTGTGACAGTGGTCCATAGGGGAACAGTTTGCCCCAAGAAGTTGTAGTATTTCCATCTTTGCAGCTGTTCAAGCCTTGAGTGGTCACATCCCCGTACATCTTGATGTAATCAGACTTGTTTAGAACAGAGGCTTAGACTACATAGTATCTGAATGTTCACACTCTGTAAGAATCTAATATTGTGGTTTATCTATTGTCTTACTCATCCTGAAATGCCTTGTTCACTGATTACCAATTAATTAAACATTTGTAGTAAATAAATAAATAGTTTTAATCCTGATATGATTTAAACCACATCCATTGAGCAGTTTTTCCCAGTGGCAACTCAGCACTGCACTACAATGCTTAAATGGTTTTTATTTTGGCTTTCTTCCAAGGAGTATTATTGCTTCTGGAATGATGCACAAGGGTCATCCTGTGATCTTAGACAAACAATACTGCATTCTGGTTCACAGCATTTGAAGACCTTCTTGTTTCAGGATGCTAGGAAGAAGCAGTGAGTTTTAAGACACTTCTCTGTTCCACAGAGCTAATGGGTACTTCTGAAGTCCTATAAAGACAGTGGACAGGCTTATGATACAGGAAAAGCAAAATGACAGTGGAAATTACTAAATATATTCAAAAGAGTGTGCAACAACATAAATAGTATATATACGTTTTTGAGAAATAGAGATTAGAAAATTAATTAAAACTGAAATTTAACAAGTTAATAAACTTTCAGTGTGTATAACTGTTTAGGAACTAAACTGTTCAAAATTGTTATCATGTTTCTACAGGCAAATATTTATTACCTGCTTGGCATGTTCCTTTAAGAACAACGTGTGGACTTGCAAAAGTTCAAACAGGAGCGCAGTAAATTTTCAGCAACACACACAGTTAGACAATCAATTACAGGTCTAACCACATGCTTTACAGCATTCTACAATTGAACAGTAGCACAAGTTCTGTCATTTCTGGTGAAAAATATGATGCTCATTTGAGAATAAGATATTTATTTATTTATTTGAACTCTACTGGAAGTAAATAAATAATAGATAAACAAACAAAAAAATAAATAAAGGCCAGAGAAAGTAGGAAAAGTTTACAATTTTTAGAATTAGCCATTTTACAAAATTTTGTCTCAGATATTTTCCTTGGTGTCTCTCTTTAAAAAATTGTCTTCTGTTAGAGAAAAGACAATACCATTAACATTAATTAAATTGTGTTTCCTTATAATTGTAGACTGGATATTAAAGATAAGAAGAAATCGTTTAATCATTAAATTTACATTATGTGCTTATTGCAATATTAAATAATCTCATTTTCCCTTAGAGTTGCAGTGAGTTATTATTACAAGAACTGAGAGAGGTTATAGATCCTTGATGATGGCATGACTAGAAATTGTGCTGACATAGCACTAAAATATTTTCACGTTTATTACACATTTTTCTAGTTAAGCATACACATTTCCTACATAATTTGTATTCATTAAAACAAGTAAACCAATCACCAAGTCCCCAGGACATCTCCCCTGAAAGGCTGATAGTCATATTTTAACAACCAGCACAAACACAGTAAATATTCATATAAACTTGGAAAGAAAGCAAAAATGCATTGTTTGCATTTTGACAGTGGTATATAACATAAAAATTTAATAAAGAATTTTCTAAACTCAGAAACCCACTTCTGGCATTCCTTAACTTTGCAGGACATGCATGAGCTGCAGATGTCAGCTATAAGGCTGAGATCAGAGAATCTGAGGGATGGATATGCAGTTGGTACTTTCAGTGTGCCTGGAACTATTTTGTCCCCTCCACGTTGCAAAAGACAAATAGAAATGTCCTTGTACACTTTAATCGAATATGCTGCTTCTTTTAACTGCCCACATCCCTTCTGAACTGTTCATCTATGTCATCAAACCTGCAATGATGAAAATCACCTGATCAGAAGTCTGGGAATCTGAAGCAACATAGAAAGGATTATTCAAGATCCTTACATCTTTGTCTGATTTTGCTGATTATTAGCCAAGTCAAGGGGTATTTTTAGTAGAAAAGAGTAGATAAGAGGTGTGAAAATTCATGTAACCACTCATGTAGCAGTTACTGAAGAGTATGCTTGTGAGCATAAAATTTATTTAAAACCTATTGTTTCAAGGGAACTGATCTGTGGATAATGACTTGGCCCATACTCATTTAGTGCTTTTTACACAACCTTATCAGTTTTCTCAGAAATTTGAGAATTATTAATAAATAGTTCAACCATTAATGTTTAAAAGAGAGGAAGCATTAGGCTAATAATGCACTCAGACGATTTTTATCATTGCTATTATGCAGTCCCTTCCCAACGGAATTATATGAATAACAGATCAACCTGTTCTACTCTGTCAGTAAAAATACATGTTATTAATGACATAATCTCTTGATGACAGATGACTGTTGATATTCTTAGAGAAATGAAGATACATAAATGTAGGTTTTAGGTACAAATTATATTTGTCAAACATTGAAAAGTTGTATCACTGTGGTAAAAGAGAAAACCTGTGTATCATACAAAGAGGGTATTTACACTGGTAAGCATACACGTAAGGTGAAAACTTGAAGTCATTCCAGCGGAAGATTCTCCAAAGTATTAATTTAGCAAAAGAGTAAGTCTGCACCAATATAAACCTTTGCATGTCTGTTTGATTTCCAGCCAGACTATATTCAATTATTAGAGCACGACACAAGTTATGATAGCTAAAATGTGACCAAAGGTTTAGGGTGGTGATTTATTCTACCCAACATGGTAAAATTCAAAGGAAACTGAAACTAAAAGCATCATAACAGTGCCTGAACCAAGCCATGCAAAGAAGACTTGAAGCAAGCCAAACAATTCATTTGATTAGATATGTCAGGAAAAATTGGTGTGTAACTGTTTTATATTGCCAACATAAACAAACAACATATTTCACCTCCAAAGTAGAAAACATCTGAATAAATCTGCAGAGGTATGGAGACATGAGCAGACGAGGTCCCATCATTGTCTACTCTTACACTGATACGATTCCTTTTGACAGAGAGAGATACAGAATGCCACTGGCCATTATTTAATCCAGCACCTGAAAGAAAAATAAACCACCAAAATTTAGTATAAACTTTCCCTAATTGTTATACAATCTAAATGTTTTAGAGTAGAAAGGAGAAGGGACTAACAGAACAATCATAGCCCACACAAAATCTCCAAGTGATAGTGAAATGAAAAAGAACTTAATAAGTACAAGCATCTTTTGTGAAGACAGAACCTTGCTTCACATCTGATAAATAAAAAGGTACTTCAGTGAATAAGTATTAGTGTTGTAGTACTATTGTTGTAGCCTAATTATCTGTAATACATCATTTAACATGACTGCGAAGAGTATCCTCCCAATCTGTGGAGGTTATCATTAAGACATCATTGTGATAGTTGATACAGTATTTTACACATAATACATATTTTTACTACACTGTACCAAAGGATTTCTTCATATTTTAAAATAAAAAGTAGTCATTACAGTACAACATGGCAAAACAGCAAAATACTGTGGATGCTAAAAGCTTCAGTAATCATCATGTCAATGTCACAAAAATTTTTTTCTTTTAGCTGATTCTTTTATTGGACGTGTATGGGAAAATATTCTGAGAGTTTAGCCACCACCACAAATTTACATTACCTCTGGCTGTGTAGGTGTAAGGTGCCACAAAACAATCAACCTATAGCCCTGATTCTGGAAAGCACTTATGTATACATAAAAAATTTCTGCACAGGGTAGCATGTAACCACTTTATTATCCTTAAAAAGTGCTTAAAGTCAATCATGTTCTTGAGTGTTCTTCAGAACAGAGATACTTATTCAGTGAATACAACCTTTAAATTAGCCAAAGCCTTTTCTTGACTGCAGAGTGCCTATGATTTGTGATCTGTGATTTCCCTCTTGAAATGTCATGTATTTATGTACTTCTCTCTAGAACACGTTGTATATGCTACAGTAACAGTCCATGAGTTAAGAGACTCATTCAAACAGACAGAAAAGAAATAAAAAGAGAAAGATGAGAAGGTTCAAATAGCTAAATTACAGCATAACTAGGATTCATAGATTGTTGACTACCATAATCTAAATACAAGATTGTCATACAAGGAAGAGATAAACCCTAGAAAGACATTGCAAACTCAGATGAATTATAACTTAGATAACATCTCCAATATGTTTAAGATAATATTAGTCCTATATACCTTTTCTTTCATTTTTTCCTTACTCCGATCAGTATATTTATTAGGGAACATACAACAAGAAATCTTAAACATTTTGCTTTATCCCCAGCCTCTCACAGGTACTTCAAGTGATTGATGTTTTCCTCAGTCACATCTCTTCTATACATTATCTTTTCCTTTAGAAATCAAAGAGTCATAGAATCATAAAGCATTTTGTGCTGCAAGTGACCTCTAAAACCAGTCAGTCCAATGTCCCTTTTTGCAGGGACTTTTTTCCTGGATCAGGTTGCCAAAACTCCCATACAACATAACCTTGAACCTTTCCAGGAGTGGAACACGTAAATATAACCTGTTTCACTTTAAAATTATTACCTCTTTTTCTGACACTACAGATCCTTGGAGGAAAAAAGAATACAAATCTCCATTACAGGCCTTCTCTTAAGTATTGACAGGCTACAGTAAGGTCTCCCTAAGCTTTTTCTTTTTATTCTCCAGGCTGAAGAACATCGATTCTCTCAGCCTGTCTTAATGGAGATGTGCTCCAGCCCTCTGATTATTTTCATGGCCCTCCTCTAGTCTCCCTCTAGAAGGACCATGTTTTTCTTGTGTTGGGGACCCCAGAGCTTCATAGAGTTCTTGAGGTGGGATCTCATCTACCAGCACCACCAAGTTCTTTTTGGCAGGCCTGCTCTCTAACCCCTCCTACCCCAGCCTGTGCTGATACTGGGAGGCACTCAAACCCAGGTGCAGAAACTTGCATTTGGCTTTGTTGAGCTTCATGAGTTCACATGGGTCCATTCTTCAGGTATATCAAGTGTTGCATCCCTTCCCTAAAGCAAAGCAACTGCACCACTTAGGTTCATGTCATCAGCAAGCTTGCTGAGGATGCACTTGATCTCACTACCTATGTCATTACTGAAAATATTAAATCTAGCAATTAACTCTGTCACTTTATTTGAATTGTTACAAGGATAAGTGATTTTAATTTTTAGTTGTGCATCCTGCTTCAGTAGCTCCTTGTTCTGGTGGGTAAACCATATTCAAAACCTTGCAATATTTGACTGTGAAGGTAGGTAAGAGACTGTCCTAACATAAAGAATAGTATTTCAGACTATCAAAAGTTTTGGTTACTGGAAAATTAATAATATGAATTTTGCACTTTTTGGTTTGTTGAATGTAGTTTATCTTACTGACCTACTATATGATTTTGCAATGGATATTCTATCTCCCCTTCTTAGAGGTTGGCATGATTAGAGATATGCAACAATATTCATGTAGCTCAAGGCTTCCTAGAAGTCCCTTTTATTAAGTCTGGGAACTGGGGAATGCCATTGTGGGAGCACAAGACATTCTGAAGAAAACAGTTTATTTTAGCCCTTGAATTGAGAACCTTGACTAAATTCACATTTGCTTGTGTGGAACCGCTGAGTGGTACAACATCTCAGTGGAAGAGGCCAGTGGACTACTAACACTTACACTTCATCTAAAAATTATATTGTCTGCTGCTCTAGTGCAAGTTAGAAAAAATGCTTAACTACAAACAAGTAGGAAAAAACAAAGCAATTAATTTTTTTAGTACATAATAAGGTAGCTATTAAACAAGATGTCCATTTATTCTCATTAGTTCCATCATTTTAAATCTAAGTATTAAAATAGGGCCTATGGGATGTCTTGCAGAAAAATGACACCCGACCTCAGAAACACATATATAAAAATACCGTGTATATAAATTATTAAGAGATCAGTGAGAAACAAAAAAAAGTTTGGAGGAAGTAATTTATAGATTACTCTGAAGTATAACAATCAAATCCTATGATTATTAACACCACTTAATTAAAATCTGCATGGAAATTAAAAGCTGTGTAGAAATAGAGGGTCATAGAAGAAACTGAGTAATAAGATCTAACATTTACACATACTGCAATTTAATTTGGTCTCATCATTCCAAACAAATTAACTTTGTGTTGATTTCTCTTTTTTTAAAATCTGTTACTTCTTTGTGATTATTTGATGTATGACTTGGAAAAGAGGCTACAAATGAAAGCTATTAAGCAACTATTCTGCAAAACAAAGAACTTACTATAACTTAATTACTTATGAATTAACATGCCATTCTCCTCGGTTTTATATGGTTGAAGAAATTCTTAAAAAACACAGGATAATTAATTAAAGAGTTGTGCACAAAGAAATATGCTCCGATTTAATTATCAAATACTAAGTGTGTGTGCGTGTGTGAGAAAGTCAGGTCATAACTCCCTGACTGTAAGGGAGCAAACCTGTCCAACCATCCATAATTTAATTACTCAATCTCCAAATGCAGACTTGAATTGCTTCAGTGATTGCTACAACAAACCCTTCAAAAACTTAAGGAAAAGTTTCCCATATGGTTTTGTTAGATAAATTCTTTCTCCAAAGAGAATAAGATGATTTTGCTGTAGCTTTTGCCTTCACAAAGACGAACACAATTCCTCCTGTTAGACTTTATGAACAGAAAGCTTAACCTAGCATGGGAGCATTAAATTCTGTTTCAGCATAGAAAGGCAACATTTATTTTAGGATGTTTACACTAATATTTTATGTATTGTGTTGCAGCTTTGAAACTGAATAAATTGCTCCATGTGCAAGTCTACCTACAGCTGTTAAAGTGCCACCACGGTCAGCTGGTCTGTTAAAATGACAGTGCATGACAACAGTTTCTTTAACATACATCACCTAATTGAACAGCAATTGAAATAGCTCATAAAAAGCCAAATTCATCACTGCTAACTACGTAGCACTGACGTTCTTACTAAGAAATTGACATTTTCAAATGACAAGCCTAGGGAAATTTCTTGTCATTAAAGTGGTACTCTTTGTGCATCAGTTATTTTAGATTATAAAAAATACCAAGGCCGTTTCTATTATCACCCACAGGAACAGGATCAAAGTATTTATGTAACTTTCAACATTATCTGTGATCATTAGAAGCTTATAGTCATTTCCTGAGTTAAAATAAGCAACGGTTTAAAATTTTACTTGTAATCATTATACACCTGTAGATACATAATGAACTTTGCCGTTTCTTTCTCTTTCCATTTTTCCTCTCCTCTCCTCTCCTCTCCTCTCCTCTCCTCTCCTCTCCTCTCCTCTCCTCTCCTCTCCTCTCCTCTCCTCTCCTCTCCTCTCCTCTCCTCTCCTCTCCTCTCCTCTCCTCTCCTCTCCTCTCCTCTCCTCTCCTCTCCTCTCCTCTCCTCTCCTCTCCTCTCCTCTCCTCTCCTCTCCTCTCCTCTCCTCTCCTCTCCTCTCCTCTCCTCTCCTCTCCTCTCCTCTCCTCTCCTCTCCTCTCCTCTCCTCTCCTCTCCTCTCCTCTCCTCTCCTCTCCTCTCCTCTCCTCTCCTCTCCTCTCCTCTCCTCTCCTCTCCTCTCCTCTCCTCTCCTCTCCTCTCCCCCTCATGCATTTTAATTTTTTAAGAGGAATTAAAGTAAGGACTCAATCTAAAAGAAACAGGGTCATGGAACAAAGATTAAGATCTCATCTTCAAATCTTGTGGCTGTTTCTTTGCCCTGCTTGGTTCTGCTTTACTCTCTTTGGTCTGCATTAAACTGCCTAATAAGTTTAGTGAACAATTTAGATCAATTGATTCTTATTTTGTCTTCATACTGGTTATAACTCATTTGGGGGTTTCTCACTTCTTTTGCATTATATAATTGGAACTTTGCTTCTATTACACTGATAATATTCTGCTTTGTGAATATGACATGGAAAATACATGTTTGTGTATGGGTCAAAATAAATCAAACATCAAGTGATATTCTGGACATCATAAATGTGTTTTCTGCGTCCAAATTTACCATTGCTTCTACAATATATTCCTCCAGCTAGTGGACTCTGGTTATCTTTGTCCATACAGAAACCACTCCAACCCAGCCTCATTTCCTCATCTTCATATATTCCTTGTAATCCCATTTATCCACTAATCTCTATTGTGCAGTTTTTCCTGTCTTAGAACTCATCATACCATATGACATCATATAATCCATCTACAAGTAAAGGGCAAAATTCAATTTGTTTGCATAAATGATGAGAAGCTCTAGGGCAGCTGTGATATATGGAATGTCAGAAAATAGTACAATACTGATGAAGTGCTGCTAGGTGAAGGTGATGAGATTATTGCATGATGAAGCTACTGAATCTCAGCATTTTATGAGTAAGTCTTAGAAGGTGGAGATGATGTTGTTTCTGTCCTGCTCTCATATTTCCTGAAAGATGGATATTCCTGACTGGGCCAACAGTCTTCTTGTTCTCACATCAAGTGCTAACAGTACTCAGAAAAACTGAGGAGACTCTTTGTGAAAGACTTAGTCCCATTCCTGCCAGGGAGGAGGGAGAAAGTTAAAGCTGGAATCTGCTTCTTAGAATCCCATCTGAATACTCTCTAACATGACTAAACATCACTATAGTTGCTTCATTCTCTTGTCTTGACATACTTGTTTGCCAAGGGTGAAATTACTCATCAGAAAACTAGATGGTACTAGCTTTCTGAAAATCTAACTTTCACCCTGTGGGATGCCTAGAAGTACACTACCAAAAGTAAATGATCTAGTCTCAATTCAGTGTTTAACGACAAAACAAAACCCTTTAGCTCTCAGGTATTAATTTTCCTCAAGCTCCTTTTTTTTTTATCATAGACTCAAACTTGCCCTGGTTTTCTGAAACACAATCTGGAATTGGCATCCACTGTTCCAATTTAATGGATATCTCTGCAACTGTGAACTCTAAAAAATAATAGACATGATATTTATAAGGATATATAACTTTATAAAAAAATTAGTTATTTGATACCTGTTGAAAGCACTGACAAATGGTGAAAAACATCTTAATGACTTAGCTTGACAGAGTAAGAACCTAAATTTCTTACACTTCACAACTGAAAAAGCTGCTTAGATTTCCCAGATTATACACATGAGCTGTACCTATTGTATGCATGTTAAATTAAGGACTCAATTTTTCAGTCTATATTACTGCAAGTAATTTCAATTCACTCATGGGGAAAAAAGAATAGGTATGTTTGTGAGAAAAGAAAGAATTTAGAAATAATTGGGTGTAAAATTCCCACAAGTAAAGCATAGTTGCACACATACTACTCATAAAAGTAAGTCAAGAAAGCAGGTACTAACTGAAATAACTTTTAATTTTTTTTTTATGCAGAGGAGTCTTGGAATTTTTTTTCTTCATTTCTGTTACCTGCAGTGATATCACTCAGTACTCTTCCTGTTTTATGAAGATTGATTTTGACTCTCCCATCACTCAGATATAAGAGGACACCACCTGAAGAATGGTGCTGTTTACTGGATAACAGAAGTCCTTCCTTGTTCCAAGTGCGAAACTGAAAACTGACAAATACTTCATCTTGCCCTGATGTGCCTGGCAGTGCCAGGTAACTGCTGGAGCTCAGAAATGTTACTGGAACCACCTGTGGCTCTAAACATGAGAAGGACACATTGCCCTAGAAAGAAATGAAACAAATATGTTATTAGGAAGAGTCATGAGAATTTCTCCATGGAAACTGCAGTTTCAAAACATGGTGCATAGTACTTGAACGTATTACTCTAAAAATCAACCATGAACATCATCAGTTTGAGAAATGCTAACACAGTTTTCTGACCAGAATAGATTCATCTGCCTGAGCAGAGTGGCAAGGACCTTTGAGGGAATGAGGTAAGTTCCTAAATTATGAGGCTGATTTGATGTTACCTCAGGAGCTGGAAAGACCAACTTTGTTCCTAGTTTGGCTCAGCCTCAGTAAGCATTAGGGACTTGACAAATCCTTGAATGTCAAACAAAATGCCACTGAATGCATGTAAACACTTACGTGGGTCTAAATGCTTGGATACAGAGAAAAAGTGTTGAGCTTGGCACTGATTGTGTAAGACAATGTTAACTTTAAGAAAAAAACTATCTCCAAATTAATGCAGTTGGAGATGTGCACCAACTCCAATATTTGTTTCCACAAACAGAAAATTTCCACATATAAACTCTTGCTAATTACAAATGCAAAACACATACTTCTTAAATCAAGAGGGAATGTGGTTTCGAGCAGGCCCATATGGACTAGATAATGAGTTGGATTTATGCATCTAGCATTTATTTTGTGCCTTCCTTTTTCTGAAATAACTGTTTCTTAGGTAAACTTGTGGCTGAATTCATTGAGAAACTCTGAGAGTAACCTGCATCTGTACTTGTATTGAGTGATGCAGATAAGAAATCTGGAATGGGAATAATGCATTTTTTGCATCTGGTGTCAGAGTTAGTTAATACTTTATGGTGCTTGATAGTAGTACACTGTGCACTCTGATCTAATGGCTTGCTGACACCATTTGAACTATAAATAATTTGTTCTGAACAACGGATTACTAAAGATTAATGTCTTTGGAATTTAAAGTACACTTAATTTCTGTTCAACACAAAGAGGTTTAAAACTTTTAAATATACATAAAACTTTGACCTCACAGTAAAAAGTTTCAAAATCAGTTTAAGAAAAATACTCACTAGTCTCTGGTGTGTCAAGGTATTAAAGTTTATGAGTTTTAATTTTCTTCAAAGAAAATATATAAATAAGTAAAAGCATTGTCTTACGAACTCAGCTGTACAGAAGTGAATAGTCAGCTAAACTGACACACAGCAAAAAGGCACTCATCAGATTAATAAACCTTGTTAAATGCTAAAAGCTGGCCATTTGCAGATTCCCCCAGTAAAGTGCAAATTTAAGAGGGATTCTGTGGTTACAGAGATACTTTCTGTAATATTTATATTATGAATCATCTCCTATACTGTTTTGAAAGTAGCACAATTTAAAACATTTGACCTGAAAATAATGACATTTCCTATTACAAATAATATCATAGTTCCCCTTCCACTAGTCCACCCAGACCCTACTGTAATTGTCCACTCCCCAATATTCATAAGCATCATGGACAGAATACTATGCAGAGGTACCAGTTTAGCTGATTTTGGAATATTTCAGGTGTTTCACATGAGAAGAGATGCCTCTCATCCATTTTTTCTGTGACAGAGAACCAAATTTGATTCTTCATATTCTGAACAGAAATCCAAGTTAAAATACTTGGATCATGAAAGCATTTAATATATTTTAAATTATTCTGAGCTGATTTCTATGGTATCTCTGCATTTCCTGCTACTAAATAAGTACATGTTTCAAATAGAGATGACCTTTGTTGTACTGGGGAAAAAAAACCCAAGGCCAATAACAAAAGACTTAGTAAAATTTCTAGAAAGCCTTTTGTAACACAGAAGACATTTGTTTGGTTGTTGGAACTGTTTCTCTAAAAGGTAGGAATTTGGATAATATGACTCTTGGCCATGTCACAATAAATTCATTAAACCCACCAACCTAAACTACAGGTCTTCAGACAAAGGTCAGTATAAATTGAAAACCATAACTTATCTATCCAAATTATAATGCTCTGGACAAAGCAAAGTGGATCAGCGTCCTCAGCAACAAAGACCTTTAAAAATGTACTGCTGGTGTTCTTATCAGCCAGGCACATACTCTTATTGCTCTGGTAAAAAGCCACAGATTCAATGGTTTCTGATGCATCTGGTTACTCATAGACTTTTGTCATGCAGTTAGATACCACACAACACTGTGATATCAGATATATCTAAATATCAGCTAAACACCTCATGAATAAAGCACATCTGCCTTTTCTATTAGGATGACTCTATACAGTGTAAAATGAAAAACAGCTCCACTTGGTAATTACTTTATTTTTCTTTCATTACCTAACATAGATTTTACTAAACTCTGTGCTAACAGGTTGGATTTGAAAGTGGTTATGGTCTTTTTCTTTTTGTCTATTTTACTTATTTCTTCTTTCTTAACTAGAAATCTCTTACCACAATGTAGATCTGAGACTTATGCCTCCTGGCCAGGTCAATAATGTTCACTCCATTATAATAAATATTTTCAAAACACCCATGAAAGTTCCTGTGTGAAAATGTCCCTGATTTTCCAGGCACTGGGATCCCTCCAAAGCTGAGCTTAGAAAGAGAAGAGAAACCAATAATACTATTAAGTAATTTTCTAAGGAAAGAAGTTGAGAATACTGTAAGAGCAGAAGTCAAAGACTGGCCTATAGTGAATCTGCTACTGTATTTCACTGTATCACATCTACGTATTAAAAGAATAGGCTAAAAAAAAAAAAAAATTAGGCTATATCAAATCAAATTTATGTAGTAAATTATTCTGACATTTTGGCGTTTTTTTTCTTCTTCTGATGTCTCTTTGAAGTGTCTTGAATCAGTTTTCAGGGTCCATTACAGCTGCAAAACCAAGGAGAAGAAGGACAAGGCCAAGTACATGCAGACTACGCAAAACAGTGTGAAAAGGGAAAATAAAATTAGCAACAATTTCTTTAGAAACTTGAGGCTAAGTTCTCCACTGTGCACACGATAACTACCATAATAGAGAGCAAGAGTGCATCAAATTACATTATTCTAGGACACATTTGAAACAAACTAAAGGAGGTGCATTTTCCCTTTCAAAATGCTTGGGCTGTGCAGTTCCTTTGTATGGTGCTGTAAAATTACTTAGTTTCAGAAAGAGATTGGAAGATTTAATAAAAATAAAAATCCATTGAGAGCTACTAAATTCAAGAATATCATTCCGTCTAAGTAAGTCCCTGCCCTAAGGCAAAAGCTGTTAGAAAGCAGTAAATTATTTTAGAAAAGCACTGCCACAAGGGTGACCTTATTTCTGCTCTAGTCTACGTTTTAACTCTTGGACACCATCAGAAATAGGATGGCAGTACAAGTGAACTTCTGAGCTCACATATTTCAAAGCTATCCTGAACAACATTGTATAAAAGGTCAGTCTAAACTATTAACCTTTTAATTTTTAACTTTTCCTTAAGGTTTAAAATATCTTACCAAAGAAAAGCAACCAAAGTAAAATGCACCATATTTCATTGAGTTATTAATTATTAAATTAAGAGAATTTTATAGTCAAAAATGCAATTCTAAATACAGTATTTTGGGTTTTTTTGAAAGTTTTTATGCTTTCTTTTTACTTGTTCTGGCAACATGTACTTTGAACTATAGTATGTGGAAGAGAGGAAAATTTAATTTGCAATATTGATTGATTTAGTAAAAGACATCTATTTGTCAGACAGTTATTAATTTGTATGATCCTCCGAACTTTGATATAATTTACATTCAGAAATTCCGAGCATATATTTTTGAAATTGAGTAATGCAGACACAGAACAGCATGAAAACTCACTCTAAAATGCTTAAAAATTGGAACGAGTACAATAAAGTCTCCGGGTTCCAGACATTCTGCTCTATCACTCATTGTCTTATCCAACAAACAGTATAGGGCAAACATAAAGCAGCCAGTCATCACATTACAACTGTGAAATAGTGGTATTTTTAACCACAGGCAGGAAAATTTCACAGCATATTACATCTACTACTTTTCATGACTCCAGCACTTGTGCAAGCAAGATTTTTTCATAGTATAATTTTCAGATCTAACAGGGATTTAAGTCATGATATAAACACTTCTAAAATGGTTTTATGCTGATTTATTGAAATTTTATCCAGTTTTATATTGACAACATTAATATTCATTAAATAATAGCATTGAGTTGGCTCTCATTCATTATGTTTACAATATTGTTTATCACATTTGCAACTCTACTGAAACAAAGGTATTAAAATAATGAATTCTGAGATGAAAAAGATGGTCTTTTGAAAATACTGAGTTGAGAGTCTAGTGGAAGATTAGTCCTCCAAGAACATCTCTTTTTCTTTGATTCATTCCCTTAACAGACTGAAAATCCCCAAGGTCTTAAGGACTACGAACTTCCGAAGTTCTGTTTCCTTTGCCTGTTTCAGTGCATTTGCATAACAAAGGTAATAAATGTAATAAAGGAAAGGTAATTTTCACACCTCATAATCAAGGTCCAAATAACTGAATTCTCCTTTTGCATGAAAATGATGAGTGTGTTTATCCACTGTAAAGTTTACTTGATTGTTAAAATGCTCAATGAGAACAGAATGCCAGTGTTGATCATCCAAAAGGCTGCCCAGCGTAATATTAATTTGGGCATTAGAAGGATGAGTTTTAGTATCACCTTGAAAGAAAAAAAATAAAAACTATTAATTTCATTAAAAAATGTAATTATTCAAAAATATACTGCTAGTTTATCATACTTTATACATTTAAATACACTTAACAGTTTAAGAGAAGTTTTAGTCAAATAATGCCTAATAGCTATATTAGACTTCATGAGACTGTAGCTGTTACCTAAATTAATGAGTAGGGACAGCTTCCCTTTAGTTAATTCCAGGGTGATGTGGTCTCCATTTTTTCCTTCTCTGTGGAGGAGAATTCCATCACTTTGCATTGTCTTAAACTTCAGAGAAATCACATCTTTCAGTGCATTAATGAGTTTTTTATTTAATGTGTAAATTAGACAACTTTTCCCATCAAAGCCAACCACCTCAGACCCTAGAAGTAAAGAAATAAAGATAATGCATAATGCTATGTCTAAAAGAAACAGTTGCATGTTACTTCAATATGATATGAAGTCCCATCACTAACATCTGTAGATCCACTTGTGCACAGTAAGTCATACTTTATTTCTTCCCCATACATTAAGACTGCTATGTTCTAATGATGATGGTATAACTAGATAATAAAAACCACATGAGAAGAGATCAGGCCTCTATTCAAATCTAATACTGTTCTCATATGCTGAAAGGTAGGTCTTCCTTTCCTTGGAGCTATAAAGTACTTTGACCATTTCTGTTCTTGTATTCTTAGGCTGAAAATCTCTAATAATTTACCTGAAATTCATTCAATTAACAAAATCAAGACCAAAAAAAAAAAGCCAAAGTTGCTGTCGATGGGAGGTAAGAGAAGGAAAGGGAAAGGAAGGGAAGGGAACAGGGCTAACTGATTTTATCCCAATAGTAGAAAAGAATATCTGTCAAAATCAGTACAGATTGAACAAGACACACACAAATGAAACTGATAACACTATAAAAAGCTCATAGAGTATTCACAGTTCATATGTAAAGAAGAAAAAAGTAATTACCCTTGAAAAATACATTTTTGAAGTGAATGAAGATGTAAAGGACACTCAATAAAATATGAAGTTATTTTTCAACTGACTGGTTGACTTCTTGCAAGTCAAGGGAAACCCATTATCTATTTACTAACTTTATATAACTTCACTAAAAATATTTTTCCATATTGACAACATGGAAATGAAATGAATTCAAATTAACTCTTGTACTTAAAGTAATTTATATTCCATTTTCAAAAAGCTCTTGTCAAGTGAATGCAGCTTTTTTTTAAAAATGTAGTTTCTTGATGTTCTTTATATCTTGATAATGAAGAATTCATTTACCAAATGTACAATGAATAAATATGATATTCTACCTAACCATGAATCCTAGATTGATTATTTTACTTAATTTTGTCATTGAATGAATGTGGACAGAAAAAGCCTCAATTAACGTAGAATTAAAGTAATGAATGTGATGTAGAATAGCTTCAATAAAGACTTCAGTAAGACCACTTGTACATTTATATGCATCTATCAAACCAGCTAGCTAGAGACATTCTTAGTAGGCACTGGTAACAGTAGGATTGGGAACATACTCTTCTTATTAGTTGTTGGGACAAGAGCATAAACAACATTAACATGGCTCTCCAAAATCCCTTACACTATTCTGCAGCAGTAGCTCCTAAAAAACAAAATCTCCTCTATGTAAATTTGGAAAATAAACAAAATTAAACTTTCCCCCCACCCTCACCCCATGAACTAATGAAGACTGTGAAAGGGCTGCAGATGGCAATCAAAATTCTTGTAACATTTCTCACAAGTCTTGCCTTCACCATCTATGCACCATCTATTACCCCTAGAAATACATTTAAAGAGTTGTGAGAGAGATAGCTTGAGTGTCCTACAGGGTTAAAAGGATAAATAAAATGTGGGCAAATACCCAGGGTGCCATAAGGTTTTCCTCTCATACTTACCAACTACTTGCAACTTCTAGTTGCTGCTGGACTTCAAAATGCCTCTACATGGTTTTTCTCTACCCTACTGTTGTAAATAAGGAAAATAAAACAGGTGGACTTGTTTTATGAGCACTCATCTTTCATTTTCAGAATTTGCAATATGTCTTCCTTAAATTAATAATAGATCCAGTAATCTAGATCCTTAGTACACTATGAAAATATTTTTGGAAATCATGAAATGTCCCTGAGAAACTGGAAATTCTGGAAGCTTCACATACCACAGGACCAATAATCCTAGTGACCCTCGGCAAAAGTTTTGGTTGAAAAAATACTTGATTTTTTCATCTTTATATCCATTGAAATCAATGCTAATGTTCTATAAAGAAAAAAACCAATGCAGACTGTTTGGCCATTATTTCAGTTATGATGAGGATATGAAGTCCTTTCTTTGACTGATGTAACTGTGATATTGACTTTAAGCATTGCAGCCAGGAAGGAGATACAATTAGCAGTGTTCGCAAACAGTCCAAAAGGGTTTGAGCAGTATCTGCAGTGCTTATTGTTAGGCAGACACAGCTAACAATTTTTAATGTGAAGTATGCATTTAGTTTCCAGTTATCCTTCTTCCACATTTGTCATTTTTAAATTTAAACCTATCTTTCTGCCTGCCATGTCAAAAAAAATCCCCACCTTTTTGTTGTTTCTTCGTTTTCTATTTTTAGACTACTGGTTTTCAGGGGATGAAATGAGAAAGAGACTGTTGTAATGAAGAGGGAAAATTGTAAGCTAAACACATTTCTAATATCCCTGGGGTTTTTTTAGTGTCACGGTATAGCTTAACCTGAACTGTTTTACATGGCTTAATTGTCACAAACTGACATTTCAGGAATGAGACAGAGGAAATGTCGGTAGAGATTCATTGTTCTCTTTCTTACACACTAAATATATTGGAAGAAAAGTCAGGCAGAGGCTTAAGACAGATTTTGGGCTGAGATTCAGCACAGAGTATTTGTGGTGTAGTCATAGCACAAGCAGATACTTTAACAGTCCACATGAAGGCAGGTTGAACATCTGGAGGTACAAAACATCTTTCTTTCTCTCTTTTTCTCCTTCTGCCTTGCCTTGCCTTTCCTTGCTTTGCCTTGCCTCTCCTGACTGTAGAACACGAGCAGAAAAACTAAGGAACATTGTGACAACAGCAGAGTAAGGAAGGAAAAGAACTCAACAGAAAAAAAACTGCAGGGGAACTCTTTTAATGTTTCATGTAAGTTCATAATTGACTACCCTTATTTGGCCTTTGTACTCCATAAATGCTGAGGCAAAAAGGAAGGACTCATCTCGATGAGTGCTTTACAAACATCTAAAATGTGACAGTCCTTGACCTAAAAAGTTTATAGGAAAAAAGGAGTTGTGTGGAAAAAAAACCAACAAAAATAAAACAAAACCCATAATAATCTGCTACATCCTACAGGAATCTATCATGTGTATTACCAAGCCTCACTGAGACTGTAACTAAAGGGGAAATACTTTTTTTGAGAATACTAGGCAAAGTTATTCAGAGCAGGCATTTGGCTGGAAGACAGCAGAGCAGCAAATTTTAAGTAGTGTCAAAATCTGCCCTGTAAGTATGACTTCACTAAGATAGTAATGACTTCTTTAGGACATAGCAGACATGCATTTTTTCACATCACTTTACAGAGTAGGGAGATCTACTTCCTGTACTCTTGCAAGTTTAGTTTTAGTTGTGTAATTTCTAACAGGTAAGACTGAAGAATTAAATTAGTGCATTTGCACTTGAATACAGAACACAACTCACACACTTGGTGGTAAATGAAAAGAGAGTTGTTTACTCTTAAAATATAGTACCCAGTGAGATCTCCCTGAAGGAAAGGATGTGGGAAATGTAAAACATGAATCAAAGCTAAAAAAGCTAAAAAAAGCAAAGCTAAAGTAGATATTATTGGCACTTATGCTTGTCTTTATTTTCTGATCCCACTTTGAAACAGTCATTCAAAAAGAGCCAGGCATAATTACTCTAACAGTAACTACATGTCCTCATTGTGCCTGATAAATAGAGAAAAAGACTGGAGAGAAAGAATTAAACATTTACTTTTTAAAATATTTTCTAGAACTGTAAACCTATAATCACCTGGTTTGTCTTCATTGGCAACCACTGAATTTAACTAGTAAAAGCCCTTGGTAATCAGCAGACGTTCAAAATAAATACAGAGATGATAAGAAACCTGCAATTCATTTGGAATGATAGCATTTATATATAGGAAAAATAAGCATTTCTAGAACACCCAATATCACTAATTCAGAGAAAATCTTAACCAGCTTAAAAAAAAAAATTACATCTATTTAACACCATCACGTTCTTCCCATACTGCATTACAGTAAATAATGGATGAAGTAAATATTCATTTTAAATTCATCCTAATCTTAGAAGACAACTTATAGTTGATTTACTTCCATAAGCTATCTAGAGGATCAATCCTGTGCCAAGTAAGTAAAATACAAAAAAATATATAATCTTCCTCAAAAGTAGCTAATGACCACAGAAAAATATTTTAATTTAATAACTGCATACACTAAATGTTTTGGTTTTTTTTTTAGTTGCACGGACACTGTCCTTTATTTGTCCTTTAGACTCAGTTTTCCACTGCTGGGCAATAGGCATTACACAGAAGAAAGATATAATATGTATCTTGCAAGTTGTGACAGAGAAAATTATGATAGTGAATGTACATAATTAAAATCTGGATTTTAGGCATGTTCAAAAGACAGCTCTTCAGTCTGGAATTGTTTGAGAACAAAACTGAGTAAGGATTTAAGTATTATCAAATGCACAAGGTAAAGGACTGTGAAGAAGCAAAATTGATGACTTTCAATGAATTTTAAAGTGAAGCTTAAAGACAAGAAAGACTATTCTCCCATCAAGTACCACAGAAATGAGGTTTCAAATGGAAGACTCAGATGAGCTTTTAGCTGGGAAAGATAAATGCATCTGTTCAGCCTCCGTTTTTAAACTTTAGTTGTTCTGGTACTTAAAAGAGTTGAGGGCAAGTTGAATCTTGGTCATATTTCTCAGTTACTCAGTTTTCCAGGCCATTTTCTCAGATTGTTCTTGGAATCATAAGTCATGTTCCCAGTCTCAAGGCAGCTGTCACTGAGGAATTTTGTGTGAGCCTTTCATGCCCTTCTCCTGCCATGAGATGTCTGTTTTCTGGGATGGGGAAGTCTACCCGATTTCTGAGGTGACGTAATCTCTTGCATCCGGGTTGAAATTTTCAATATCCTTAGTTCACGACCTTTTGCCAATTTTACAAAGTTAAGGCAGAAAGCCCAGAGATGTGTCTTACTGATATGCACTTAAAATCAGATACAAATGCATGGCAACAGAAAACAGATATATGGAGACCATCCAAAAGAGATCAACCATACAAAATATAACTTAAGTACAGAAGTTGATAAAAAAAATAAAGAACAATAGATCATAGTATGCAAAAAAAGCAATTAAAGAAGTTGCTTAAAATAAAATCTGTTTCCATCATGGAAAAAAGATGTGAAGAATAAAAAGCAGTAAACAACTTACTGAGAAGAATTTTTTTTAAAAGTCCAGGGATGAAAAACTGTAACAGGAAGACATCAGGAATATTTACACTGTCCAGCAGATCAATAAAACCACAAAACTTACGCAATCTTCTTCCAAAGGCTTATGTTAGTTGTTAAGGGCACAAAAACTATTCTAAAACTATCCCTTAAACATATAAAAACTTTGAAGTATCCTTCAACTGTTTATTTGTGGATCTATCTAGTTGTACTCTTATTGGCTCAGGATCAAGAACATATAGATTTAAAACTGTAAATGTTTTCCATACTTTGGCTTTCAGATAGCAAGTATACCATGTTAACATGCAATTTTTAGGACTACAAAGAAAAAAAAGAGTTTGCATTAAATCAGTTATTGGATTAGGTCCACACCATTCAGTCCAATAAAGAAAGGACTGGAAAATATGCATCACATATTGATAGTTGATGTAGAAATATCTGCATTGAAGTCTGCATATAAACTTACTGAATCAGTTTTATTCAAGATTAAATTTAGTCTTAGAAATCTACTTTCAAGTGCTATTTAGGTAGCAAAAGACAATGATGAAGATTCATTTCATTTAGCTAATTCAGAAATAAACTTACTGTATGTGCATCCATACACTTCAATGCGCATTCCAATCCTGCCATTTGGATTCCAGTCCAAAGGCACAAAACGGAGAAATCTTGCTTTAATAGAATGCTGAAGTTTATAGTATACGACACTGTCCGCATTTGTGTTTCCAGGAAAGGCCTAGAAGAAAATGAGAAAGAGATCAGCATCCACACTGAATGCAGAAATACATGGAAGTATTGCTGATTTTTTCATTTTATAACCTCATCTGGCAAACAGTCAAGAACAGGAATAAAATGGAAGTGTCAGTGAATTCCACAGGAACAACTGATGAATCAATCTTGACTATTCTTCTGGATGAGGTGTTGACTCATCTGTATATTTAGCACTGATGCCCCACTCAACAATATATCTAACATCTAAAATTTCAGTGAACAAAACCCTTCAAACCCAAGCAAATCCTGTCAAAAACATGTAGAATATCCTCCCATTTCAGTGTATGGCTCTATGTAACCCTTAAGCATAAGAAAACACAGTGACCTCTACAAAGTCCTTCAACTGAAAGTTTAGACGAATTTCATTGCAAGCCTGTATTTTAAATGCATAGTAAGCTGCATTTAAAATGGTCTTATACTGACAGATCATGGAAATAAAAGACTGGTTTCCAACTAAAGAATCCAAAATATTGTAAAAGGAATTTGTTTTAGTGTCCTGTCAAAAAAGAATCTACATTTCAATTTTTTACCCAGGTAAAAGAAAAAAAGTAAACTTATTTTGCAGTATTTAACTGATAAAATTGCTTTCCCTTTTTCTTACATAAAGGAAACAGACAAAGAAATGTAAAGAAGAAAGTTAAAGAAAATGAGCTGTAATAATAAACTTTAAAATTCTAAAAACTGGAGAATATATTTTGATTTCACTGTGTTGTGTGGCGGTTTTTATATCATTACCTGTTTATGGTATGTAAAGCAGAAAGTATTTGTTCATACATTTTGAATCTAAATATCTGATAGCTCTCTGAAATATTTAGATGAACAGTATTTAAAACATTAATCATTTCTGGCTGTATGAACAGTGCTTTTGCCATAGGTATAAGCCACAGATGTTGCAACTGGAGAATGCATAGCAACCAACATCTTTAGGTATGCAGCTTCTCTTTCCATAAGTTTTAGAAGCAGAGATGAGCATCACTGCATTCATTATTTACCTTTATATACACAGATCTTTGCACCTTATCTCCCCTGTAACAGTAAAATCTCAATACATTCTGGTCTCTGAACATTCAACGGAAAAAAAAAGAAATTAAATAAAAAGACCCCAGACCAAGCAACCAACCAAAACAAAAACTGAACAACAGTTAGTGCACTGGCTTATTTAAGCTAACCTATTAATAAGCAATTAGAGTCAAGTGACTTTGAATGTCCACTTTCAGCTTCATGCTTTGTAATTCCATTAACACAGCAGGTAAAAGTGGAAATACTATAACACAAACCAGAGAAGAGCTACTCTTTGGAGGGTGAGACCCTTCCAGACCTCTTGTCCCTTCAAATCCTATTTGCAGTCTGTAACAAATATAACTGTTCTTGAAAGTCCCAGTTAGTTTGTTGACTGAACCAGAACCAGGCCCCAGAAGTTTAAGTACTGCGAGCAAATGAAGTGTTCAATTAAGATTTAAATTTTTGCAAAATTGTTTTTGGAGAGCAGCCACCTCAGAAATTAATTTAAGTTTTGAAAACAGAATTTACATGGCTTTATTTTTTTACTGTAGGGTATATTTAAACACTATGTTTTTAATTTAAAATTTGGTTTTTGGTTTCAGCAATAACCTAAAAATACTTCTGACTACTCCTTTAGCACCATTCAGAATGGCCAGTTAAGAAATCAGTATTTTTTTGCTGTGATTTTACAAAGCTTTTATCTGGGAAAACCACATTTTAGAGTGTATCAACTGTGTTGAGTATTAAATGGGTCTTTATTGCTTGTTTTAAACAGTCTAAAGGTTAAAATATGTATTTTCAGGCCTTTTCAGTCTAAGTCCTCTTCAAAAAAAAGAGAGGACAAAATCAGACTGCTTTTTCTCCAGGCTACAGTACTAAAGGCGTACCCAAAACCAGCTTGTATGAGAGCAGCTTGTAAGCTTTTTAGAGGAGAATTATATTTGATGTGACAGACAGTCCTGTCTTTACAGTAGAACACGATTACTGTTTCATGGTCCCATCCAGCATTCTTCAAAACACAAAATTACAACCATATAATGAGCTGCTTTCCTCCTGTCCCTCCTTCTCCAGACTGTTCAAATCACTTCATTCATATGTCAAATCATGTATTGGGAACATGCCATTATTTTAGATTATGCAGAGTCTTCACAACCTACACAGGCATCTAAAGGTTAAAAAGATGTAATGCAGTCCTCAGTTAATAGGAATAATACACTTAATAATTGCACCTAATAAACACTGTTTGCATAGATTTTAATAGAGTCACACAGCTAACCCAATACAACTGCTTGTTGAATCTAGTTGATGTATTTACAGGGACTGTATTTTTATACTGCTATATTTTTAATAATACTGCTTTTTAATAGCTTGAAAACAAACCATCTTCCTCAAAGAATGCGATTTTTGAAACACTGAAATACTATATTGCAGTTTAGCTGTAAACAGTAGCAGGGCCACTTAGCAGCATAGATACCTAAGCAGAAAACTCTCCATAGCCTGTTTTATTCCATGAAGTGAAAGTATTCTGGGCTGTACTGAAGCCTGAACTGAGAGCCTGCTCTCAACTTGGTTTAACCCTCCTACTCAGCTTCTAACCTAGTAATTTCTTTATCTCAAGCTACTTTAACCCTGTTGTCAAGACAGAATTATTCAGTTCACCATGGTGTCAGAAAGCACAAATATGTTCATGACTGCGCTGGTAAAGTTAAGTCCTGTCCATAGAAGGGCATTGGAAAGCTGATTGTGAAGGTGAGCTTGCATCAAGAGAAGATAAAAAAAAAGTCCTTGGTTTCTCTGTCCATCATCTGTGTAGAAGAACATGTGGATTTAGATCAGGGATAACATGGGCATCCTGTCCAAAACTTTCTCACCAACCAAAAACTCCCCCAGAAATGCAGCTGTGTAGAACCCATACTTTAGATAACCTAGAGTGATGCCTTGATGGTGATACCATGATGGTTTTTTTGGCTTTTCTTTTATACTTCTTATACCTTTTTACAACTTCTGTATTCTTAGTGCTTTTTGCCTACATTCTGGGACTTGTTTGTTAAGCTAGGAGACTAAACATTTTAAAAGCTTCATAGTTAGGGATCAGTGTGCCCCAGACCCCAAGGTCCTCTCCAGAACACATTCTGTAAACTAAGATAGAACCATCCAGGGAAAGCTTCCTTGGGGGAGGGGGAAATTTTTGATAGATATACTAATTAATAAGACCTATAATGTTATACAAGATCTTTTGAGTGGTGTGCATTGCAGTGTGCATTGAGGTGCCTTCGACCTGGACATAGTGCACCTAAGGATCCTTAAAATAAATACAAAGGTAAAATCCCTTTTTCCTTTCTAACCATGTTTGACTCTTGATTTTAAGACCAAGAAAAGGCATCAATGGGACTACCTAAAAACAGAGGCTAGAAAAAACCAAGAGAATAAAAAGCGGGTATATTTATTGAAGGGCCTTCAGGTACACTTTGGGGAGCCAAAGCCCCAGGGGATACACCCAAAATGGATGACCGGGTCACTGGGTTGGGTTTTCATACTTTTATAAGTTTGGTCCATTTGCATATCAGGGTTAATTCTCCAATTGCAGCTTCAGGTAATGAAGTCATTTACCCCAAGTTTGCTCCCTCCATAACCCACTGTTGTTTACACTTCTCGGGGCCTGAGACGGTAAGGTGTCCTTGAGTTTCAGGCCTAGACAGGATTTGTTTTGTCTGGCCAAAATGGGAGAACGCTAGTTAACAGGTTATATGGAGTTTTTAGAATTATACATTAAAGAATTACAGGATATGAAAATATAAAAGCTAAATCCTAAGGCATCAACAAGACATGACACTTACTTACAAATATAACTTTTACTGTATAATACACTATATATACATTGTTAAACATAATATTAAATAATATGCACAATTTTTTAATGTATGTTGTGTACCTATTGCAATAAATATATTTATTACAAATACTACTCAAATAAATATACACATATAAATAGATGTAAGTACACTTAGCTACAAATCCCCATTCGGTGTTTAAGGACAAGTACAGGAACAGGACCTGAATAATTTTGTTGGAAGAGAAGCTTAGCAATGTGATACTAGCGTAACTGAAGATGGGTCTAACTTCATCATGTGTTTTACGAATTCTAGTACCAACAACAGAAAAAGCAGTTGAAAAAACCACTATGAAGTAACTTGGAACTGTTAAAATATATTTTACTCTATAAAAATAATGCTGCAGGATTAACCCATCTCTCCCATTTTCTCCTAATACTTCTAAGCTACATCCAAGTTCATATACCAGTTTAAATTATTTACATCTCAGTAAAAAAATGAGTGCCTATTCCAGATAACTTAGTACATAGTACAATGAAAATGAATTGATATATTTTCTGAACAAGAATCCAAACACTCAGATTCATCCTTCTCATCCTATTACCACCGGGGTTATCACTAGTCTATTGAAGTTGGTTCTGGAAGTTAACAGGTTTGAACTGTTCAGTTAAAGTGAAAAAAAATGAAAGTCCTTCACTCTGACCAGAAAATACTGTACCAGAAAATTGCCTCCTTTCCTAAATGTCCACACTGCAGTTATGGCTAGGACAAAATGATCACAGAGATTAAATTAACAGATTGTTAAGACTTCATTGGTTATGAAGAATATATGCAAAAGTTGGCAGATATGTTTCATATAAATACTAACAGTGGCATTATAGTGAGGAGCCCTGCACCATAAGTTATTCACTGTATTTTTCACTAGATCTTGTCTCTGAATTGTTTGAAGATGCAGCTGAGATATACTAGAGTTACCTTAAATTGATCAAAACACACAATACTCAAATGTGAATGATCATGTCTTTTGTAAAGCAGGATAGCACATATTAATGACAACCAGATTAACATAGACCAGATAGAAAAAAAAAAACTTAGCAGAAAACCATCATAAATTCTTGTTCCAGGCAATGTCTACTGCTTGTAACACCTAAATCTCCACTACTGCACTATTGTACTTACAGATCTCCATCACTGTCACTCAGAGACGGGATAGTGGGGTAAATTGTATCCATATTCTTTCAGGCTATCTCTTTCTGTTATTTCTTTACATTTGGTAAGTGTTTTATTCACTGTCATGGTCCTTTCTCTTTTTTTGTCTTTTACTATGTGAATGGAATATTAGCAGAACTTTACATAAGAGAACAGCTCCAGAATTAGGAGATGAGGAGAGGATGATACCATACTTGCCAGTTAATTTATCAAAGTGGCAACTGATAGTTGTGAATGAACTCTAGAGATTCCTTCTGCCTTTCTGTTTTGTTTGGGGTTTATGTTTGGGGAGTTCTTTGTTTGTTTGTTTTTCTGTTTTTGTTGTGGTTGTTGTTCTTTTTGAGAAAAAATTGAAACAATTTGCTTTCATATTAACATAGAAGAGGGAGATTTCAATATCTAAAATTAAGCTAACAGAAAAAGGTTGTGGGGTTTGTTTCTTGTTACAATAGTAGCAGTTGGATATAGCATTGCAGGGGTGCATAAAAGGGTATGAATCCAGGGCTCTTCAACAGCTACTGCTAGCCAGAAGAGGTTTATCAACAGCTAACCAAGCTCATTTGGAAATGTGCTTAATAAAATGTACTTTCTGTCTCTCTTTTTTTTTTTTCCCCTTTTTTGTTCAGCATAGCTGAAATGAAAAGGGACTTAATTTTCCAGATGACATGGTATAGGGACTAATACATAAAATAAAAATAAAAATATCTTACTGTAAACCACCAGTCACAACAGGTGTTTTGAATTCTTCCATCTACCTTATTTCCTTTCATTCATTCACACGTAGTAAAAAATTTTATGTGAAGTAACTTGTCACCATCGGAGGGAGCTCTTGTATTGACACAACTAGGCACAACATTCTTAAAAAATTATCGTAACAATTCTTCTTTATAAAATCCCAATATATAATTATGAATCCACTATGTTTTATTTATTAATACCTAAGCACATGGACCTCAGAGTATTCCTGAAAATTGAAAATGTGAACGTGTTTCATAATAGTATTACTGGAATTTTACGTAATCTTTTACAACTCTCAAAGATTAGCTAACTCTTTATCTGAAATGAATATAGATCAAGTTTTTATAATATGGATCTGTCAATGAATTTGGATTCTTATATTCCAAAGGTAACTCTGATGATCTCAGAAGGTAATAACCAAAGTAGTTAGGTAGTTTTATTTTCACTTTTTCCCCCTGTTTTTAAATAAATCCCTTTCAAATAATCTGTAAAATATTAATATATTGAATTTTGAATCTGAGCTACAGTGCAACTGTCCTTTCTACTTTCAAATTAATTTAAAGTTTAATCACCACTCTTCTGGTTAAATGAATTTCTTTACTAGTGGTATTTAATCTGGAGTGCAAAATTGAATTTATACACTTAGAAATAATTTACTCCATAAGTGTTATGAAATATTTTCAAAGAGCAGCAACATATTTAACCAGTTTATTCCATATATTTTCTTGTTAAAACTTAAAAAAAAATATAGTGCAGATGGCATATTTCTCATTGTATGAAATTTAGGTAGGAATCACAATTCACTATTGTACTTCTGTAACACGACATAACTCAGAGACTACCAGAAAGATAATTCAGTTAATTTATAACTGAAATACCTTTAGTGTAACAGCAGTATATGAAATCCACTGAAATGTCAAAACAATACATGGGTATTCTCTTTGCTCAAAGCAATATTAAAAAAAAGTTATTAATATTATAGTATTAATTTTCTTTTCCTACAATTTCACACCTTGCTTTGAAATGAAATCAAGCTATTAGAAAGAAAGGAAAGAAACCTCATTAACTATGCAACATAGAAATGGCACAGCAAATACTTCTATGTCCTGAGGATTATAAACAATAAAACAGTTCAATAAGAAGGTTTCCTATTAAATTATTTTTGTTGCTTTTCTTATATGATGTCTTATGATTTATACCTTAAGAGAAATTTCTGCATATTAATTCCTTTTCAACTCATCGTTATGGACTTAGACTAGTGTATAACACCAAGTTAACATGACAATCCGTTTCTTAGGTTGCTACAACATTAGCCAAATATTTCACCCATTTCACCAAAACCTTAGTGGCAAAATTTCACTTTTCTTTTAACATAGGGCTTGCCATGCTGAGTATTAGAAAACCTTTCAAAAGCAATTAGCTTTCATATTTTTAGCTTTACTTTGATGAAAGATACTATGAAATGAAAAGCCAGAGAAACTCACTGAGATTAAATGTTTTGGATATGATGTGAACAATAAGACCCTAAGACTGTTCTGTATACTAATATTAATTCTGTGCAAAAGTGTTCAACAAATGTATAGTAAGGTTGCATTCAGTAGTAATCAGGGACTAGTAAAAATATGTGCAAAATATTTACTGTTAAGAACATTTGGAATACAAAAGTAGAGCTTCAGTTTTTCAGAAATATCAGCATTCATGGTGGACCCTACTGCTCTAGTAGGCATCTGATGCCTCAGAAATGTAATGCAGAGAGCAAAGACTGCACTGTAAACATACTACTAGATGACTTAGGAATATTGATTAAAGTGCTCTCTTTGAGCCCAAGGGATGTGTCTTAAAATCCACACAATGCAATAAAAACAAGTTCCTAGTTATTTGTCGTATGGATAATTTGTTTCTGACACAGAGTTGAGATATTTGGATAACCTAAGCAGCAAAGTAATGGTAGTTCTGGTACTGCTGTGCATTTAAATACAAATAAATGATTAGCAAATACCAGTGACCAGCAAATCTGGCCTCAATGAGAACAATCCAGAACATATGATGGGCAGCCAACAGAATGGACACACCTGCAAGCCTCAGCAAATGGGTACACTTGTGGAAGGGAAAGAACTGGCTGATATGGTGGTGCCCATCAGCTACAGGAAGGACAAGCAGAGAGTGGGTTGGGTGCATACACAGACAGAGGGAATAGAGAAAGACTTAGCAGAAACAACATCAAGTCAAATCTTCAAATGGAGATGGGAGAAGACAATTTAAGATGACAAAGTTTCTTTCCAGGTACAAATTTGAGTAACTCCATGGCTCACAGGGAAAATAGGACACATGGTTTGCAGCATGAAGACATGTCAGTGATGGTCAACAGCTTTCTTCATAAAGCTATCTGGTGGAAAGTAAAAGGAAACTCAGGTACCAATACAGTATTAATAATAATTCTGATATATCACTTTCTGTATGAAAGCTAAAATGACCAGGCTCCTCAACCACTTATGCCATATCCTCCACAGAATATTTTACTTCAACTTCTCAGTTTGCTAAGGTAGAAAGACAGAAGAAAAACCTCCAAAAACCATGAACTGCATCAGAAACTGACAATGCTTTGATTTCAGCTGTCCCAGCTCCTGTATCCCAAGTTTAAAACCACAAGTCCAAGTTACACTAGTATTGATTTACCACAGAGATAGGCAGAGTGCCTAGTGTTTACTTTAGAGTCCCTAGTTTTACTGTATCACTCAGATCTAGCTCCATGCTAATGCTGTTATAGCATGTGAGAAATATATCACCCAGAAGTAAAAACCCAAAAAGTATATATCTTCATGATACAACAGGATGAACATAGCACTGAATTTCAAATTTTAAAGGTCTTTTATGGTTTTTCAACTATAATAATTAGGAATCATACTTTACATGGGAAAAATGGGAATAAATTTCACTTGGTGCACATGACATCACTAACAATACCTCTGCTTCTTCAGAGGTGGTGACTGAATATGTGGTAATAATGCTGGTAATTTATGCTGTTAATCTCTTTAATTTATGTAACATAACAAACATTTAATTGTATCTCTATGTGTACATCTGTCAATATGGGTTAAAGCAAAAATACAGACCAGAGAAAATGGGTCGGAGCTTGCATAGATTGTGAAGTCCACACTGCAAGACATTTACTCTTAAACAATCAACCTCTTTCTTTCAATAATTAACTGTTTTCCGGATAAACTGTCATTGAATAGGCATGATCAATATGAAGGATATTTCTTTATATTAAAAATTATCCTTCTTAAATGAAAGAACAAACAAATTTTGTTTTCACTTGCTCAACATAGTATTCCTAGAAGGAGGCTCTCATGCCAGCAACAAGCTTGTGAGACAAAAATGAAGCCACACAAGTCTGATGAAGTAAAAGTGTTGCCAGCTTCTAATATAATAATTTTCATAATATTGAATAACTTTCATGTCTAACACTAATGACAATGCATGAAGGATGAGAGACTGTGAAAGCCATTTGTGCATTGCATTGGAAATTATGATCAAATGACTACAGGTACATGGGTGGTCATTTCTCTCAAACTAAATTATTCTTTGCTCAAATCCAGTCTTGAAATTAATTTTTATTTAATTAGCTTTGATACTCAAAAGAGACCATGTGGGAATAGCTTTTCTAAGAGAAACAATAGCACTCCAGAGTGGAATGAAGCTGGACATAAACCCATTTTTTAAACCAAAACTGTGGATGGATAGCCCATCATGGCTTTCTGTAGGGTAGGAAAAGAAAATAACTAAACAGTAAGATTATTTTTTTAATGTAGACATTGCTTGTGGAACTTAGAGCTCCATAAAATACTATTTTCTTTTACAGTACTCTTAAAAATAAGAATGCGAGTTCTTTGACTGTTTGTGACATGAGATTTAATTTCAGACAAATTTTTAGATGATTTTTGATGTATAGAAAAATGAAGAAGTCTGTAGGACAGAGTGTGATAGATTAATTTTTACTACTTTAGGTTTCTTGTAGTATTTCACCCTAAAGGATCTTGCTTACATGCACACTGGTGCTGCAGAATGGTTATAAATTAAGCTATTTCAAGTGGATAATTTTAGTTTTCCAGTCATCACTACCTACTTGGTGCATCTAGAAAAAAGCAAAGTGCAAGGAGGAAGAAAACGGAGAATTGTCCTCTTACATCTTGAGAAAACAACGCATCTGAACAGATGAACTGATTTTGAAATGTTTTTGAAAACATCCAAACTGAGATCTAACTAAGTGAGAAGTTGAAGTAATTCAGAGGTACATCTAAATTTGAACTCTAGTAGTAGGTTCCTCTTTAATTTTTTACTTTTTTATTTAGTCTCCTGTAGGGGTTCTTGGGGAAAAAAAGAAATTATCATGTGACTCCTGTAACAAACATAAAAATCTATCTCAGTGGTATTCCCCAGCTGAATTAAGGACACATAAAGTTGCAGAGATGCATATTTGTGAAAATATTCTTACTCCACTCTATAAATACAGATTGCATCAGAAGAAAGTAATTCTACTGAGGACTGTTTTCTCTTTCATTTACAACCAACATTTAAGTGCATACAGTTTAACTCACAATCCACTCTTAAGGACAGCAAGTACTTCAGGTGCTATCATATTTTATACATAAAAAGCAGAAAGAAATAATAAGAGTGCTGCTGACATCTGACCACGGGGGCACTCCTTTGAAGCCAGTTTAAAAAACATGGTGTCACTACATTGAGGAACAGCTTATTCCTTCCCTTTGAGAAGTGCATTTCAGTATGTTTGTGCTACAGTAGAAACTCCATTCTATTTCCTAAGGAAGGTCCAAATCTGGAGACAAATAAATCAAGACAAAGATCAAGCACAAAGTTTCCTGACCACAATTCAACAAGGAGTGATTTCCTTGGAGAACCGAGAGAGCAAAGGTTAAAAACAAATTCTAGATAGCAATACAATATAATTAACTGAACAATTACAGAGTAATTCACCAGTGTCTTTTACAAGTACGACGGGCAGAAGAACATGTTGGGAAAGGCAGAAGGTGAAACACTCCATCAGTTCATATGGTCCCTCCATCTGACAGTGAGTGGTCCACCCAAAGAAGTAGGAAGTGCCCACAGAAATCAGCTCAGTCATTCTCAAGACCATTCTCACATTTATAGTTCTTGAGATCTAATTTATTTTAAAAGCTGGTAAGTTAATACTTCATGACAGCTACATAAGTACTTAAATTTTTTTTTTTAACATATGTTGAAAGCTATGAATTAAATCAATACTGATTTTACTCTGTCTTATAATGTTCTTTGTAACAGGCACTTTCTCTTTGAAACAAGGAATTGTTTGCTCCCAAAAACCTTTGTCATCATGGAATAAATCAATGATCAGGGTAATTATAAAAGAAGTCTGCTTCTGTTTGGGAAATTACCAGCTTTGCATCACAAGTAATGTCAAAAAGAGCACAGGAAAAGGACACAAGAATTTAACATGGTACAATTTGTAAATACTTTTAGATCTGTCAGGAAATGGGAATCATTCTTCAACAGTCAAATAACATTTGAAACTATCTTCATATAACACAGGGAGACAAAGATTTCTAATATTTTCAAAATGAAAATGTCATTCACATTGTAATTTAAATATTAATAAATGTCACACTTCGTTATCTCATTTTTTCAAACAACAAAGTAGGAAGCTTTGTATGTATTTATAAAGAGTATCACACCGCTTGGTAAATGTATTAAAAATACAAACAATTCCGCACAAACATTTGAAATAAATACACATTTTAAAAACCGAACATCAACGAACACACAATGAAATAATGGATTATCAGAACCATTAATTTATTTGCTATTAAATAATCTCTTCATGTAATTCTTAGAATAAGTTACCATTATTTTAATACTTTTGCAATTTTAAGCTACTTATGATAGCTTAAAACATGGGTTTTCTTAAGATATGTGTGTGACTACTACTATATTTTTTTATTCTAAAATATTATTAACTGAAATTCAGAACTGAAAAATAAAAAAAAAAACCCAGCCAGCCATCAAATTTCTCAGACTCTGCTTTCAGTACATATGCTCACTCAGTTTCTTATTAAGTCTGCGTGAAATTTTATCTGTCATTAGGTCCGCGTGAAGTCTGTCCTAAGGGGATTCTTACCGGGACAGTAAGCACTAGGAATGCCAAAACTTCCTCACACCTCTGTCATATCTAAAAAGGCATGTGCTCATGATGCCTGCCAGTCTGCCTGGTCTTTTCTCATTAGTTGGCAAAAAACAAGATTTAAATTACCATCTCTCACAGAAAGAGGGCAATTCCAGAAGCTGGTACTCTGTGTAATGATCAGCTATTAACATATACAGAACTGTAAACCAAGAATCATGCTCATCTTGCCAAAGAGGTAGAAAACACTGAAAGGAAATTGAGGGGAAAATGGTTCTGCCACAGGTAATAAATTCTAGGACCATAATTAGGAGCTGGAATGATTGAAGCTGATAAATGAATATGAAACACAAACTTACAGGCATTATTCTGCAGGTTTTTGCTCTTTACAAATGAAGACTATGAAAGTTGGTTTTGGAACATTAACCATCTGTGAGTTTATGTGCTGAATTGTTTATGTCGTTGGCGTGATTGGATATTTTGACAATGCTAAATAATAAAAAAAGACTATCTATTTCAGACTGAATTTACAAATTTACCTGTATTCTAAAAGAGAAAAAAAGAAATCCAACAGAAGTACTTAAACATGATCCCCACTTGTACACCTGGCTTTCCCTCCTGTAACCTTATTAGACAGCACCCCAAAGTAATTACTCATCCATCATATTAGATGGATAAATCAAGTCTTTCCATTTGACATTTGCCTCTAAGGTCTGAGGTGCCTTTAACAACTTTTAGCTGCTAAAGATCTAGATGGAAAATTCTACAACACAAGTCTATCCATCTACACCTGTCTGTGCATGTACATGTGTGGAACACAACAGAGACTCAAGAGTACCATAAAAAATGGCAAAGTTATTCTAAAAAATATAAGTATTTAGTTGTTAATCATTGAAAATAAGGGAAAATATCCATTCCTTTGTAAAGGATGTTGTCACTGACTCCAGCCTAGTTTCCTCTTACTACTCAATCCAAAATGGTGAATGCTTGACTGTTTTTGGGATGAAATCCCCACTTAGACATACTGTGCAGAAGATTCAGAATGTCTTTAAGTAATAATTAAAAAAAAAAAAATCATATAATCTTACTTAATTTTTTAACAATCTTTCATTAATTTTGTAGCTTTTTTGCTTGCACAACAGAGGTAAGCTGTTGCTGCATTATGGATCTACTACATGTTTGCTTTAGAGACACAAAACTAAAGAAAGGCTATTTTAGCAAGGTTTCTTCTAGGAACAGACCCTTCTATATCAAGCAAAGAGCTGCTGTCACTTGAATTTGCAGACACAGAGGAGAAGGCTCCTACCTAACTTTTAAAAGTTCCTTTTTTTCCAGGCTCTTTTTTTGACCAGGACTTCCTAAAAAGTCTTTTGGCAGCTTATATCCTTGTTGCTTTCTGCACCTTACCAGATTGAGAACCAACATTCAGAAATTGTATGTCTCATCAAATTCTGTTCTAGGACTATTCCGTGGTTTTACAGCATAGCTTTTATCATGCTCACAGAGGAGTAAACTGCCCTGTCCAACTTTTTCTGAGATCTTTGACACTTGTCCCTGACTGCCATAAAAAGAGAACCATCAATTTCTATTTTGTCCTGGTCATAACCTTTTTAATCACTTAGCCAAACCTACAAACAGCATTATAAACCTAAAGATTAGCTTGAATCTAGAGATTTCTGTAGTTTTTTCCCAACTGTGGCCCGAGATACCAGTTCCATCTCAGCAAAGCTAAATTAACAGAAAAACTCATCAGAGCTGTGCAAGCAGGGTAACAGATCTTCACCTGGGTAAGAAGGCTTCAGTATATGGTCTACAAACTACACACATACTGAGACAAAAACTTGTCCTACACAAGTAAATTGTACTTCTCTCTTGGGGTGACTTTATGATGTGTATCCCATATCACTGCCCTATGCCCAGAAATTAATTCTTGTGCCTTTCTATGCCTTTAAACTGAGCCTGAGAGGGGGAAGGAAAAACTGAGCAAAACTTTCTCAAAGCAGTTTGCAGCTTGTTCAAGGTCACACACAGATAGCAATTTTATTTTTCCCAGCTGTGCCAGGGGAGCGAGGAAGCACCCAGCTTGCTGCTCCCAGGTCAGTTTTTGGCCAGTTGTTCTTCTTCTCCGGAGAGAGACTGAGAGTTGAATTCTTTTCCCTTCCCTGGCATTTCGGATTTTCTCCCTTTTCCACTGGACTGCTTCAATATCAGAGCACATTGGGAGGACTTTCCACTGGGCACAGAGGGCCTGGCCCTGGGCCAAGCCCCAGCTGCGAGGAGACCAAAGGGAGGACTCTAACACTTTCCCAGGTTTTTTCTCCACAGTGAGAGATTTTTATTATTTAGCATTATTATCCTTTTCCCCTGTGTTTGTTAAATAAATAGTTTTTATCTCTTTCACTTTCCTTTGAGGAAAATTTATTTTTCCTGAACCTGGTGGGGGAGGGGTGGTGACCTGCCTTCTCTCAGAGGATATATTTCTAAATTTGGCCAAACCGGATCAGCTTCAAACATAGCCTTCAAATCTTAGTATTACTTGTATTATTGAAAATACAGAGATGTTTGGGAAAAAATCCAGGTTGTTATGAATGGAATTTCAATCCATGCTACCAAAAATCAGTTAGAATTGATTCATTGCTTCAGAAAATCCTAAAATAGGACTGTATTAGAGACATTCCTTCCATGTCAAAAATAACTTCCCAAGGATGATCAAAATTAAGTTTGAAAATTAATGACAGGCTTCATCTAGGACATCTAGGATAGAAAACATAGTAAGTGGAAGAATTTTTCCTTGGTATATTCACTCTGGAGCACGAAAAAGAGGAAAAACACCAGAAAAAACCTACTTGTTATATTCAGAATACTTAATATTCTAGTACATGTCTAAGGAAACACTTTTTCTCAGCTATAATACTGCTTCATAATTCCACAGGTATCACCTAAACTAACTGCATTTTTAACAAAGCAAAGTTCTAATCTCATGTGAAGAAAAGACTAAGACAACATTTAAAAATAATTCCTTTGAGGAGAGTATTTTCAGTTAAAATAATAAAGTTTAATTTTTCATTAGAGAAATGAGAAAAAATAGAAAGAAAAACATGTCAGATGAAAGAACAAAGTATGTGGAAAATGTGCCGTAACAAACCAATAATGCAAGTTAGAATAATTGCAGTGTGCTTTATTTAGACTGAGGAATGCATGCATGGTGAATCAACCACTCAAGCCCTCCTTAAGTAAAATCTGTTTGTCAGAAAATTAGCTATGGATACTTAATCCAATTAAGAAGTTAGCTCTTTCTTACTATTTCACTCCATCAAACTAGAATTTGGCCTTCTTATTTATTTCTCATTTTCATATGTTCAGAAAGTTGGTTTGTGTTTTTGGAGATCTGTTTTTCTGTTGGTTTTTTATTCTTTTTATCTCCTCTGGGGTTTTTTTTTTATAATTTTATATATTTGTATTTCCTTTTTTAAAAGTCAGTTTACTAACTGCATGTATTTGCATTATTTTTGAAAGGGAAAAAAAGCATATGATATACAGACAAACTAAAAATAATTAATTTTTAAGCAATTAATACACTGCAAGTGCCTTTGTGGTTTGTGTTTTTATTTATTGCTTAAGAAATTCTTTTAAATAGGCCACCTTAGGATGCAAAAGAATGGAAACCAAGTTAAAGTCAAACTTTAAAATATTCATGTTTCATACTGTTCCTGGCAACTTTAAATATATTTAAAATAATGAGTTAGCTTAAAATTCAGTAAAAAAAGCTATGATTGTTTTTCTTTTTCTCTACATTAAATCTGTTTTTATATGAATTTGAGGTTGAATTTGATGGCTTGGTTGATCCATTCTTAAAAAAAATTTGATCACGTTAGTGGATTCAGCTTTTCATCATTAAGAGATAAGTTTATCATGAAACCAAACTAGAACAGTGTTTTGCACTAATAAAGTTCTCTTAGCTTAAACAACAAAAGTATTATTTTTGCCATGTAATTTATTGATATTATGTACACTATATTTACATATACCTTTCATAGTTTCCTGCACTTGAGACCACACAGATTTTGCAGTCTTGCAGAAGCTACCACTAAGAGCTCAGGTTTTTCCTGCTGACACTCATGACAGTATCTTTCAAGCTTTCAGCTTTTCCTGCCTACATTGCCAGAGGCAAGGTACTTCTTGTTCCTAAGGCTCACCATCACAAATAGAATTAGAGTGGTCGCAGTTGTTCAAAAGATTAGATCCTGCCCTACAACAATTCTGACAGAGGATTTTTTTTTCAAGTTTTTTGGTTTTAATCTTAGCTCTTTCTTATATGGAAGATAATAACTGCACCAAATACCTGGATCTAACAAATACACACCTCTTTTTTTAAAAGACTATGTTCTTCTAGCCTTACTAAACAAAAGTTATTACAAGTTCCTTTCTATTCCAGACTAATTTCTATTCTAATTTCTATTCTGTGTTAGGTATTTTCTATGTAGGATTTTTTGGCTTGAGTAATATTTGTTTTCTAAGATAACATAGTGGAATGCAAACGTAATTTCAACTCCACAAAACACTAATTAACCAAACTGTAATGCAGACTCCATATGAACAACAAAATCTGTCTTCAAACAAATTATAATAGCATTATGATAAATATTGTCTGAACAGATAAGAGCCACAGAAAATACCACAGTGTGATTATCCATTATTCAAACATCCCAAACTTAATATCAAGGATGTGTTTGCCATATGATACAAACCCTTGGTACAATTAATTTTTAGAAAGAATGAGTGAAATTTTCAGTATTTGGGAATATTATAAAACATAGAATGTTTATTTCATCACAGCAAGCATCCCTAATTATTTGCACGTACAAGATTTTTTCTTTTATGAAATATATAAACTGTGATATGAAATATTCTTATTTTAGTGACAATATTCACCATTACTTTTATCCCTATAAAGATACTCCTGTAGTTAATGGAGTTATTTTTTGAAAGCAATATAAACAAGGAACAGTTAGACATGCTACAGTGTAAGATCTGTCCCTCATTTAGTCTTCAAAGGACCAGTTTAAGCAGTCTACTCAGAACAAACATCCCCAAAGGGATGAATTTTGTTCAGTCATGAGCAGGGTATGTTATTTGCACTATGCTGTACTAGTAGAGGCAATGAACAACTGACCTTCTTTTTCTTCAACTCACTGTGCTTACAGATTTCCGTCGCCTTCATACTCAATATTCTCTTTTCCAGGCCAAAGAATTCCGGTCTATTCAGTCGTTTCTTCCATACCATCTTTTTAATCTTTTAAAACATAATTTTCTGAATCTTTTCCAGTTCTACTATATTATATTGAAATGAATGATCAGGCCTGCACTGAAGACATGAACAACACATCCACATCCACAGTGGATTTACAAGGTTTTCTTACTCATTCACTAGTAATTCTAACATTCCGTTTTCACCTCTGTTCCAGAGGACTAATCTGATAATTAAAAATGTTTTCGTTACCAGGTCTTATCCAGTAGCATCCCACAGTCACTCATTTAACATGGAAGGACAGAAGAGTTTTTTGGGGGATAATTTGGGGGATTTTTTTTGCCATGTACATTTTGTTAGCAATGAAGAAATAATATTGTATTTCTGCTTAAATACAGTACTTTATATGTAAATATTATAAAAGCTTTCAAACGCTCCAGGCCAAAACCTAATTCTTACTTTTTCTGGGAATATTTTTTTTTCTTTTTTTCTTTTTCTTTAATTTTTTTTTTTTTTTTTTTTTAAGAAGGCAAGAAGAAACTTCTTACCGTATCAGAGAAAATTTGAAATGGCAAGGTCATATGCAAGACCATGGAAGAGATATATTTAACCATATATGTTAAATATTTCATGAGTTTTGAGTTATGCACTTGTTACTGGAACACATTTTTTCCTACCCCGGATAAAGAGATGCTTTCCGTTAATTAGTTTGGTATGCTTGCTTCAAAGAAAATGTGAATTTTCTCTCATATAAAAACTTATAGTATTGTTTGGTCTAATTGAAAAAACAAACTAAACAAAACCCACATGATTTTCAGGAACACACTTTCAAAATTACATGCACACCTTCAAACACAATATTTTGAGCTGACGTTTCTATGTCTGTGTGAGAAAGAAACAGGAAACAGTGAACATTTAAGAAAACCTGTATAGTTTCATAACGTTCACTGAAGGAATCTTTTCAATTTATTTGCATATTTTATGGAAGAATGCTGTATTTATTAATTTGCATGATATTTGAATATGAACCTGTGATAATTCTGCACTGGGTATCTAGATGAGGATAAGAATTTTATGAGAGTTCAACAGTTTGTGTAATGTTACAATCATCCTGCTTCTACCAAAACTAAATGTAACATTAACAATTTTTTAGTTGCTTCCATATCACGTGAATAGTTTTCATTTCCAGGAGTATAGAAACATATAAAATAAAAAGAGGAGAAGGTGAATTGCTAAAATAAACTTCAAGGAATACTTCAACAGAATACCATTTCATTCCATCTTAGGGTAATTTGGTTTGGAAAGGTAATTTATTCCAAATTCTTGCTTGAACGAAGGTCAGCTATTAGGACAGACAAGGTTACTGAGGGCTTTCCCAGTACCTGTCTTTATATTTTGCTGTGCATGTTTACATGTTTCATATGAACTGTCACCAGTTTGTAAGAAAATTCTCTTTTCATCCCTTTTCTCATTTTTACAACAGGGTAGAAAAGAAATGAGACAACCGTGATTAGGCATTACTCATTCTGTTTATGTCAGATTATTAAGGGTGTGATTCTTCCGTGATGCAAAGTATATCATATCTTGATGAAGTCACTGATACGAGACACTACCTCTGGTGATAGTTCTCCAGACACCACACAAAGTAGATCAGGGTTAACAGAGCAATTTCACTTCAAATTGCAGAAAATGTGCTGGAACAGAGATGAAATATCTAGATATCCCACGATCTGAATAATCATATGCAAATGTTGGGATGTGTTTTGCCCTTTTGGTTTTTTTTAAAAATTGCATGATGCTGACTGTTACAAATGAAACAGCTTGGGTGATACCCTGAGGATCCCATTTTATTTGCCAGACTCCTGAAAATAAAAATGGGTTATTAATCCAATTTTACTTGGATTTTATGACCTTTAATTCCCAAATGCCATTTACAAACAGTGAAGAAAAAATGAGAGAATGTGATTCTATTTGCTTATTATGTATTAACAAATAGATAGTATAGAACACCAAGAAATGGTATTATCTTTCTAATTTTAAGATATAAAATATATATGTTAATTAAAAACGCATAAAATATATTAACTATTCACCAATTTTTGCCTTATATTTATGTTTATTTTATCACCTCAACTTCGACAGTACAGGTGCTCAGGTTTTGACATTGAGTCACTGCACTCTCAGAAAATACAAATGACTGACTATTGTACATAATTTACCACACAGTATCTTGTAAGCCTCTAAAAGCTTCACTGCATCCAAAGTATTTGCACCTCAGGAGAATGGAGATACATTTCCCATCAGGTATCCCCTAAAGAGTGTGAAAAAAAATACCAGCAGAACCACTGATAATAAAAGATGACCTGTTTGTTTTCATTACTTCAGTATATCCAAAAGTTAATGTCTTGTATATAAACTTATGGACTTTTGCCTTCAGCGTGCTACTAATCTGAACGCCTAAGACCAAATAAAATCATGGAAGAATATCATTATAGTCAACTCACCTAATTCTTCAACTGTATCTATTTTCACTGATTTCATCAGAGTGGTGTTCTCCTTGATCTCAAATCAACAAGGAGAAACTGAAAATTATCATCTCATTGAGGGAAGAAAAATCACTGAGGACTATTCAGATCTTTTTCATCACTATGGAGCCAAGTTTTCTCACATCAACACTGAAACAAGAATCATTACCTTTGTTTGCAATTTTGTGAATTTGTAGTGCGAAAGACACACTGCAAAAACTAAGTAACATCCAACACAATTACGCATTTTGCGTAGTTGTTTGGGTTTACCCTTCAGAACTAAAAGGTCACAAATCAGCATAATATCATACTAACAATGTCAGGTGACATTTTTAATAATGCAAATTAACTGGGAACTTAATCAAGGTGAAAAAAAAAATAATGGAAACCTTACATCCAGATACTGATAAGGCTTTTTCAAGATCTTATCTTCACCAATTTTTATTGTTCCCTTAATATTAGTTTATGTAAGGCTAGAATTTCCTCTGTCAAGAAGAGGACCATGAAGATGTCAGAGGGCTGGAGCACCTCTCCTATGAAGACACACTGACAGAGCTGGGGTGTTCAATCTGAAGAAGAGAAGGCTTTAGGGAGACCTTACGGCAGCCTTACAGTAAAAAGGTTCCTACAAGCAAGATGGAGAAAGACTATTTACAGGGGCATGAAGTGACAGGACAAGAGAGAATGCCTTTAAACTGAAAGAGGATAGAATTAGATTAGGTGTTAATTAAGATTTAACTTTTTTACTGTGAGAGTGGTGAGGCACTGAAATAGTTTGCTCAGAGAAGTTGTGGATGCACCATCCCTGGAAGTGTTCAAGGCCAGGTTGGATGGGTAACCTGGTCTAGTGGAAGGTGAACCTGCCCGTGGCAGGGGTGTAGCAACTGGATGACCTTTACAGTCCCTTCCAGCATGAACCATTCTATGGCTCTCTATATATGAATAATATATTTTATAATATATTGAAATATAGTTATACACTATAAAATATTGTATTAAATGTAGAAAAATCTATATTAATGTATAAATACCTACAATGCCATGTTGCCAATAGTACTGCTAATGACTGCTATTAACTGTCACCATTACCTCATTCAAGATTTTTATCTCATAATTTCAGGTTAGTACTTTTCAAGTCCTTGTTAAAAAACCCCTTGAAATTACAGGTTTTTCACCTATATCCACAATAAAAAGTAAAATGCAACGAAATTATTTCAAGCATTCTTTTAACTTATTTTTGTCAAGAATGTTGATGAAGTATAATTCTTTTTTTTTTTTTTCAGAATCTCTGAATATTCTTTTAGTCACGATAATAAATTAAGAAATGGTGGTAACAGTACTAAATTAAATTTCTCAGGCACATGTTGTGGCTCTTGGGGATGGTGTTTTTCAGGGTCAGGAGTTGGACTCAATGATCCTTGTCAGTCCCTTCCAACTCAGATTATTCTGTGATTCTGTAAAATTTGTTTAATGATATATTTTTTGAATGTCTAATTTCTGAATAAGAGACAATTTTACCTTCCATACCCTTTGCCAGTCTGTAGATATAGAAAAGAACACGTAAAACTATCCAGATTTCCACCACAGAATAAGTAGCAAAGCTTCACTGCCATCAGATTGGGTTTTGGTGGTTGTTTCATTGTTGTTTTGGTTGGTTGGCTTTGTGGACTTTTTGGTTTTGGGTTTTCTTGTTTTTTTTGTTTCTAATATTGGCTGGATTCACGTAAAATATGGACTCAAGCAGGTTCTTAAGAAATACCAAAACTCATCATGCTCAAAAATATCCTAAGAGGTAAATTCCTAAAATTTTATTACCATAAACTTGACAATGTTAATTTACTTACTGCATAACTTGGTGCTAAATTTTCATTTCTCTATCTCGGGGAGAAGTCCATCAGTGGAGAATCAAGGGAATAAATACTGGAGTTTTTTTTTTTACCAGGTGCTACTGCAAATAAAAGGAAAGTCTCTGGGAATAAGTGCAGATACAATACTATCTGAGGCACATGAAAAGATGAGCCTACAAGGTTCCTTTGGGAAATTAAGTGAAGAGGCGTTATGTCAAAATTATTTGACATAATGAAATACAAACAAACCATACAGGCAATCTGAAAAGTATTAATCCCTCAGCTGTTTTTCTGGATTTTACAGAATGCATGATATTTTTGGGGGAGAGGCAGGAGGAAGATAGTTATGGAGAAGATAAAGATAAGAAGACATCTGAATTGCAAAAATGATGATATAACAGGAATGGCAAATGTTGGAAAATATAAGAGGATATTTAAAATCTAAGAAGTAAAGAAAAACTATGACAATATGTAATTACTATCTTTAATAACATTCAAATTAATTTTTACAAACACATTAATATCAATATGAAAATATTCCTTTTATTTAAGACAAAACTGAGATAGCGTTAAAAGCTCAATTTGCAATATTTATTTATTTATTTATTTCATTATTGATCTAAGAGTTTTCAATGTCAGCTATATTTCTAGCATACCTCAGAATTGTGCTGGTCAACAACCTTCACCATGGAAAGATGACTGAATCAAGTTTAAAAAAATAGTTTTTCTGAAGGACTGGAATACACAGAGAAAAGCAACAGTGTAAGCTGTTGTAATGAATTTCAGGCAGAAAATAATGTTATCAGTAATGAACTTCAGACAGGATAGTAGATGAAAAAAACATCAAGGGATGTAACTCAAATAAAAGTATAATTGATTTAAAAAGAAATCATAAATTATATTTTTCAATATGAGAATTTCAGGAACCTACTGAAAAAATCAATCTAATATTGACAAGTTAGGGAATATACATTAGGCTGGCTTTTAAATGTCTAAGTAGATGAGGATTTTTTTTTAATGAAAAAAACTGGGTTTTTTTTGGTTTTTGGTTTGTTTTTGGTTTTTTGTTTGTTTGTTTGTTTGTTTGAATTTTGTGAGTCCATATGTATACAATGCTGTGGCCCAAAGGGATCCATAAACCACAACAGCAAAAATAATAGTGTACCTACTGTAGCTAGATTTTCTGATGATTTTGGTATTTGAACTTTTCATGAGAACTGTATTTCATAAAGATAAAGTGGGTTAAAGTAACCTAAATTGTAAGTATGAGGAAAACTGAACAAACAAAACCTTTAATCTGCACACTATGCAGGACAAGTGCCTTCAATGTAAGAGTATAAAATGTTCTGTAGGATGAGCAGATGTCATACCATTGTTTCAAATTATTATTGAATGTTATTTTTGTGGCTTGAGTAGAAAGGAATATTCTCAGCATTCCTACCAAAAAGGACAGAATTCTGATTTAATTCTTCTTATGATTTAAAACTTGCTGTTAGCAATATCAGAAAGATTAAGCATCTCATCTCTCTCAAGAGCAGTGAGTTAAGCAGTGTAAGTTAAGTACAGACCTACACAGAAGAATGAGGAACAACTGTCAATAATGACTAATGAATATTAAACGTTACATGTACTCTTAATAATAAGGAAACACTCTTGAAATGTTAGAACTTCTTAATATGCAAACTTAACCTGCAACAATATCAAATAGAGAAATATCATAAATAAAACACTGCTGTTATTTTACCTTCATTTAATTTTTTTAAAAAACTGAATTAAAGAAATCTTTCCAATTGATTATTTTATCAAAAGAGTTAATTCTCTGTACTTCATCTAAGATATATTCACAATATTCCGCAACAATTTGTTTGCTATTCACAATTAATTCTGATTCTATAGAATTGTAGTGCTAACTTCTCTCAAGTATTGAAGGTAGAATATTAAGAAAATCCAAGCCTGTAGATATCAACTGCTCCTTATTGATTACTATTCTGTACTTGCAACTCCACATATGTCATAGACATTTCCACTGCAAAGCAAAAATTACAAAAATTAGACTTACAAGGTGGGTGACATTTTCCTTTAAAGACATTTATATAAATTAGAAACTTGATTTCAATGCTGTTGAATCAGAGAAAATCCTTTTCACCTGGATGTAAACTGTCCCTGAAGAATCAGTTATCTCAGAATTGTTTTGTTATTGCAAAAGGAAATTAAATGGAAGTTCTTACAAATGACTTAGCTTTTCACATTTGCAATGACACAAAAATACTGGTATTTTTCCAGTGCAAAAGAAATTTTCTATTAATGGTAATGAGATAAGGTTTTACAAATGCATGACATCTGTTCTGATGCTGAGTGCTACAGATCCTGAAACAGCAGTTCTGAAAAGTACACTTCTAGGTAGCAAAGCTACTTTTTTTTCCTATCAGAAATAAACAGATTTATTTGAAAATCTTTCTCCAATCCCAGACCCGGAGTAAGTGAGTTGTCTGGCACAGAAAACTTCAGATTATGTACCTCAGGTTGGCAGATATAACATTAACATAGACTTGAGCTTTTTAAGGGTATCTTATTTAGGTCTTGCACTGTAAACATTATCTTAACATTATTTTAACAAAATAACCTTAAAGTACAAGTAATTTTCCCTAGGATACACACTGTTGTGTAGCATATGATCTAAGAAAATAAACAAGAGCTATCAGAGGTTTCCTACAGAATTCTAGGGACAAACTGATACTATGATATAAAGCACAAATAAAATCAAAGGCAGGCCACAAAGAGAAAACACAATGTAAAATACAGTGCAGAGCAGTTTCCATCTTGACTGCAGTTGAAGAATAACTGTTGCTACACAATATATCATTTTTACTGTAGAACTCTTTCAGCTTCTAGCACATCTCCGAGGAATATCTTGAACCACTACTCAAGTAAATCAACAAAAATGAACTATAACTTCACGAAAGTGCCTTTTAGAGATTAAAAATTATTTCCATACCATTTAAGTCATTGTCATCACTGTAATTGTAACTGTCAGGAGCCCAATTAATTAATATATTGAAGTCATCACTCTTTGATACACCTGACCAAGATAGAGATATTATGCCTGTGTATGAATTCAGATACTGAAGTGAGAAAAAAATGGGAAAAGCAGCTTTTTATTTCTAGGTGACCAGTTTAGATTCATTCCAACTCAGCAGTGATTGAATAACACAGACAAAGATTGCATGTTGATCTATGTGGAAGATTTTGTTGATCTTAATCCAGTTTCTAGTGGAAAGGTTCAGCATTCTGTTATTCTGTACACCATGAATCTGGCACTAGTTTTTGTGTTTTGAGTCTCACCAGCTTCCATTTAAGACTGGAAATTGCAATACAGTGTCCTTTGGTGGAAGTGACACTTTTAGGTTAGGAATGAGGAGCTCTGCTAGAACAAAGGCAGATTCTCCACTTAGTCTGTGGTCTGTTGCAATAAAGTCACTAAAAACTGACTTGTTTCTCTGCATGAATACATGGTATATTAAAAATATATGTTCTTACACTACCTACAGGATATTGGTAATAGCATTGTAAAAGTTATCAATTTTCAGAGGAATTGGTGAACTTAAAAATCCAGAGTAAGACACATATCTGCTGTAGATTACTACTGTTTTTTCATCCAAGCAATGTACAATGGGAATAATGGAATATTTATTTTTTCCAGATTGTTTTTCTTTGCTTTATGTAAATATGAAATATAGGGGTAAAAAAAGCTTTCTCAAATATATTGGTCACTTTGGGGTTTTTTTTTAATACATTACTGGTATATTTACTTGGTTTCTTTCTTCTAGGTTACTGAAGTTCAGTTGACTTGAACATACAAATAAAAGTATCTGACTTTGAATAATTCTCTTCCATTTAAAAAAAAATAAGACAAACTGTAGAAAGCATAAAATAAAATAAAATAAATAAAATAAAATAAAATAAAATAAAATAAAATAAAATAAAATAGTTTTGTCTTTTCTTTTTAAATCTAAACAACTTTAAGATCAATTAATCAGCTCAGATGAGAACTTTACTGTTTTTCCGTTCAACACAAGCAGATTTTTCCAGTTAAAAAGTGTGTTTTGCTTTACTACTCAATTGAAAAACACTCCCCACTCCATATATGATAATGACTGTCTTGGGAATACTCTCACAGTCTCTGCACAACACCTTATTGTTCTTTACGTAAGTTCTATCCTATGAACCACTTCTATTGCATCCCTGGACTCCTTTTTTTCTTATTTTCTTTTAGAATGTTCGTATATTTCATTCTTCTTCTCAGAATGCAGAAGTTATATATTATTAAGAACATTACCAAGAGAAACCTATTTTAGCAAATAAGAAGGAAAAAATCTCCTTAGCTAATACCAAGAACATCTTTGATATTATGATCCTGGAAGACTTTGGATATGAAGTGATCACCTCAAGTTTAATTTCAATTTTCCTCATTATCAGAGTCTTGGAACTAAACATTGTTATCATCCTACAGAATTTTTTAATTCTGCTCTTAGATTTTTTTTTTTCTCATCAGTTTTAGGATTTTTAGGTAAAATTGATCTTGGTTTAGAAGACAGTAGGAGTAGAAATATATGACACCCCACAGTATCAGTAACCCAGTACTACTATAAAAAGTAATAAATACAGCTTAAAAGCTAACCTGACCAAAAGAAATTTAAGTGGCTCATAAAGCTCTTGAACAGTGGAATGCTGTTTATAGCAAAACTTTCCATATGCCCTTCTCATATATAATACCTTTTTCTTTCCATTAATGTCTTTTGAGAATTAAAATGGTTTTACTAAAAAGAGTTTTACTGCAGTTCCTTTTTAAATAGCACTCTGTAGGATGGTATATTTATGCGCTAATTTGGTACTCCAAAAAATTTATTATCAGGAATTAAGTCAAATAATTTACATCCCCTTCCAGGAGCACAACAGTAATATAATGGTAATTTCTTCCCTCCCCCTCCTGAAGTCTGCATTACGAGGCCTTAAATCTGCTAAGAAGGCAGTGGACTGATTTGTGGAAAGTGTTCAGAAGAGGATTATGTCTTCAAGTATGTGAATGTAACTGGGATGGAAATATTTTCTAATAGGAGACTTCTATTTTTCTCTCTTTCTTAATGGGACAAGACAAAGCCTTTTTATTTCACTGTCAAACCTAAAATACTGCTGCACAAAACAGAAACATTTGCTTTTAATGAAATCACAGAACATTATACACACAATTTCTTAATGTTCATTAATTGAGTCTGTTTTAAAAAGTAAGGTGAATTCAAGACATGGCTCTAAAAGTCGTGCACATTCATCTGAGAATGAGAAATTATGATGGGGCTGATCAGGGCTGCCCATGATTAAACTGTAATAAACTTAAATGATGTCGAAACAATAACCTACAATAAACCTATAATTTCAACAGACTAGCCTCACTGCTCATTGTTTTTTGCTTTGAGACATTGTTCAGTGAAATCAAAAATGGATATGGGTCAATCCTGAGGGCTACTAGTTTCTTCCCAGTAGGATGGCAAATTCTGTGCATGAGTGACTTTCCACAAATCCATGATACCAGACAGTCAGGCAGCTGAGCTCACTGGAGTGGCAGGCAAAACAGAACTAGGTGGGGGTTACTCCAGTCCTGCCTGTCTTGCTCCAGCATTGCCTGACTTTTCCTTTTTTAGCGTATGAATAGCAAAAATATCATGTAAAAAGATGACTACCAATCCAAGGTCATCAACCACAAAATGCTGAAACTGATATCTATGTCAGGAAATAATTTTCTTCTTTTTTGTTTTTTGTTGGTGATTTTTTGGGTTTAATTTTTTTTTAATTTAGTAACTCAGTGAAAATATTTGAATACTTTTATGATTCAAAAAATGCTTAGAACCACTTCTGATGGTAAAATATATACTCCTTGCAAGAATGCAAAAAAAATGCCATAAAATGCAAGTATTTTCTAGGAATGGAATTTAAATTTTGAAAATCTGAAAATATTTCTAGGAATGAAAACTGTTGTTTTGTCTTTTTTTTAACTACACAGCTGGAAATATGTAATAGCTGTTCTCAGGACCAGATAATTTACTTTCTTATTTAGCAGTTACAAGATGTCTCTTCTGGTAGCCTGAAAAGGTTAGATTTCTTTTTAGTGCAAGGTTTATTTGAGGAAAAAATCAACTCCATATAAGGCAACTAGATCCTTGTTCATTTGAAATAGCATCATATGTAAAATATGAATAAAATTATTTCCTTGTAACCTGAATTTTTCCACCAATATTTCACATATTGAAGTTTATTTAAAACATGTTTTTAAAAATTTTTTACTAAGTCTGAATATATATAAGACTAAAAGATTCAGGGTATTTATCTAGACTGAAATGCATTCTAATGTCAGCACTACTTTTATGGAGAAATTGTGTCATAACAAAGATGTTTCGTGCTCTTCACAGAAATTAATAATTTTCTTTCTTGGCAATGTTTAATGCAACTAGAAGAACAAATTAACAGTTTGGGAGTAAAGAAAATTCTCACCCTGCCTCAAGAAGGGCATGCATTTTAGACAAAACACTTCATTATGTAAAATACTTTTTTTCTGGAACTTATTTATGTATTTACCATATCAATGACACTGTATATACCTATAGAAATATTATCTGCGAGCTAATCAAATTTTATCCTTTGTTCAGTTGTTACCAAAATGTGATGTCTGGAATCCATTATGTTCTTCTTTCATGTGAGATTTTATATCTTAGACAATAGAAGACTAGAAGGTCAAATTTACTAAAGAGGATGCTAGAGAAATCCATGGAGTTTTCTATGACTTGAGTGAATGTGCTTGACCCACATTTCCTGAGAAACAAAGAAACATAAAATTCATACTAAAAAAAATACATGTTTTTAATTTCTTTAGTCTCTGTTCACCTTGGAAATCATATGAATAATAGATGGATGAAAATGTCTTTTACGTTTCAATTCGTATTTTTACTAGAGATATACAAAGCAAAAAATTGTGGCTTTTTTTTCACTTTACACCCTGATTACACCCTGATGAAATCCCACTACTGATTATTTACATTATACCTGAATTAATCCACTATAATAATTTTCATGTCCTTAAAATGACTTTGGCACCAATAGAATGACTAACACATTACAATTCAAGGTGAGATATTGTAACGGCAATGAAATAAATGTTCTCATACCATGAAGATGCATTCACAAAATCCTAATTTGTAATTGCATAGAATCTTGTGCTTAAATGACATATGCTGAGACACAGTAACAACAAAAAAAAATTCATTTAATTTTAATCATAAATCATTAGTGATGCTTCACATTAAATTAAAGCTCAAATCAATTTTTACAGTAACAAACAAAAAGTTTCAAAATACTTCAGAAAAAAACCAAAATCCTGATAAGCCCTTTATAAAATATTAAAAAATTCCATTCTGTTCAAGATACTTATAACAGTAGGATAATCAAGCAACTCATAGGAAACGAAAGACATTATCCGGAGCTAAATTCTATCCCACAGAACTGATACATGAACTCTACAGTCTGAAACAACATGTGGCTACAAGAGCAATGATATGGGGTTTTTTAAGACTATTTCATAGTACTAAGTACAACTTCCACCCCTCTTATTCTATTTTCTATATAGTTCAACCCACTGACTGGAAAAAGGGGAATTAAATATGAAAGTGTCTTTTTTGAGAGTAGGAAACCAAAAAAAAAATTTCTTTTTTTTTCCAATTCATTATCTGCAATATAAATGATCCCTTAATGCTCATTGCACACTCTAATGACTATGTTGTATATCCAGTACACAAAAGGAATAAACTGGAAATATTATGTGCGAGATCTCTTATGACATTAAGAGAGAAAGATGTCCTACAAAGAAATTCAACCTCTACAAAAGTATATATCATGTAAAATATAATGTAAGTCAGTTTCAGAACAGCTCTTGATTTGCTGTTTATTGATTGTTACACTCCTTCAATAGCATCTTATGTCTCAGAAAAATTGTACAGTTCCATTTATTTTATTGAAAGTCTGAAACATGTCTAATTTTCCCATTGAAACTGTCACATCCAGTCAAAACTTGTTGTTCTTTTATAATGACACAAAATAATTTTGAAATGTATACTTCTCACACATGAGGTTCTTTCCCACATTTCTATTAGAAGCAGTTCTCAATCAGCAGCATGAAAGAAGAAATCCTTTCCATCTAATTGAATACACATGGCTAAGTATCATGACACGGCTTCATACATGCTGGATTAAACTACTTCTATCTCAATGGCAGGAAGCCAATCCCTCTGAATAGCCAGAAAAACCACGAGAGGCTACACAGTCTGCTTCTGAATAACACTTAAAATATGCAACTTTTCTGACTGTGGTAAGGAATAGAAAGAAAATTGAAGAAAAAAAACTGTTTCACAGTGGAGTTTCCCCAGAATAAATCCCTTCTTAATAGATATGCCATACCCTTCCTGAGAGATATTTGCAGTGTCAGCCACACCTAGTTTCAACTTTCTGTTTCTGCTTTTCCCTAAGGAATTGCCTGTTGAGTTCAAAACCATTATGGTCTTTCCTAAGGCTGGAACTCTGCCACTATTCAGACAATATTCCTAAATGTAAATGGACAATCAACTACAAAGACAAGTATTGGAGTTAAATGGGATATTTATGTGATTGATGAAAACCACAAAGTTGGATGATAATTCTTGTAGGTGGTGTGTAACAACTTCTTATTTGTATTTTTTTTTCACTGACTCTAAAGTATTATTATTATCTATGTAGAAGAAAGCAAAATAGAAGAAGAAATTTTTCTAGATTCAAAATTACCTTTATATTTACAATCAGAAATATCTGAATATATTAATATTCACAGCAGGAAATGCATGAAGCCTCTACAGCAGTACTAACCTGCCATGGCTGTCAAAACTTACAAAATTAAAAAATACGTAAATTAAGGAAGATTAACCAATTTTTCAGATTCTTCCAGAGAATGTAAAGTACTTTAGTGTGCTTTCTCAGGTTTTTTCTTGACTACTGTGAGAATGAGAGAGTGAGAGAGAGGAAAAGAAAGGGAGGGAGTCAGGCAGAGGGAGTGGGACAAGGCGAAGAAGAGGGAGAGGTAATTAATTTCTTGAAATAGACAAGCTAGAGAAGTAGTTTGGAACATGAATTTGACTTTAGAATTATGAAGATTGTGTAGCCTTCTTATCAGTCTATGTGCTTATATTTTCAAGGAGTATGTAAGAGGATTTTAGTCTTGAGCATCCAGTTGACCCTACCAAGGATTCTAAAATTTGCTAGCTACTCATCAAGCGTGCATGTATATGGCAAAGGCATCTTCCACTTACTGACTGAATTTTGAGGAAAAGGAAAAGGCATAATAAGAACTGTATTTTTCTTCCTAGCAAGGGAACAAATCGCACCTGCAATGGGAAGAAGTGCTAACATAACATGCAATGAAAGACAAAACCAAAAAAGTAGTTTTCAATGTTGTGTTGATGGTCGTAAGAGTCACATATCTTGCTGCTCATTTATACCCTCTGAACAAGTGACATCACTCAAGAATGTTGTATAGGTAAGTGGGGTATTTAGGGCCTGTATGCAATCGGTACCAGTGCCCTAATGATTTGAAGAAACTCCATGCTGAAATGAGGTGTTCTCGCTTTGAAGCAGCACATCTGCTGTTTGAGATACAGACTGTCAGAGGGATTTAGCAGGTAATATAAATTTGTCAAAAAAACCCCACAAATAGAAAAAAAATGTAAAAAACAAATCAAGAACAAATACTTTGAACTATCTCTAAAAGAAAAGGTGAACATGTTTCTGCTGAAAACTATGAACAAAAAAAAAGATATTCTGAGCCATGTTCATGTGCTGCAATTTCTCATTTTTATGTTCTCTATCTTTACACCAAATTAAACTCTAGTTTTATAAGGAAAATCCAGGAAATGTTTGATTATGATACCTAACACAGCCAATACACTTGTACAACAGTAAAAATCTTGGCTTACACCATATAAAAATCCTCTGTTTGAGGACTTTCTGAGACATTTGCTCAATATCTGTGAATGCTGGCTTTATACATTGTAAGTAATTTATTGTACCTAATCAAGGTATTTGGTATGTTTGCTTTAATTAAGAGGAAAACATTCCTTCTGCAATTTTTTCTCTTCCTAACAGTTCTGTGATTTTCATTTCCATGATGCATTTTAAATGTAATGAATGATTTTCTGTAATAATAATTTTTATGTTTCAGTTATTACAGCATTTAATATGTTATCAGTTGCATCAGTACCATTATAAAGGAAATGCCACCGTACATTTAAAGCACATTAACATATAGATTAAAAACAATTTAGTCTTTTCAAAATGTATGTAATGTGCATTTATTCACAGCTACACACTTTCAGCTACCAGAAAATTTAGCAAGAATATAAAGCTAAACCACACAAGTAACCTGTGAAGTGTTTCATGGAACTTTTCATTATAAACTGTTTCTGAAAGCCATTAGGTTCCTGACCTGCGCAGAGTCATTATTTTACTAACTTTGTAAACACTAATATATAACAGTTTGGAGAAACTGGAATTAAAAATTCTCTATTTGCTAGCTGTAGCTTTTCCTGTTTGCAAAGTTATATTCATGAGTAGTTCAATATTTACTTGAATTCAGGAAGTATAGGCAGATAAGATTTTTTTCCTAAATACCTTTGTATATAATAAATCATAACTTAAAACTTCTATAATAAAAACTGACAGGAATAACACTTTAAATACTTTCTCTCCCAAAGCAATCATATTTTTTTTGTAAATATAAAATAAAATAATGCCTTTTTAGAAACACAGAGTGAGTTGGACAAGAGGAATAATTATAATTTGGTAGGATATATTATCTGCAAAGGCCTATATTACTTAATTTTCTTCAGGCTTTCTCTCTTGTGCACAAAAATTTCAAGGAGAAATACAAAAATAAAAACCTCTGTTGCTACAGTATATTTTTATATGTTAGCACATGATCAAACTAAGTATTAGGCCGGTGTGGTTGAAGCACTCATTGATGCACATGTCTGACATGTCTGACTGTGCTAGAATTTACTCATTTATTAGTCTCAGCTTGCAGACATTTCGGCAATTATGCACAATTTCTTGACTTGAGTTTTTATATTGATTTAATGTGAACAATATTATTAACACTAGGGCCCCATGAGTCAGAAAGGCAAGTCACAAGCAACAATGTCATGTCATTTCCACATTAATAATCCTAATCAAATAATCCCTAACATTTTAGCATCTCTCTTTGAAAGAGAAAAGCCTTTGTTTAATTTGTTTTGTTAATTATGAAAAGAAAGGGAAACTACTCTCAGAAGAGAGTATGCAGACGAATGCATGCAAAACTACCTCAAGAAATTAAATCACACCCAAGTGAGGATCCCACAGAAACTTTACAAAAAGTGCAATGATACATCTGAATAAGATCATAAAAAAAACCCCAACAGAAATAAAAAAATTAGATTAAGAGTTCATCAGTTCCTGGAAACAGAATAATCAAAAAACCCCAGAGAACTAGACAGAAAAAATATTTAATACCTGCTTTCCTACTCTGTGAAAGAATAGATCAGCAGATGTCCAAATAAAATGCTTAATTGTACAGACTAGATACATATAAGCATAGCTGAAGGTTTTATCACTTTGATGAAGTTCTGACTGTGTACCTATTTGTACCCTGGTGCATGTAAATATGAAGTTCTCCCCATATTTTCCAATGGTTTTGAATGGTTTCTGGAACTGTAGGGTGTTAATGGTTCTAGATCCCAGTAAACCTAAGTAAATTCCTGGTGTGAACCATGTATCATAGGCTAAAATATTTTTCCTGGTGCTATAAAAATAAGTAAAAAGAAGCTGTATCAGTGTTTATGTCCCAAAGGCATCTAGCAGAATGAGGAAGATAGTACAGAATTGGATGGCATTTACATTAGATCAATCTTACCAGGGGAAAAAAAAAAAGGAAAAAAAGAAAAAGGAAAAAACAAACAAACAAAATCCAGAAACAAACAACAAAAACCAATGAAACAAATAAACAAAAACCAAAAACCAAAAAATAAAAACAAACAACAACAACAAAAAAAGCCCAAACAACAACAACAAAGAAAAAGCCTTAATGGTTCCACCAAATGGTGAGCTCTCTCTGCTGCTCCTGATTGGTCCATCATTCTTACTGCCTTAATATTCAGTGTTAACTACTTTTGTTAATAAGCTACTCTATTCTTAGCATTGTTTTGTTTTGGGGCAGGCGCTTTTTCATTTTGTGGGGGAGTGTGTATGTGTGTGTGTGTGTGTGTATGTGTACAACAAAATTAATTAACACCTTCCAGACATTTTTGGTCTCCCAATATTATTTACAAACTATTAAGTAAATATTGTATCAAGACCAACCTTCAGAGAAGGGTTGATCTAGTATACACCTTCCTCCTTATTTTCTTCTTTCACAAGTCAGAGAAAAAAATTCTTTAGTAGCTTTCTTGAATTAATTTGAATTCACGTCTTTTGCTTCTTTACTGTGAGGGTCACCAAGAATTGGAACAGGATATTCAAAGAGGTTGAGGAGTCTCCTCTCCTGGAGATACTCAAAAGCCATCTGGACACAATCTTCAATAACATTTTCTAGGGGACTCTGCTCAAGCAGCAAGATCGGACTAGATGGCCTCCAGTGGACTCTTCCAACTTTACTCCTTCTGAGATTCTGGATTCAGTGATTAGTGAGTTGTGAAAACACATGAAAGGTTAAAAGAAAGCTTTTTTTATTTATCAATACTTTGTTATATAGAGCTGCAATTTGCACTGCAGTATAGAAAAGAAATATATACAAGGAAAGAAATCAATTTTGATGACAGGTTAGTTTAACAGAGTGTGCTTTCCTATAGGTGATAAAGAATTTGAAAATGAGAATACAGATCTGCAATCCATCTCCTGTTCATTTTATCTGACTATTCTTTGCCTATGATGGAGGATAATATCATACTTATATTCCCATGAATAGGAAATCCATAAAAAAATTACACACTTGCTTAGCATTTTTTAGAACATAGGAATAAAAAAGCCCAAAACAACCCAACAACAAAAAAAAAATCCACAACCAACCTAACAAACCCCCCTACAAACAAACAAAATCCCCTAAACAAACAAAAAAAGCAAAAAAACCCAAAACACATACAAACAAACAAAATAAATTCTTATCATGTACAATGTGACTCAGTCCAGTAAGGTAGGAGAAGATGTGGACATCAAGAAAATACATTTCTTGATGAATTAATAGATCCACAGAAGAGGAACTGATGGAGTCAAGGAGTAGATTTTAATATTCTGTCAGTGGAGAATCAGAAACCATGAAAATTTTATTTCAGCCTATGTACAGGGCTTTGTAGCAACGATTTGTCACTGTCATTCAAATTTTAACATTTTGCTGAAGCTACCACGTTAGGGCAATGAAACAGTAAGCAGCTCTGGCCAAGTATGTTCCACTGTGTCTAATAATACAAGAATAGCATTGGATTTTGAGCAGACAATTGGCTTTGGACAGACATTTGGTAAAGCAAGAAATTCAACTGTCAAAACCATTTTTCTTTCCACTTAGAGTAAATTTTTACTTCCCAATTTAAATGATGCCTCTGACCTGTCCATTCCACTACCTTGATGATGTTCTCCGTTGAACCAGTGCTTGCCATCAGATATGTTGGCTGTCTAGAGATTTGTAGCAAAGAAGGATGTGGCTTTATTATGGTCTTGTATATGTCCTGTTGTCACCCTTTTTTACATCATGTTAACTGTAAAACTAACCCTAGGTTCAATTCTGTCATGCAAGAAATAGAGATTAACAGAACCAGAATGGAATTAGTATTCTTATCATTCAAATTGCATTAAAAAGGTAAGGAAAAATCCAATCTGCCTATTTCTCATACTACAAAGGTTGCAGAACTAAAAGAAGGTACATTGAGGATCAGAGGAAAACATTTAAATGCAGCAGAATGTAAAATATCTATAAATATGCTCAAGAAAATACATTCATTCAAGAAAAAAATGGAAGGCATTTGTGGTCTCAAACAAAGAAATAAAATTTTGTTAACAAAGTTAAGTGAAGAAAAAGTTCAAATTCACATATGGAAAGCATTTACACACCTTTAAGAAAAATATAAAGAAAGTGGATTACAGGCTTGAGTCCACTAGTCTAAGGTTTCTCAGAATTCCAGAAAGGCAATCATAGTTCAAGTTTATTTCTGGACTGTGGAAAGCTTCTTGATCACTATGAGTACAAAAAAAAAAAAAATCTATTTTCGAAAGACCATAGCAGCAAGAGGTTTCAAGGGGTCATGTACTACTTTTCTTCATACCATTTGTAGTATGATTTCCCTTTATATTCCAGAGCTTGAACAATTATTTAAATATCAATACCAGTATCAATATGCATTTTGCAGTTTAGGTAGAGTTCCTGAAACGAAACAGAAATAATCCAAAGTTGTTCCTTTATTTCAGTTTAAATTAAATTAGTATAACTGATGAAAAAGAAAGCTTTGTGCAAAGTCTTACAGCTAAATATCAGGGATCAAAAAACTTTGATCTCCTACTGGATTTGAAGATCTAGGCATAATAAAATGTCTATATAGATTAACCCTGGAAATACAAAATAAAATTTAACAGCTCATCTTCAGCAAAGATTACAAAACAATAAACTTGGGTCCACTTTATCTCCTGTTACTCAGTCTGCTTTTCATAAAGGGTTAATAAATCTGACAACACAAATGGCTTCAATGTAAAATATTTTCAAAATGAGTAAAGAAAGCATAATTTGCTTTCTTCAGAATTGCAAGTCTGATACTTCTCAAAGAGATGAAAAGTAGAATGCAAATCTTTTTAAGCATACTTTTATTTACCAGACTCATACCCTCACTTTTGCATAGACGCTGATAAAGACTTCTTTTTTTAAACCATTTTGAGCAAGCTTTCCAATTCAACATATTTTTTAAAACTAATAGTAAGGAAATGTTCCTAACAATAAGGTAGAAATTTGTTGTTGCCATGAGTGAACGGAAAGGAAATAGCTAAACAAATGTCAAGCTATGGCAGTTCTCCTAGTAATTTTTAATATGCCTTAAACATCTGTTAATAGAATCATCTCACAGCTACATGCCATCAGTTTTATGTGGTGATCATTGGTTTTTGAGAAAAAAACCCAAAAAGCCTACATGAACTATCCATGGATTTTTTCTAAATATATTTGAGCTTTTGTCCATTTTAATCATTATTCACAGACTGACGAATATACAGACCTGAGGAAAAGGCACAAATCCACACAAATTTTTCAAGAAGACACAAAAGATCAGTAAAGAATTCTTCATGTGCACATTTTTCTATATAACATGGGGGTTTTTACTTTCTTTTGATAGCTAAGGATGTAAGACCAATATAGAGGTTCATAAAAGACAGTGTTCAACATTGTTAAACATAATACATGAACATAAATCACAGGCTCTTTTTTAGGCTGAACATTTGACAGGCAACAGAGCTGTTTTTCTTATGTCAAAACTTATCTTCTGCACATATGTCTGTCCCTTGTTCCCTCTCACTACTGAAAGACATTATTGTCCATGAGACCTTTCCTTCAAAACAAGGACTAAACTAATGAAGACTGGACAGATTTCCATATTATTACCAGCTGGCCAGAAACTATTTTTTTCCTGTCGTCTGTTTCAACTAACTGTATTTCCAGTTACAACATTTGAGCATAAAATTTCTCCTATTTGTCTGGCATCATAATAATGCTATTATCACGGACCAAACCCAAATACGGTAACTTATACTGAGATCAGCTTTTAACAAGAAAATGTTGCTGCCAATACCTTCTGTATTCTAACATTTTTATAATAGTGATTTTAAGTTTTCAAGATAGCTTACTTTTATTTCAAAAGGAAAACGATTATAAAGTGAAAGAAAAGAACCATTAATATGGAACTAAACTAGTATGGCTTTCTAGAATTAATTTTGGAATAAACATATATTGATGTTGTTCCCAAGAAAGATTATGACAGGTGGTACACTCTTACAAAGATCATTTTTTCTGGGGATACTCAGGCCCCTGAGGTGGAAGGCAGGGATGAGGAGAGGAATGATGAGCCGGAAATTAAAGGGGAAATAGTCACTTGCTACATCCCTTAGTCACACCCAGGTCTACCAAGCCAGATGTAACTCACGCACAGGTACTGAGGGAGCTGGTAGAAGTGCTTACTGAGAGACTCAATCATTTATCAGCAGTCCTGGTTAATTGGAGAGGTCTCAGGTGATTCATAGTTAGCAAACGTGACCCCCATCTACAAGAAGGCCCAGTAAGAAGATCCAGGTCAGCCTTGGAGCTGGTGAAAGTCATGGAGCAGATCCTCTTGCGTGCCATCCTGTAACACGTGCAGGACAACCAGGGGATCAGATCAGAAAGCTTGCCTTTGTGAAAGGCTGGCCCTGATTGAGTAACCTGATCTCCCTGTATGACAGGGTGGCCCACTTACTAGATGAGGGTGCATCTGTGGATGTTGTCTACCTAGACTTCAGTAAATAAAGCCTTTGACATAATTTCCCATAGCATTTTCCTGGAGGAATTGGCTCCTCATATTTTGGTTAGGTGTAGTCTTCTCCCAGGTAAGACGCAACAGCACAAGAAGAAATGGCATCAAGTTGTGCCATGGGAGGTTCAGATGGGATCTTAGGAAAAATTTCTTCAGCAAAACTGTTGCCAGACTCTAGAACAGGCTGCCCAGGGAACTGGTTGAGTCAGCATCCCTAGAGCTCTCTAAAGGTGCGTATGTGTAGTGCCTAATACTCTTGGCAGTATCTGGTTCACAGTTAGGCTCAATGTTCTTAGAGGTGTTTTCGAACCAAAATTGTAGATTCTATGACTCTATAAATGTTACAAAGAATTAGGGGGTAAAATTTTGAATTGGTTACTCAGGAACACTTACTTACTCTGTGTATGAGAACAAGGTGTTCTTGTCTGGCAGCCAGACCCCACAGGTAGTTATACTGTTTTCCAAGTTTACTCTTTCCCTAATGTAAAAAACATTATTTGCACAGGCATAATGGCTCAATATAGGGTTCTCAAACAACTACTTACTGTTAAGGTTTAATAATGTCATGGCCAGTGACAGAATAGAGACAAGAGATGTATAGAGATCTCTAGTTTTAGACAGAAGCAATTTTTTTTTCCAGTTAACATTCTCAGTTTTTGTCATGTTAGCAAAAGAGATTATTATAAACGGTGTTAAATTATAGGAATTGCCTAAATTACTTCACAAGTATCTTCAGGAATGGTGATATTTTCTGGGAAATGATGTTATTCTGTCCCAGATTCAAGATCTCCACCCTTAGGCATTCCACTAAGTCTAATTTAAGGTTCCTGTAAAAGGAGAAACAAAGAGACACATAGGTACATGAAGACAGTGTTTCAGACCCTGGTAAGATTAGATATGTATTTTCACTTCACTAAGTTGCTAATTTTAGTTCTTTACTGCTCTACTATTGATAAAAAATAAGACAATTGGGACAATTGAGTTTATGATGGCAATTTTTTCAGTCTGAGAAACATTAAGGATAAAACTGCTGTCCTGAAATTCTTTCAACTCTCACCACCAACTCTGTGTGCCAGAATGTGATGAAGATTGATGGACAGCCAGGAAGAGAAACCAGAATGCTTGCAATTTTCAGCAATGCAAAGAAAAGAGGGAAAATTTCTGCTGTCGAGATCACCACAAATCCCTCTTTCTACAACTCTTACTGCCCTGAGTAGAACATTGCACCTGCTCAAATTCAAAAGAAAACTTTTATAACTCCGTAAGCTAAAATAGAGAAGGAAACTGTACAGAAAGAAACATCTCTGACATCTAACAGGAAAAAAGGGTCCCCCAAAACCCAACAAAATTGACCACTTCTTTTGCTCATTCTCCAGTATACAAAAATAACAACTTTCCATAAGAGAGTCTAAGTAGTGAAGACATCATAAGACCAATCAAATCATGTTTTTGAGTATTAAATCAAGCCACACCGTTTTATAGATTAATTTAAACTCCAGATATGCAACTCCTCATCTCTTATCTGTGACTTCAGTCTGGTTTTATAAAAAGCAAAACAAAATTAAGATATGAAGAAGAGATTAAATGGGTGAATTTTCAAGTGGAAGATTGTAAGTTTTCTCACAGTCAACTTTCATGGATATGATAACCCTCTGAAACCTAGACTCAGCCTTAAAAAAGCAAAACCTGAAGAAGTCATGTGTGTCCAGTGCTAATTAAATATGCTCTAGGCAATATACATCAAAAACAAGGTGTAAAATCCTGCAAGAAGAGTCTGCCCAACTTGTTGATTTTGCTGGGTGAAAAAGTATGAAAAAAATCCACTTTAAATCTCAGTCTTTCCCCTGCATTAAGTAAAGCCTGTCTTTGGGTCTCTCATTTTAAAATTCAAATGATTCAGGGTCTTAGAGGGTCATAACTTTGCAGCAAGCACATTCTCGTAAACTCATCACATAAACTCACCATTTTAATTCCCTATACATTATCAATTCATTAAATTTTGACAAAAAATTGCACTGGACAATTTTCCTTATGACATTTATGTGATGACTGGTAGTGGTTAAGACATCTGTGTCTTAATAATATTCTTCTGGTGTCTTAGTAATATCCTTCTGTAGCTTTAGACATGATTCTGCATGCTTCTGGGGATTCATTCACCGAAGGGGAAAAAAAGATAACTCTTTTGTTTTCACAAATAAACAAAAAAATTTGAAGTACAGTAAGTTTTCACTGTCCCTCACTTCTCAAAATAAACTACTGTGTATTTTCCTAGGGACCAGAGCTGAAGTCTGACCTTTCTACTTTTTAACTCCACCACATACAACAATACAACAGCAAAAACCACTAAGACCAAACAGGTATTAAAACATAATCAGCAACAACTGAGGATATGTTCAATGCTAAAACTCTTTTGGACATATCGGATAAATTTTGCATTCCACTGATTAAAATTTTCAAGGTCATTTGTCATTGCCGATTTGAATTGTGAGAGACTGAAGTGCGTGACAGTTAATGGCTCTTAACAGGAATAAATTCCCAAATATTTCTGACTGGAGGTGAATAATGCATTCTAAGTTTTGAAAGATGGAGTTGTTTGAAAGGGTAATATAGTGTATGTTTGACTATGATGAACAGATTCATAAAAGTAACTGATACAGCTGTTAAAACTTGCCATGCCAAGGCTAATATAGATATATGTATCTCTTTGTGGCAAAACAATCAGTTAAATCAGCAAAACCATGCATAAAAGCTCAAAATACTTTTCCACTCTTTTTCTCTTCCAATCACTAAAAAAATGGAAAATAATTCATACTGCTTGCACTCAGTGAACTTGTGCTAATGTACCTCACTTTCACCTGTAGTTCTGTCAGTGACCTTAGGTGCCTAGGTATTCTGCATTGCATAATGAAAAAAATTTCTTTTTTTAAAATTTTTTTTTATTTTTATTTTTCATTAGAATATTTTCTCATACAGAGTTGTTTTATTTTCCTCAGATGATTGGCTAGAATTGCATAGTGCTTCATAAATATGTGAAAGAATAACCAAGTAACTGTTTTGAATATTTCATAATATGGAGCAAAAGATTTTTCTCTCCATAAACTAACTGCTTCTTTCTCCAACTGATGCCTTTCAGGTAGAGCCTTTGTTTAGAATATGTTTGTCTGAATGTTTTTTATGAATGTTGGCAGCTTTTTATCATTTCTCAGTAATTGGAAACACCCGACCATTCACAAAGCTAAGGTTTTCTAATAGGACAAGGTTAGCTAAACTAGATAGACTCTTTTTTTGCTTCAGAGGGCAAGGATTCACTTACCAAAGGGGAAGACGAAGCAGGAAGAGACTGTTTTGTTTGTATTAGATCTTTTTATTTTGTTTTTGCAGACTGCATCCTGCTATGGAACTAATGTGAATTAAGCTCAGAATTAAGCTTCTAATCCACAGTTTTCTTTGAAAGCGATTGAGACATTAGGCCACCCACACACCAGCCTAGACTCAGACTAAGAATATTGCATAGTACCTTTTGTGAGATCAAATCATAATGCAGTGAAGCAGTCTTCCTGTAAGTACAACAGCTGAAATGATCATATAATCACAGAGTCATAGAATGGTGCTGGGTTGGAAGGGACCTTAAAGATCATCTAGTTCTTCACATGGGCAGGGTTGCCACTCACTAGATCAGGTTACTCAGGGCCCCATCCAGCCTGCCTTTGAGCATGTCCAGGGATAGGGCACCCACAACCTCTCTGAACAACTAAGAGAGCTATAGATAACAAAAACCCTGAAGTCTTTGAAAAATAATAATAATCCACTAATACCACACAGTCCTTCAAAGACTTTGCAAAAATAAATTAAAAACTAATCTATGAAATCACTAAATATAAAGAAGTTACCAAACAGATATACAACTACTCTACCCCTTCTACAAGAAAAAATGTCCTCATTGCTTTCTCCAGACCTATGCTTTTTCCTACTTCTAACTTCTATTGCTGTATTTTCTGTTCTTTAGTCATCTTAGTAATCTTAAGAAAAGGGGGTGTGTTGGGAAACAGAAATTCCCAAAATACATAACAAGCCTAACACAGTAAGCATAATGCAGAAAACATGCTTCTAAAAAAAGGCTGGTATCGGTATGTTTCCATAACTGAATGGAAGGGTCAGCAAGAATAAGAACACTGGGTTTTTAACATACTGAGTATAGATCTACGTTTCAATGAATGATCTGATATGGCCAAAGTTTATCACCTCAAACAGAACAATATGGATAAATCAATTTGGCTTTCTTAAGAGGTCAGAAGTGATAAGAAAAAAAATACAAAATAACAACATTTCAAAAAAAGTGCTTAACTTGGATAATTTTAGTCAACATCATTAGTTTCTTCTCAGCATGCTTTGCATACTTCATCTATTAAAAACCCAAACAAACCTACTAACTCCATTGAATTAGAAACTGAGTTACTCTTCTTCCATTTACATTATTTTACCTGCTTAATATTTCTAGATGCTGCATTTGCCATGTGATTAAATTGCCTGGAAATCAGTTAAAAATAAATTCTAAAGGAGGGTGCATATACATCATCAGTTTTCTGATGACATTGGTATGCCACTGAAAAGGTCTTTAACATCCTTCTCACTGCATCAGCCAAAATACTATTAACACTTCTCATGTTTATGTAAATAATATAAAAGCTTAGAGAAAAGACTTTATGATTAACATTCCCTTAAAATAAAATAAAATCAAATCTGAATGGTAGCATTAATGTGCACTACATACTCTGAAATTTAACAAGCAAGGATCCATTACAGCATTGTAATCTTTAAAGATTTACCTCAGTAATGTAAGTCAAGTCCATTTTGTTAACACCAAGATTTTAATAAAGAAACTAAACAGATTTTTTTTCTCATCATAATTTAGCTTAGAGCATCGTTCACTTAAAATATTATATGTAGTCAACACCAACAAAAAGTATCAATGTCCAAATTTAAGACATCACACAGTCAGTATGTTGTGTACTACAGTGGAAAACAGTGAGGAAACAGATCATATATTGACAACTGAAACAGCATGGTAGTTTTGTTTTCTGTCCACAGAGAGATCTTCCAGGACTTCGATAATGATATTATCAGAAAAATCAGGCAGGAAACAAGAGGAAAAAGAATAAATTATTTTTGTATCACCCACAAAAGTGCAGTCTAGCTTCTCCAGTCCCACTAATGCTTATCCTTCCTCTTTCAGTTTTATTTCTTAATTCACCTCCCTCTATCCTAGATACAATCGAGTAAAATATCTTCTTTAAAATAGAGTTAAACATTTTCCCATTAGGTATTGTGCATAGTTACATATTACTTTTTACAGTGTTGCATTCATATCACAGTTGCAAGTAGTTAAAGATACTGAATAACTACATATTTGCAAAATATTTGATTATACTGCCATCTAGACAGGAAGTGATGCATTCAACCTTAGCCCACAAATCATGAACAGAAAACAGATCTTGTCATTAACAGTCATGTACCTCTCACAGTAGAACACAGTTCCTTACTCAAGAAATATTTCATATTTCAATTTACACTGCATCATGTAACTATTATGGTTCTTTAATAAAACACAGAAAACTGAGGAAAGGGAATATGGTAATGAACTTATCAAGCTGGTTATTTTTAATGTAATCCATTTGAAATTTGAAATAATGGTGGTTCATAGAAGAGCAACCTGTCAATAAGGCTTAAAAAGATGTATTTCTAGAAGTGTATAAATCTGTAACAAAGGTAAATTAATAGCTCACAAATATGAAGAAAAGTTCTATGCTGACTCCAGTTTCTATCTATGACTAGACACTAACACCACTTAGTTCTTAATATTCCATAAAGAACATAGAAGCCTTTAACTAAGGGCTTAGTGCATCTAAAACTACCTGATACAGATTCATGATATTATGCAGTTAAGTTACTATAATTTGTCCTAAAACGTTCTGTCAGTTTCCCTAATAAATAACAATGAATGTTGGGATTATAGGAAAAATCTGCACAGCCAGCTAGCTAAAAAATATGACTATTGCAAATGCCGTGGAATCCCATAGGAAATTCTCTGATGTCTTCTACAACATAGAATGTCATAGTAAGACTGACAAATATATACAGAATCCATGACCTGTCTACTAACCCAAATAAAACTTTATCTAACAGGCAAAAATAAAACTCAGATTTTTCACTGAAAATTATGGAAGTTACTGAAGTGTACCCAAAAAAGTCTCTATGCTCAATTCCTGTTTAAAGATGTGAGCTTCACACAAGGAAATATGCCAAAAAACTTGCAGATAAATAACAGATATAGGAAATAAAAACTTTTGATAAACTTTTGTTTAAAATAAGTTAAATGCTGTAAGTTAGAATGTTTCATGAAACTGTTCTGATACTTTGACTCAGTTCTGAAGATCAGAAACCCATGAAATTCCAGCTAGCATCTTCACAGATAACTATACAGAAAAATAGAGGAAAGGGCTCCTTGAGGCACATTCAGGTAATTCTTGTCAGTAATATTTTAATTAGGGCTACTTGACCTTGAAAAAATAAGGCAATTTAAGAAGTGGGAAAGAATAAGATATTCACTGAATTTTCAAAGTATAGAACTGATCACACAGTAGATATGAATAGTGTTGCTATAGCTGCTGAATCACCTATTTAAAACACACTGAAATATTCCTTACACAGTTTAAATCTAGCAAGTTTTGTACAAGAGATGAAATATGCTATAAGGTTCATTCAAACCTACTTACCAATGACCTTTAAAACAAGTGGTAGCAAATGTCACTGTCTGGCAACAGAAAATGTAGATTTAAATGGATTAAACACCAGTCTACTAGAGGATAAAACCTAGTTCCACGTTCAGCATATAAATGCAAGATGCTAAGATTTAAGTACATGTCCAGTAGAGAAATAACATTCTTTTCCATTTATGAAAAGGCCCTAAAATATAGAAACAAGAAAGTACACAGTATTGATATACAGGTTACTAATCTTGTTTGTCCTTACATGATTCAAGTTTCCAATAATGAATCAAAAATATAAAAAGTACAAGCTTGTAAAGCTTTAGCAAATTCTATGCCATTACCAAGGCTACATAGATATGATGATCACATGGAATCTTAGACAACTAAGAAAATATGCACAGTGGAGTTTTTACCAAGCTACTGGTCAGGTCAGTATCTGTTGAAGGTGATGTTGACAAAATAAGACATTTACACTAAGAGGTATATGGATATTTTACTTCAAAAATCAACAGAAATTGTGCTCATTGTCTCAAATTTGAAAGTTCTTTTTGTGTAACTGTCTGTCTTAAACACAGAGATTTCATTTTCAGAGTGTGCAGGAACGTGACAAGGAAGGTTAAAGTCTATTTGGAATTAAATCTGGCAAGGGATGTCAAGGACACTGGTAGTAAAAGGAAGACTAGGGAAAATGTGGGTCTGAAGCAGAATGAGGTAGGTGTCCTGGTGACAAAGGACACAGAGAAAGAGCAGATACTGAATGCCTTCTTCAGTTTAGTCTGTACTGCTGAGGGCAGGCCTCGGGGATCCCAGACCTCTGGAAGCAAGTGCACTAAAACAGGCTGCCCAGAGAGGCTGTGGTTCCTTCTCTGGAGACATTCAAAATCCACCTGTTCTGTGCAACCTGTTCTAGCTGCATCTGCTTTAGCAGGGGAGTCGGAATAGATGACCTCCAGAGGTCCTGTCTAACCCCAACCATTCTGTGATTCACCCTATATTTAAACTATATTTGTGCATTAAGAAAAATACCTTGGGAATAGGTTTCAACTTTTTTCCCAAAAAGTCTCTGTATTTTAACAGTGTTCAGAAGATAATTCTTCCCCATTATTTACAACCTTAACTATATAAACAAATTACAATACAGAGGTTATGTAGGTTTCCAGGGAATGCTTAGGCATGGGTCCACAATGCAAGTGTGATGTTGCACACTAAACAGCTCATGTTGGATCATACAGCAGGGTGGCAATTTCTTATTCCACATTAGGTCACACAGCACAAGACATAAAATGGACTTCTGCTGTGTTCGTGAAACAGAACAGCTACAAAAGAATAATGGCAGATCTACAGTAGCCTGAAAACTGTCATTCAATTATGGAAGAGAAGTAGATTACTAGCCATGGCATCTGTTTTATAGAAATGCAGATACAGAGAAAGAGCAGTAACAGATGAAGTTTGGCTTGAAAACAATGAAATACTACAGACAAAAATCAGATTCCTAAAAGCTGAACTAGGAATTTGGGCATCTAAGTGTATGTTGGAGCTCCCAAGTTCAAGAAACACTTAGATCTCCAAATTCCTATTTCTACTTTTAGGACTCTGTAATTTCAATGTTTAAAAAGTTTTTTAAAGGAAATTTAAGTGTCTAAAAGGGAAATGGGAAAATGATACAAATATGACTACGTTGTAAACATAATATATTATTAAGTCATAAACTATTAAAATGGCATGACCATCACAATACGAGGGTTAAGATATTATATACTCAAAATAATTTGAGGTTTTCTCTGAAGTTCAATGACCAAAGTTTTTATAAAAAAATCAGTTCTTTCACTTTGGTTAACTTTAAACCTCAGGAATTATACTAGGCATAAAAAAAATCCATGTATGACAGAGAGATTCTTCCAAATTAGGTCTGAATTCCATTTCTGAAAGTATTTTTGTTATATTTAAAGAGAGTGGCTGGAATAAACAAGAGAGAAGTTGAATGTGTGGCGTGCTACTACTTACTTGCCCAATAAGCTTTGAGCACACTGAACACACTCCATTCTGATTATGAAGATGAAATGCTTTCTTCAAAGACAGCTTAATTTCTTCAAGCTCACAATCTGTCTGTTGCAGAAAATAGGGACAATATTTTCCCAGCCATAGCACAATTTTCCTCATCCATCATAAGTAATTTTCAGGCAGGCATATGTGTTCAAGCACAAGCTTCTCATATTAGAATGAGAATGATAGGGATCAGTGCAATATCACTCTAGAGCAGCCAACACCTGAGAGATGAAGAACTTATTTTTTTCTTTTTTTGTAGTTCTAATACTTTCTGTGGCATTTTCCATATGCATATGAATATTATATTGTTATTGTTTAAAACATAATCAGTAAGTAAAGGCAATACAAAATAATTCATCATCTATCACAGTGAATTATTTTCATGGAAAAATGGTGTGCTAGCATCAATATATTTAGAGTACAGAAAATCAGAGGTCTAAAAAAATAATTACCTTAATGAAAAATCACTATTTTTAACTTAAAACAACTCAAGATAATAGCACTGTCATTTACAGGATTTCTGCATCTTAGAAGTGTAAAGTCATTTATAGCACAAACTCACTAACTAAACGTGCAGAAAAGGCAGAAGCAAAGAACTGGCTGCTTGTTGTTTCTCTTGCTTCTTCTGTTTCTCTTGCAAATACAGGAAGTTGTTGCTGCTTTTCTATTGCTTATGATGCATCTGGCAACTGTCCAAAAAACAGTTCTGACCAAGATCAGTCCCAGAAACCAAGTCTAGTACATAGGTAATAGTTTACATAGCAGAAATCTTTAAAAAAAACAAAGTATCATCCCAACATATTTATATTTCTTTCCCAAAGCTGATGTTAATTTAATGACTGCAACATTAACACATACATTTAAAATAACCTGTGAATATCTAAATCTGGAGAATATTTACTTCTGCATGCTTCTGGATTTGTGTATTTTCAAGGCATCTTGCTGTCCTTGTTTAAATACACACTTTTTAAATGTGCGTGTGGAATTTTTTTCCACATATGGTCTGCCATAATATATAGAGTGACAATATATATTTCACCCATTATGGCATTAACAATTCCTTTAATGTTTACCCACAAAAATTATATAGATTTTTTTTAAGGCACTGCATTTTTTGCTGATGTTTCAACCTTTTTTTCTTCCTTTTAACTTAATCTTAAACATTCTGGGACAGGTTAACCTTGATGCCTGCATTCCTCTCTTAAGCTAATACAAGTTACTTTATACAGAACATTAATCATTGTGACTGCAAAATTAGCCCTATTAGATTGCCATTGAAGTGTCTAAAAATAGCACTGTGGTCAGAGTGCTTTTAAAACAGAAGTAGATAGAGAAATGCAAAAGCTCAGAAGGTAAGTTCAGAAACTTTATAATGTTTTAAATAAATATTAAAATGTCCTCATCATAAGTGGAAGTTTATGCATGCAACCTGTTTCACAAAGGCATTTTTACAACAGTTTCCTGTCTGTATTATTCCACCCAAGATTCCTTGTATCTCTGACTTTCTTCATACTTAATTTTTTATATTTCCCTTCAAGCTCCTTTTACCCCAAGTTAAGAATATTTTCCTCCTTTGTTTTTTCCTGCCTCTTCTTGCATTCCCCGGCATCTTTCCCCAATCAACAGACACCATCAAGAGCCCCCTTAGTCAGTTCAGAGACAACACCAAGCTGGGCAGACGTGTTGATCTGCTGGAGGGTAGAGAGCTCTACACAGGGATACAGACAGGCTGGATTAATGGGCTGGGGCCAGTTGGATGAAGAGACCTTAAAGTTTATCTCCTAGTCCTTACACACCTGCCATGGGCAGGGATACCTTCCATGAGAAGTTGTTTCTGCCACACCTTTTCTCTTTAAGGGAGGTAGCTCCTCACACTCTCCTGTACTTCAGCATATGCCCTTTCCATGGTGTGTAGTCCTTCAGCTACACAGTGGTCCAGCACAGGTCCCCTGTGCAGGTCATTACTATATGCCCTACTTTAGCTCATAGATAAAGAGGTTCTCTCTTTCCTCTGAGTAACAGAAAAAGTGTCAGGCAGTCTGAAGTAGCAATATTTCGAAACTGTACCTATGGAAAATGTAGTGATAGAGTACCCATAGAAATTATCTTTGCCTTGGCTTGCAGAAGGAATCAACAGAAAAACCTTTTGGGTTCAAAAAGTAATTAGCAGAAGTCCAAAAAAGTAACATATTTGTACAGTCTTTTGCTTTTAAAGTGAAGCAAATTATGATCAAGAATGATGACTCTGCTCTCTAAGGACGAGGATCATAGCAAATATGAATCACTGAGTCTAAGAAAGAGTCTCCAGCTTTATCAAACAGTGCACTCTTGAAACATATAATGTGATTACCATCGGTATTTCTTAACCTGCAAATTTGCATAATTTTGAGTTATTTCACACCATGTAAATAAGATATACATCTTCAGTAAAATATAAAACCCCAATTCCTTTAGAAATGGAGCTGCAAATATGCGTAGCAATGCATACACAATTAATTATTCACCATTCATGAAATTATGCTACATACTGTTAGAATAGTAACTGTTACAGTGAAAATACTTCTATGCGAACTCATGGAGTTGAGGATATTATGATAAAACAAACTTCCAGTTTTAACTTCAGCTAAGTTAAATAAAATGATTGATAGACCTCAGAACTCATATATATGTACAAAAATAAACAGAAATAAACAATTTGTCTTCTGAAAGAGAATTTACTAAAATGGCCATAATTTCCCCAATTTTTAGCTAAGTTTTTCTATTAATTTCTCTCGTTGGAAATAATTTTTAAAAGGGAGATTCAAAACAAATGAAAGTGAAAACTCAATTTAAGCTGTAGAATGGATAAATCATTATTCTTGCAGGAAAAAAAAATCCACAAAACTGAAGGTTGAATATATGTGTATTTCCGTAAGTGTGTTAGAGAAGAAGTAGTCAACATTAAATCAAAGAGAAATTGCATTTCTTTTGTACTTCGAAACTCCTGCTAATGAGTAACATTCAGATGCATTTCTCCATAAGTTAGATCACTCATGTTTTTACTGAAATTACCAGCCATGGGAAATCTGTTATTTAAACTGTGAATTGCTATCCTTCTTCCCCCTTTTAACTCCTACCTTTTAATCTCTTTACCTTATTACTCTCCTTTTAAAAGAGCAATTAGCAATGTTAAGGAGAGAGTACATAGCACAAAACTTTTGTCATACAAAACTATGAATTTAGTTAAACCCAGAAACTACACTAGTGAACAGGACCAGTAAACATGGCCCCAAATAGATAAATATAATTACAATAGGAGATTCTTCACAAATAAAATACAGGTGATGATATCTAGAATTACGAGGAAAAATAGAAATACAAATTAGAAAGAAGAATGAATCGCAGTACCTCTGTTAAAGGTAGTATTCAAGGACAAAAAGTTTCCTAGCACTTCTTGACCAAAATGTAACATACATTTTTATGATGTTTTACTGTATACCTCCTGAAGCCTGAAAGAAGAAAACTGAAAAGAATCATCATTTCCAGACAAAAACAGCTGATTGCTTAATAAACAAAGAGATCTGAGGCCTCTGCTCATTTTAAAGTTAAAAAAGAACCATGCAAAAAATTGGGCTTGGGAGTTTGAACTTTACTGCATCAGAAACTACATTCTAAGGAATAGGAACACAATAAAAAGATTGAAGAATATAAAATGACACAAGAGACTACGGTCACCATGATTCCTTCTAAACTAATTCCCAATATATATAAAAATGAAAAAAAAAATTAATATTTAGCAGCAGGGAAGGGAGAGAGGCTAATCTCACTTAACTTCAGAATTTTTACACCCAAATTCAGCACCAACAGATGATGAAGTGTTTTATAGGTGGGGGAAGGTGAAATAGTTGTAACATGGTTCATTTCACCTTAGGAAAGTAACCTTGGGTCAGAGGAACCAGCCTTAGCAAAAACTACCCTCTCCACAGACTTTTAAGAGAGTTCTGATAACTAGATCATTTGCAGATGTCTAGATAGTACATTTTCATCTCAGCTGCTACAAAAATTTTACAGTGAGCAAAAAGCTGTCATAGCTGCACAGTGACAGGAGTTTCAGAACCTTAAGATAAGCCATAAGGAAACAAAGACAATTCGAAAGTAACTTCTGAAAAGAAAAACAGTAGGAAGTGGTAAATTTGCAGACAAGAGGAGTATCTTACTTCAGTCCACAAAGAGTGGTTACAAAGTAAAAATCCTTACATCTAGTAAAGATTTCAACACAAGGTCCTCAGAACTGGACATCTTCCATCATTCTAATGCAGAGTAGTACTAAAAAAGACCCAAAAAGTACTTCTGGTAAATAGTCTTTTAACAGGCCAATTACCCAGTTAAAAATAGGATAGAAATAACACAGTAACACAGTAGATATTATTAAATGTTGGCTGTCCTTGCCTTAATGAACTTGAGAACTTCATTGAAGAAGACAGCATAAAGAGGTAACAGTCAGAGAAAATCTATAAAATAAATACGGATTTAAGAGTTTCACTCCAAGACTACATCTGTGTATTAGCTTAGAAAAGAGGAAATATACTCCCCTAGAAGCAGAACTCCTAAATAAAGATACATAAAAAAGATCAATAGACTGTCCCCGAATTTGATGGTTTGTATCCTTGAATTATGCATTGCTGCCTGCGAGCCATACCTTCAATCTGCATTGCAATCATTAAAATAATCACTTTTTATTAAGTTTGAGATGATGGAATTGAAGCTCCACTTTTTCCCTACTAAAGATCTAAAAGCCCCCTTATCCAATGTCTGCATCAGCATTTAACTATTTCTCAAAACTTCTGTTTGATATTTTACTGGTGGCAATATTCAAGAAATAACGATCTGCATCACTGTTTGCAATACCAATATCGAATTTCAAAAGAGCCGTCATTAAAGAGATCAAGCTGCCCTACCTCTCAGATATCTTTTATCAGTCTGTCTTAAGATGAGCAAAGACAACATTATAGCGGCTTATGCTCATTTAACATTTGGAAAGTTGACTGATTTTCTTACTCCCCGCAGCCATATAGATTAGAAACTCATTTATTTCTCTTTGTTATGAAAACACAGTCTGAAGCGGAAGTATGTAGCAAATTCAAAAAGCAGGATAATTATGCAAGAAGTAAAACACTGCATAATCATAATTATACCATAGATGGGTTTTGACAGTAAGAATGACAAGAACATTTTGAATTAAAAGTCAACAAAATCAAAACGCATAAAATGAAATACATTTTAACATAATGTTTAACTGCAGCAAGAAATAAATTAAGTCTAAGGCTTAGAAAAATTTAGAAATTAATCAGCTCTATTCACAAAGAACAGAATTCACTTGACAGAATACAATAATATAACACAAGATCCAATATTCTTCCACTAGTCCAAGCTGCTAAATACTGGGGATCAAGGAAAGATGCAACCCTTTTCTAAAACCATTTAATCCACTTTTTCATGTAGACTTTGGACATCATCTCTCTGGTATTGTATCCTTTGCTCTCATTAAAATACATGCAAAAAGAAGGTGATGATCTTATTAATGGCTTATTAATTATCATTACTAGTTACAAAGCTAGTCAGAGATAAACAGGTTAGAGCATCAGAAACTAGATTCTGAATTTGACAACCAAAACTTAAATATTGCTTAGTTTGGTCTTTTTTTTAAAATAGATTGGGATTTGCTTGGTTCAGATTTTAATTTCTTTGGTTGTTTCATTTTATTCTTATATTCTAGTTTAAATGTTCTAGAAAAAATAAAGGAAGTGCTTTGTTTTGTTTTGCTTTCCTTTGTTTCAACTTGCTTTGCTTTTTTTTGTTTTGTTTTTTTACTGTAACTAAAAGCCAAGTTTCACACACTGGGATCAATACTTTTGGGAAAACAAGTTTGCCATACATAGCAAGACAAAAGAGGTTTTGTAGTACATTTTTAATCTTCAGAATAATTCCTTGTGTCTTAATGGAGTACTGTTAAGACTAGATTTTTGATATTTGTTTGCTTTTTACTGTCTTTCATCTTTTCAAGAGCTAAATTGCTTTGTACAGTTAATTATCTAAACACTAGTGTAGTTGTTTATATTCTACAGCTTTGCTCAGATTAGCAGCAATGTGTAGTAAGTTGCCTTTAAGTCTTCTGCAGAAACTTAATTCTCAGCTTTGAAAGAACATACCCAAATGCTTTCTTCTTGACGATACTGCTTCCAGTTTCGTCCACTGTCACTGAACATCAGAAGGTAGCTTGTTACCCAGTCTGAGCTCCCATAACCACCTTGAGTAGCAACAGCAGTAATCTCAGTTCTTTCACCAAGATCAATCTGAAGCCATTGATATTTATTGGACACAAGTGGAGACCAGCCACCAGCACCTTAAAAAGAATGAAAAAGAGTGAAATGTATTTCTAAAAATAAGCAAGTTAACACAAAACTCGTATATGCAAAAATAAATTAGCTCATTTGAGCAGCATTATCAAATGAAAAATATTCTTCTCCAAGGCAGGGGTTTCAAACTAGATGATCATTACAAGTCCTTTCCAACTCAAACCATTCTATGATTCTCTTACACTAATTCAAGATATAGATGCATCAAAACTCTTATGGTGTTATTTAGCAAGTATTCTGAAAATTTACACAGATTACTAGATATTTGTAACCAAATATAACTATTAAAAATGATTATCAATTGACTCACACCCTTTTCTCTCTCTCTACAATAAATTTTACAGAGTAATTTTTATCAATTAGACTGTTCAAGTAAAAAATCTGAATTTTGACTTCTTGTTATATAGATCTCAATTTCATTTTATGTAAACTAGAAAATCTCCAGATGTCCTGTCTAACCTCGATGATTCCGCCTGATTCTATTCAGTGAGGCCTGGATATATAAATTTGCATATGAAGCAATAAAGCACAGTTAGATGACAAATTTGCATGTGCCTCTTAAAATGACCAAGAAATTTGTCAGCAAAATGGTAAGACAATATGAGGTATACACATGCAGTTTCAATCACAGGCACACTGGTCTGCAAAGAAAAAATTTCACCTGAAACATAGAGCTACACTCCTCCAGTATTTTAACTAATCAGAAAGATGTTAAAAGGAAGAAATCATATCAATTCAGTGCTCCTTTGTCTTCCTTTGCTTTTATTTACTCAGATTATGCTACTAGCTTGCCTGTAAAGCTGGTTGGAAGAGGTCAAGGGTAGGTATCAAATAATCTCATAAGAAAAAACATTGGTTTATGGAACTACATTGCAAAATATGCAAGTATTCAGACACAGCATCTGGTGAGCTTTATTAGAGAATGGTGGGATAAAAATTAAAAAGTATCCATTATTTAAGGACAGATTTAGATCTAACTCAGAAAAACACAATGTAAGAGGCACCTTGAAAAGTTCTTGAAGCATACATACACAGAACCAGAACAGATATATCTAGTTTCCACAACAATCAGTTAGCTACAATCCAATTTTATGCTTGTATAGGCTCCAAGATGTAGAAAAATTCATAGCTAAATACTACATGTTGCTTAATTCTGTTTAGTCACAAGTCAAGTTCTTAACATTACCTCCTCCAGGAACGAAAAAGAAAAAAGAATTTTAATTAAAAAATGTAAACTGTCAAATATAAAATGGTGGGAAATCATATAAATACGCATAAATCACAGAAAGTTAGGTCCATTCTAGACAGCCATGTAGAAAGAACTGCGAGAAAAACATAAAGTTCCACATACGTAACAATTCCTTGTACGCACACTTATGCGCTATTTAAAATATAACAGAATTAAAACTATGGAGTTAAATACTGGGCGTATTTTTTTCCCTCTTTATCTAAATCAGGATTTAGAATTTTATGCAAATATGTGATTTCAGTGGCTGCATCTCAATAACTCACATGCAGATTCCAAAGCCCAACCTTATGACCACATCATTTCATCTTTTAGTGGCTGTGCAGGACAGTGTGGTGGCATCAAAAAAGAAAACTGTTAACAGACAGCATGAGAGGTTAAACAAAGGTCCTCGCAGCCATAAGCAGAGTGGTCTATGATCAGTTCATATACTGTATCTGTGACACACCACACATAAGACTTAACTGCCCACTTGACTACCATCCTCAGCTGATGCATGTACACTTAGAGCAACATTCTGCAGTGCTGTGGTATTCAAAGCCTTCTTAGAATTATGTGTTGCTGGGCTAAGTTTGGTGGCATTTTTGAACTTTTCACTTGAAAGGCAGGGTTGAATTGAAGTCAACAGGAGTAGTCTGGCAGACTGTGCTGAGCACATAATTTGTAAAACCCTTCTGTGACAAACATCTTCACTTAGTGACTGCAGAACATTTTTCAGAATGAAGTAATGGAAGTCAGAAAGATGTAAAACAAAATGCCTGAAAAGCATCCTGTTATGGCAGTACTACTTGCTGCCAGCCTGAGGTAAGTACTCCTGTCTTTAGTTCTGTGTTTTCCAGAAGTTTTTGCCAGGCATGCCACCACGTAGTCTATACCCCCTCATCATGCTGCACTACACCCTATGGAAAGAAGAAAAAGAGACACAGATACACAGTGACATTCACAGAATGTCAGGGCTATTTGATTTGAGAGATGACAATAAATATGCAGCCTCAGAAGTAATCTATCAGCCCTGTTCTGACCAATGTAACATAAGATCCATAAAGAATAACCACCAAGCAGATGCAGCATGATGTCTCCAACAGCCTGTACGAAGCCAAAGCTTGGACCACCAGGCCGAAGCTGTGACATGTTTCCTGAAACACCTGACATGACACTGGTTCACACAATGCCTTCATCTGTTAAAGGCTCTTCATGAGCTCTCCTGTCTGACTGTCCAGCAGCCAGCTGTCCTGCCAGCATCTGACTGCCACCCAAAGCACCACAGATGTGAAACATTTGCCCAGTCCTGGAGGAAACACTAATAGAGCATGTTAGCTTCTCATGCTGCACTCTTCACAGTGTGTCCTGTCCTTGCAGCAAGATTAATGAGTGTACCAAACTGTAGTCACTTTTGGCTGTAGCATATAGCTGGCCAAGGTGATGCACAGAAGTTGGCTGCATAACATGCCAAAAGGATCTTGTTTGTTAGATTTCATGCTGCATGGTGTGGATGTTTCTGGGAAGATCCTAAAGAGCTTCTCACTGGGATGCAGATACCATGTATATTCAAGGCTGTGCCAAAATGTATGAACACAGAGGTAGAGAATAATATATATAGGGGCATAATTTTGTCATCTCTAAACTCCTAGAATTATTGACTTTGAAGTCTTCACCTTATTTCTCTATCTCTTTTCTTTTTGTCCGTGTCTTTTATGGTAAGCATAATGCTTTCTTCAATTACATCTGAATATACATTTTAACACAGACTGATGAAACATCTTTTGTTGTGAACTAACAGCAAATCAGAAAAATATTTTTCAAAGGGGAGACAATCTGTATCTAGAGTTCCTTTATTTGAACTTTATCTCAGGAGGTGCATAACCCTTTTTATTTTCCACTGTCTCTTGCCAATATTGAAATTATTTGTATGCAACATACCAAAAATCTACATTCAAGTTGCCTAAGCATGCAAGTTTCATGCTTTATTTCTGTTAAAAACTCCAAGCTTTACACAGTTCCTTTTTATGAAGAACATGCTGACTTGAAGTTGAACATACTGATAATACATAAAATCTTTTTATTTCACTTATCATTTCTATTATATTTTTTTTAAATACCGGTGCTTGTGAAGTATTTGTACACATGTGTAACTTTTTAAAATACATTACTTTATTGAACATATTTAGTAACCTCACAATTTTTCTGAAGTACTAACTCTTTTTCTTAACTTATGAACATCTGTCTTTCAATTCCATTTTAGTAAGATCTTGCCAGCTTTATTTGTTGGCTTATAAGTAAATGAAGGATCAGTAGCTAATAGGAGGCTTGGTTCATTCAACCTAGCAGCAATTAAATCAAAATTTACAGTTTCCATCAGTCACTTTTACATACTATTTGATAAACAGCCTCCTTCATTTTATGTGATATTCATCAATGAATTGACTGTTAAATGATGGAAAAATTACTAAGCTTTTGATATTTTTAATGCATTAAAATTGATTAATTTGGTTAGATTTAAAATCTAAGAAATCATGCATCTCTCATATTTCAAATTTTGCCAATGAAATTCTGTTATTCTTCATTTCTGTTTCTACAACATTATAACATTTATTTTCTAGTCAGCTAAGTGAAATATACTGGGGTTTCCTCAAACATTTACTCCAAGCAATGCACAGTGCTCTTCTGTGTAAGTTAGACAAGGAGGTGCCATTCATTAGTTCAGTCAGCAATTTCTTTGTCACTACAACTGCTAACTATAAACAAGATTGCAGCCTATAATCTACCCTGGATTTATGCACTGAACTTCTAGGAGAAGACTTGCTTCCCTTCAGATATCCTGTATTTCTAGACTTCCATTTTTATGCTCTTCATATGTCGTTTAAATTCTATTATATTACCTTTCTTGCTTCTGGAGGTTAAATATCCTCTGCCCTCTCCCATGACCATCAATATGAACAAATCACAACACTGAATGGGTATTATTTCATTATCCTGGTTCCTGTCTGCTAGGATATATGTTTAAAGAGCTTGTATTTTCTTATTTCCTTAGCTTCACTGGGGTGACAGTATATATCACTAACATTGAAAATAGAAAAAAATTCAGCAAAGTTAGCAAATAGCTGCAAGATAAAAAAATTAGAAATTACTGAAGAGAAGGTACAAAAAACTCAAATCCAGGTTAGAAAATACCTGAGTATTGCTACAGTGGACTTGGAGTGCTATATCAGGTTTAAAACTTTTAATCCTGCTGGCAGAAAATTTATTAGGTGATGATCAAGCTGTTCAGACTTTCTCTCTGTAGTTATCAGTCTGCCAGGCTATTTTTGCTTTATTTGAAAAACTCTGAACTACATAGACTAGAAACTGATTGAAAGATTGCCCCTTTGTATGAACACCACCCCACTTTTTCCGTATCTGGCTCTGACTATCATCACCTACATTGTTACGTAAACCACAAAACAGTTCACACTCATACATGCCTTGACATCTGCTTCTTCACACGCAGTTCATTAGGCAATTTAGCCAGCACTAGAATTTATACCACTTTTAAATTCTGTCAATTTTTTGCATATTTAATTGCAATGATTGCAAGAAGTGTATATTAGCAGAAGTTCAGGCTTAAAACTAACACACATCAGAAAGGATGCTTTCCTTTGATTAATCAAACTGTGTATTTCCCATATGGATCATTTAACAGAAGCTGATTTTAATTTCAAGTCAATAAAGTCGCACCCGGGATGAATTTTCCTGCACTTATTACAAAGCAGATTTTCTGCATGCACATTTAATTCACAACTCAGTCTTCTAAGGTTTTAAAAAATCAAATGAACTGCTTTACAGCATTCAAAACCCCTAAAATACCAAAGTACGACACTATTTCATTTCTCAAGCTGAAATTCATCCTCTTTCACAAACTGAGAATTACAAAACTGTAGGCTTATATTTAGATAAACAGAATAAGGCTTCTGTTAAGTTTATTGAAAGATAAAGGTGGTGGGGATTGGGGGGCAATAAATGGTGTTGATGCATTTCTAGCAGCACCTAATGTTGGCACCTTAAAAAAGTGTCCAGAGTAACAGTGCCTCTAATAAAACCCTAGTCTTATACATTTTAGTTCTATGTTTGAATGAGGCAATTCAAGAAATAGAGCTCATACAATTAGAAATTCCCGCTTACAGCCCAGCAAAGTGCAAGAAAAGTAATTACAAAGAAGAACCTAAATAGCCAAAGATGCCAAGGAGCATAAATCACAGCTTGGCCCATTTTTCAGAAAGGCCATGCGAAAGTTATCACAGCAATGCTGTTCTGAGCCATATTTCAGTGATAAAAGACATGGACATAAGCCTCAAAATTTGAAACCAGGGATAATCTGTGGCAAGTAAACCTGAGAAGAGATGAGGGACCTTGAGCTGTGAATAAGAAATACTGGACACAGAATCATTTTTTTTTACGTGGATTGAAGGAGGCTGAGAGGGACAGTTAGATCAGAACCCAGTTCTGCAGTCACTGCTTCATCTATAAAATTTCTGCACAGTAATTTTCAACCAAATTTTTGATAGCTGTTCAGTTTTTGCCTTTGATCTGTAGCATGATGCTCTGCCTAAGTGGGGATAAAACAGCTTGAACTTTACCCTATTTACAAAAGTTACTGATTACAGATGGAGAGAAGGGGTTACATTCTTTTTGTTGTTAAAGAACACTGAGGCCAGCCTAACACATCAATCCCAAAGCTAAACATTCTGAGGATGTGAAGAACAACATATCCCTATAGAAACTTGCACCAGCAAGGATGAAGCATACAGACATCCTTATAAAGGAAACAGCAACTGATAATACTCATAATTTATCTAAAGTTGCTGAAATGAAGGCTGCTGAGCTGACACAGCTGGCTTGAAACATATGAACAACAGCCAATGACTTTATACTATGAAAGCCCAGTCCCACTTTTTACAGCAGAGACTTGCAACATGCTCCTTCTAGGAGTGCATGTGGAGATTCCTCCCTTGAATGGGGATACCCCCTCAAGGTTACTCCTTGAGGCTGGAAAGAGTTGAGTATAGTATGGTTGAGTAACATAAAACTCCTGTTAATAATTATTTTGCTAGTTTTAATATAATTTCTTCAATATTGCTTAAAAAGAGTAATGCACTATAATAGTAGTTACAAATATACTGTGCAGGAAGTAATTCTGATTGAAGTTTTTTAGTCTAATCATTATTGTCATCACTTTCAACAAATAACATACTTTATTCATATAAATATGTTTGGTTTGACATCCTTAACCCTACTGGACAAAGTTACATAAAGGCTGATTACACCCCCATAAACCGTTAGACATAAACTTTTGACTAAGTCTGGGACTAGGGTGGATCCCGCCACACCTAGACTCCTCTCTGAGAAGGAGTTCACAAAACAAAGTGTTTCTTTCTGAACTTTGTGACTCCTCAGGAGAATCTCCCTGACAAACTATCTGAAGCTTCCATTCTGTCTGCTGTGATCTAAGCAAAATCCTGTTGTTTACTATGAGATTATTTTCAGGACTAAAAAGTCTTTCTCATACTCCCATATTACCTATATTTAAAACTATCATACAAAGCAATCAATCTTAACACCTAAAAAAACCAAAGGAGCATTCAGTGCAGGAAAGCTCAGCCATTCAAAAAGAGTTGTTATTGCCTGAAGAAAGACCCATGTCTACCTGGTCTCAATAACCTTGTATAACCTTGGAAACGGAATCACAGAATATTCCAAATTGGGAGAGACCCACAAGGATCATCGAGTCCACCTCTTATGTGGATGGTACATACAGGGACCAAACATCCTTGGTGTTTATTAGCACCATGCTCTAACCAACTGGTGTTTTCATCTCCACAGTCTCCTCTCCTCCTGATTTTAAGACTGCAAGTTAGTAGGATATAGTGCGTTCAGCCAAAGTACAAGATCAGAGAAATACCTCTTTAAAGACTACTAAAACAAGAGGCCTTAAACAGCCTGGGAATCTTAAGACTTCTAGTATGCAGTTACTTTCTTCATGAAGGAGAGATACTACTGATTTGGAGGAGACTAAAAGCAGTTGTGCCCTGTCACTTTATCCGTGTATAAAAAGACTCCATGGCTGTCCTTCAAGACAGCTTCACAGTTTAGTTTCCTTCCATAACTAGACTTCATAGGAAATCATTCAATGTCTTCACAATTTTCCTTCTATTTTAGTATGGCTAAATAATGTTAGTTGTATATAAAAAAACAAGTATTAGCTGAAGCTGTCTAAAGTACTAAGATGAACTGATGAAAACTAAGAAATACTCTTACATAACACAACTTCATGTATAGCTTCTTAGCTTTTTTCTGGTCTTGTCTTCTTACTTTACAAACTGACAGAGGTTAAGTCCAATACTGAAAAAAAAAAAAAAAAAGTAGAGAGACAGAATGGAATCTTGGAGATATTTCAAGGAATCCAAAACAAGATTTCCCCTTCAAAGAACGTTTCTGAATTGTTTTGTCTTCTTGGAAAACAATACTTATCTCCACATATTACAACAAAACCAAATATAAACTCTGAAGGTCTTCAGTACCACCCCTTCATTCTGAACATATAAGCCATCGTTTTCTGGATTATTAGGGAAGCTCTTGGCCAGGTTTCCAAAAATACTGTGAGAGACTAACTAAGAGGCATTTTTGAGGGCCTGATACCAGAACTTCTCAGTCACAGGAATGTATCATGAGATGTACTGCTTGAATGCAGACTGAAAAGTCCCATAAACAGCATCTGATTCTGAAACCTGTAAGTTACTCTTGCTGTCAAAAAATGAATGAAGAAGTCTTGCCTCTTAATATCTGAAGAATGAGATGAATTTATCTGAGTAATTTTCTGAGAAATAAGTATAGACATAACAAGCATGTTTTGGCTTATCCATGTAGAGAAGTTAAGTTTTCTGAGGAGTATTTCACAGGTGGCATGCAGAGCTTTGTCACTGGAAATCAGAACTACTAAAAAAAATTCATCAACTTTTGAGGTGGAACATAAAAAGAGCTATATAAATGCTTCAGTCAGACAGAACTTTCTAAGGAAGGTGGGTATAGCAACTAGTTCAGTGGCCTCAAAGGTAGAAGAAGTTTAATTTTATAGGAAGGTCTAACCTTATTTTAAAATATTCTGAAACTGAATATCAATAAAGAAAACATGTATGATCTTAGAAGAGAAGGACCAATTGCATTTATTTTTTCAACTGTCAGAATATTTAATATTTAAGGAACTTAAATTTCCAAATTCTGACAGGTACTATAAAATTAATACTATGTTTTAATAATAATTTGTGACACATAGTAGTTACTATGTCAAGAGGAGTTTCAGAGGCATCTTGAATTTGAATCAGTGCAACACAAAGGCACTAAGAAATGGTATTAATAGTGACAAAGTCTGATCTACCTTTCATCATTCAAACAGAAGATGGTAGGTAAGTTTATTTCACCCCCCTTCTGCATTAACAGTAAATTAGGTGAATGAGTCAGTGAATCCCATTTTACTTTTCTTCAGAAAGCTCAGAAGACATTTCTACTCAATTAATCATATGTAAATATATCAAGGAAGATAGTTTGATAAACTGACACAGTTTATCAAAAGGAAAACATACTGGCAGTAGTTCAAAGACCTATCAAAGCCACTATTTTTTGCTCTGATTTTTCATCACTAGCATACCACACAGTGCTAGGAACCAGTGCCCTACAGCAGGCAACATCTTCTGTGTGCACTGGAAAGCCCAAGTTTGACTAAAAACTTTTATATAGGTAATGAAGCTGTAATTGTGTAGGATATAATCTGAGCCACCCTGAGCCACTTCTGCACTGTACCAAAAGTTGGTTTTTTTCTTCCTCCAGCAGGAGGCAGGTATTAAACAAATGTCATATTAAGAGATTTGTGCTGAAGAAAAGATCTTATTCTTCACAATGTTTCTTAGGAAAAAAATGTTTTGGAAATAAGCCAGTTTGTTGCAGATTTACATCATTCTTGGCTATTACTATCTACTTTTACTTGACACTAAGCAAACTATCTCCCTTACTACGAACTAGGAATTTCACATAGCAGTTGTACCCCTTTTTGCCACATATTCTGACAAAATCCAAGACTAAAGTATACCAGGACTTAATTTGGGAGATTGTCTCCTTCTTGGGAGAGTGTATTCTTGCAATAGTGAGGTTCTCTTCTCTCTCTAGACTATCCAGGTTTAGGATGCTCTATTAGAAAATCCTAGTCTGCGTGAAGTGTGGTCCACTACTTTCAATATTTAAACTTCTCTCTCTTTTTCTCCGCCAGTGAAGTGAGGATGACTTATATCTCATCACTGTAAATTTTCCTGAAGAACTTATTTTGTTCACAGAAAATTTCATGGGGAAAACAAAAATAAAGAAATTTGATTTCCACCATCTTTCGCTACACCACTGAGTTTAAGCAGCATTCTCATTTGAATTTCTGTACTGATGTAATTTCTATTTGTATATATATCATTATGTCACAAAATACAAACTAGCAGGAGTGGAAATGGAAAATATGTATTTATTGTATAAATATTTGTTACAGTGAAACAAAAAAATAACATCGGTAGCTCAAATACACTGTTCATCGCAGATTTATAAAGTTACACAACTTCTTTTAACTTACTAAATTTTGTCAGGTTGTTTACTTAGAAGCTGCTTTCACTGAGCCACCTATATTTGTTTTCCTTGCTCAGCAGTCTTGCCCAACATGTTACACTCCTGTCTTGCAATTTTAAGCTAGAAGTGATAATTAGCCATAGTTTTCATGACCAAAAATATTTTTATATTGCAAAAGATTTTTTACAGTTGAACATCTGCAATTCACTCACTTGTAGACATTTTAATATTCTTCTTTCTTTCTTGTTGTTTTGCTTTCATTCATTCCAGTGTGTAACAACCAGGCAAACCCAAAGTCTGAAACTAAATTATCCTGGTTCTTTAGCATTTACTCCTGTTCACTTCAGGCTAGTGTGCCATCCCAATATTTTATTGACTATGGCCACAGAATTCAAAGAAAAAGAAATCAAGCTTAAAATATTTTGCATTGATCAGTTGACATTCATATATGTGATGCAAGAAGACTGTAAGTATTTTAAACATTTGCCACTATGACAGCATTCTGATGAGGTTTCCCAGGGTAATTAAATCAAATTTCCTAATACCAGCTGCAATCTCAATTGATGTGAATTACATCAAAACATACAAAATACGTGTATCTAAATCATATTTTTCTGATACAATCATTCATTTATGATTTGCATTCCTGTCTCCTCAAATATAAATCCACCACTGGCATTTTAATAGGAAATAGTGACATTTATTAAGAACAGACTGACACAGGTATGGAATAACTATTTTTTTTTTTAAATGCACTGCAAAAAAAAATACCAACAACCAAACCTGGTAGATGAGTATTTCAGATATTGCATTTTCCTTGAGGATTTGCCTACTACTTGGAAGAGTGTTGAACAGCAGTATCAGTGAACTGTAAAAGGATCAGCAAGTTCAAAATACAATCAAACTAAATCTTAAACTGCTCTGATATTTATCAACCAGTTATAATATATAACTAGATGTATCATCTCCAGTTTTACTTATCAGAGTGATATGTATGTATACTTTACAACAAAATGAGCAGGACAGTACCTTTGAGCAGATGAACATGTTTGTACCTTTCATTTTTATCACTACTTTAATCTCAATCCTCAAAAATCCACTTTCTGATGGTGGTACTTCAGCAAATTCTATTTCAGCCTTCAAAATGCTGATTCACTGACTTTGGCACCTGTTTCAGTAAACATGATGCCTTCAGTACAGCAAAGCAAACAGAAAAAATATTGACACCTGCAGTTTCCAAGCAAAAATACTCTAAGTATACATATTTAAGACAGAAAAGCTCTATTTCCATTATTACCAGTGTAAATTACTACAGCTAGCATCAGGGAGACACTGGCCAGCTCCATCTGGTTATGGCCCTGCACAAAGAAAACATGATTTTTCAAGAAAGCATGTGCAGTGTCAGCCTTCTAGTCCTTTAAGTCTGTTTGTGATTATGTGCACAAGAATATGAGTATTCTGCAATAGAATGACAGATACTCTGTAAATCAACTGAATTGTCTAGTCTGATTACAGTTTGACTTTGTGTAAGGTGCAAGTGTCACAGGATACATGTACATGTGCAGTTGCACTGCTGTACATTTTTGAACTACTTGACCTGACAAGAACATAAAAGGATGAGGTAAAACTGGAACATGCAATATCCCCTATATATACAGTATTTCCCTAATTTGGTGTTCTAGTCATGACTCCCAGCATTCTGTTCACTTACAAATACATGTCACATGACACTTAGCACTTTATTAATTGGTATCTACAGATGACACACTATACCAGATCCTCAGCTGGGAAGTTAGTATAACTCTCCTGTATTTAGTTTAGAATATTTTTCATATTGACCTGAATGCTAAAATTTTGCTGGAGAAATTTATTATGAAGTTTTCACAAAGTCAAGATTTGACCAATCATTTACCTTCCATAGTTTAAGATTCCTATTCTTATAAAAAGAACTAAAAAAAAAAAAACTACGCACTGCTCATCTTCAAATCCAAGTCAATTTTTGGTTTTGTGTATTTGTATAATATCTGTGTTTTTCAGAATTCACAGATTATGACATCATTATTTCCCCACATAATTTGGAAAGAAGCACTCACAAATACAAAGAGGTTTGAACATTTTAAGTTTGAGGTTTCAACATTTTGCACAGCATTAACTCCTGACTCAGATTTGTTGGCATAAAGCCTGAGAGTATAATAATGATGACTAGAAAATTAACAGAGAGAAAATGGAATTGAGCCAGACTAATGGAATTTCATGATCAAGAAATATAATCACATCTGGTTTGACTGTCAGAAGAAAACATCTTTGTTGGTTAAATATTTAAATTGTACGAGGTACACTATAAATAACAGAGCTTTATTATTGTTTCATACAGTATTGGAGGACAACACTTATTAATTGAGGTACCTAATAATGAAGAAAAACTGCAGTTCCATTCACTTAAGTTTTGTCCCTGGAGAAAGCTTCATTTTTCAGCATTCTGGATCTTTTTTTTTCAGAGTATTATAATAATATTAGTCCTCATTTGTGATGTTCAAGAATAGCATTATAATGTTTATGGAACTAAATCAGCCAACCTCAACAGCCAAATGAGTAATTCAGGGATTTTTTATTTGCATCAGTTTTAAAACAACTGGTGTATAACTAATGCAGAACTAAGCTGTATTATTTATAAAATCATGTTTAACTTAAAAGCTCTTCTCAGACTAAAAATGGTGTATTTCTGCATATTCAGATCCCATCTTTTCAGATCATCACAGCTTCTTACTTTTAATGACAGCCATTACAGACAGCAGAGCCACTGGAATCAGACCAGTAATAATACTATATAATAATAATACATGTCATAATAAATAAATCATAGTAGTGGTTGTGTAGAAAAGTTTCTATGGCTTTCAGAAAAGTAATATTACTGTTTAAAACCTTGATACACTGAACAGTGCAACTTCCGCAGGCTACCATGATCCAACTTTAGTTTTTTCTTCATAAGTATTATTTTACTTAAAATATTGCAGAGAATTTAAGTAACAGTCAAAATGCAACTTCATGCAATCCAAGACAACTTATTAATGGTTATACTGTCTTTTCTTGCCCTTAGGAATTCATTTTGTGAGCTGAACATCCTTTAGCATGATCCTGATGAACTGTAAGTTCATCTGATATCAGGAATTATTAATCAAGTTATTGTATTTTTAGGTATAAAATCACTTATTTGCCAATTATTTTCAACGTCTTGCAACACAGGTAAATAAAATGTTAGTCAATAAAATAAAAACTCCTTTAGGACACAGTAAAAGGCAAAATACAGATATTAGTAGAATGCAACCAGGCAATATATGTCCCTGATTTAAATCTATATTCATGCAATTATGTATTCCAAACTGCAAGCTAATATCTAACAGTGTTATTGTTGTGGTACTGTTCTTTATGCAAAAACGTTCATATACCAGTTTAAATAAATCTATATACTGAAACATTATCCTGGATCATAGGATATCCAAGATTTGCTAGATTGATATTCAATAAAAAATTGTATTATTCTCTCTGTTTTTTGGTTTGTTGTTGTTTTTTGGTTTGTTTTTTTTTTTTTTTATGTGTAATGTGTTAAGGAACTGTAGACTGCTTTGAGTTGAAGTTTTAGCTCTCTACTTTTAAAAGATCTTTAGAAGTAGATTATGATGATAAACATCACAGATGTGTATATGTATATACATTATATATAGACATACATTATACATAAATACATCATATATATGTGTGTGTGTGTGTACTAGAAAAAGAGAAGCCGATGGTATCCATCAGATAATCATATATATACACACACTGATCCCTTAATGTCCCTCAAATAGTAAAAGCAAATTATTTATTTGATATAGCAATCTAAGGTAGCTAAAAATTGTACATTACTAACTGGATTGCAAATGGATTTAGGAATTCAAGAACTCACTTCTACTTACTCCTGGATAGTCCAAAGAGATTTAGTCAAGGATTGAAGCCAAATTGATTAAAAACTGCCCAAAGAATAAAAACTCTGTCTCTTAAGAGACGTGGATTTAGAGCTTTAAACTCATAACTGAGATGTTATGTATATTATACTTCTGCCCACATGATAATACTTAATTTTCTTGGGTTTGCAGGTTTTGGTCCTTATGAGAAATTTTATCTACTTACACAGGGGAATGAAGATGTAGTACAGTAAAGATTTCTTCACACTGAAAACTAGTATTTAGAGAATATTGATCTTTGGTATTAAATAAGTAGATGGTAGTGAAACTGTTAATTAATAGTTAAAGGTGAATAGTTCATTAATTATTCATTCATATTTGAATCTTATTTTGTTGTTGTTGTCATTTGTAGAAAGAAATAACTTTTTTTGTGTTAGCAGTCTCCTTTTTTACTGGGCTATAACAAAATCACAAGTTAAACAACAGGAAATAATTTCCAATTGCTTTTGCCAGAATGTTAGTCTTATAGTTGTGCAATAATAATAATGTTGACTGAGTGTAGAAACTGTCAAATACTGCAGTTTGTTGAAAAGGTTATATTCTGTCTACCAAGTCTAAACCAGTCTCATATCTTAAGAAAAGACCAAAATAGAAGCTGAAACCTCACAAGAAGCCTATGATGCTTCAAAAATTATGCCAACAAATGAAAAGTAATGCAGATATAGCACATAAAATTTGGATAGGAAGGTCAACATGATCTTAATTCTGATAATTAAATTTAACTGCAGTTCTCAGTAAAAAGGCAATTTTGAAAAGAAATAAACCTGCTCTCCTAGTCAAGACCAGAATGCTATAGTAATGCAGCAGATGTTAGATTAAAATAGGGTGTTAAAAAAGTCAAATTTTTCACAAAGGTATTTTTTGGAAAGCAGTGTAATAAGCTTTCTCTTTTTTGTCATCAGATAAATTTTATCCCACATCTCTCATCTTCCACCTACTACAGGCAGCCACAAAACAACACACAACACTGTAAAATTTTTATGTGTTTTGCACTTTAAGGTGTCATAGAGGAGCTTTTCCTCTGGAAGGTAATCAGGATTTTTGGAGAGCTACTAACATGTAACTACTTAAAAAATAAGACAACCAAGAATGTTCTATTCCCCAACACTGTTACAGGGTAGAGCCACAGTATAACAGACTTACCTGGGGGTGAAAGGGAAGAAATTAAATGGAATACTTTTTTAAAGTACACTAGCACAGAATGAATTTGTGGAATTTTAAAATGGTTTAATCCAATATACAAATATATGATACTCCCTAAAAAGACATTATACTCTTACCAGAAAGTAAATATCTACTTAGGTAACAAAGTATTGGTCATTCAGAGGTCAAAGTAGTCTCTAGGAAAAAAACCCAACAACAAAATCCCCCACAAATATTATGTCGCTGTTTTTTTTTTTTTCTTACTCAGTATCTGACAATCTACTATATGAGCTACCAGAGAAATAAGAGATCTGATAGCTAAAATTCCACTTTCAGCTCCTATTCCTTTAGTAATTAAGCATTAACAAGTATGTGGTATTTTACTGAATAGGATACTATACAAAAGGGATCAGAATGGGCCACAAATCAGTCACAAACCTGCCCTCAGCTGATCATATTATGGGAGCCTTTTACAGCTAGATGTCAGCTCTGAATGTTGATTGCCCAACCATAGCTTGCCAAGAGCTACATGTTCTTCCTCCCTTATTAAGTTACATGAAATTGAAAAGATATAGATCTGGATTTCAAATCCACTGATCTGTAAAAACTGTAGGAAGAATTACATTACAGGAAATCTTGGTAGTATGGTTTATTATTAAGGTTATCCATTATTTCCAGGTATTTCAAATTCTGTCTGACTTACAAGTTGACTGAAAACTTGAATCTTTCAGGCTTATTTTCTCTTTCTATTTTGTTTTGTTTTGTTTTTTCTTATCCGAGAAATGCCTTTAGCAATTCTAAGATTCATATAAGGAGTTTGTTTGTTATTAGGTGATGAGTATGTGCCAAGAATATGCTTTTTTTAAAATCCCCTTTTCTTAGCAACCACTACATTTGGCTGATAGATAAAGCAGAAACATAATCAAGATATTATTAGGTTATTAGTTAACTCTGAAAGGTCTGCCTGCATTACTCCACTGAAGTACTGGTGGTGCTGAGATTTATGAGCTAACACCAGGTACCAGAAATGAAATTAGGAAATTTATTTTGCAGTTCATTTCCCTCTGCTTTCTTTAGGTGATGATGAGCCAGAACATTAAATACGGGAAGACAAGAATTTGATCAAAGATGAGAAGTATAGATTGGTACAAAGAATGCTGTGACTTTAAGTGGACTTCACTTACAGCAGTTTAAAATAACTGCACCAGATTCATCATAAATACTGAATGTGTGAGTATAGGAAGGAATTATTAAATAGGCTGAAAAAGGGAATGGTAATGAATGTCACTCAGAAAAAATAAATTGTGATATTGGAAAGAACACATTCTTTGACTGTTGGTTTGGGGTTTGTTTTTGTTTGTTCGGTTTTTTTGTTTGTTTGTCTTTTGTTTTTTTGCGGGAGTGTGTTGTTTTGTTTTGGGTTTTTTTCTGTTTGTTTTTTTTTTCCCCCTATAAATATGGATGGTGTGAGATAAATAAAAAACAAGGTCAAACATGTTGCACAAATGGAGTATATTGTCAGTAGTCAACTTTTTGACATGGATGAGATTACTAAGATACTATTTGTTCTTGATTCAGTGAGAAGTCAAAGGCTTATTGGTACCAAAACATGAATCAGTTGCAGGTAACATTCAATTTCCATAGGGATTTTGAGGTGGAAAATGTATTCTGATAACTATTTTCATGTTATATGGGATATCCGGTATCTGTAAGATCAGGTCTTACCTGTGACAGTCAGCCAGGAGCACTGCCTTCATATCTGATCTGAATGTCTGGTAGTTCAACTGTGAAATTGAGTCCAGGCAGTCTGGAACCGGGACTAAAGGCCAGAAGGACATTTGCAACCACATAAGCCAAAACTACCTCAGAAAGCACTAAGCCACAAAAATAATTGTGCCTTTATCTCTTCTGATCTTAGAAATTGTGTAAAGGTTAGGGAAATGAGTGTAAAAGGCTCATGAAAGGACTTGAGAGCTACTGCAGATGGAATACAGCCCAAAACTGTACTGGGAATATGGTTTCTCTCAAGCAAAAATTTGGCATTTAGAAAAACCTTCTTGTTTGTTATTATGTATGCCCTCCCAGGATGAGGCTCCAGCTGCTTCAGATCCTGGCACTAGGTCAAACAGTACAGCAGTATTCATACAGCCATTCCTGGTGTTATAGTTTTGTATGACAGAAATCCCAGTTCGGACTCAATTTTACCAATTTTTTCCTGTTTTCTCTGCAACCCCCAGTCCCAGAAAATGATGAACACCTGAGGGAGAACAGCTTAATAGCGGCTCACAAAATTTTACTCTAGCTGAAAATACTGTCTTTGAGACTACAATGAGAGGCATGGATCAGTCACATAGATGAACCTGGAAACAAGTTTTTAAGAATTCTGGGAAACATGAACACGGAAAACTGTTCTGGATTTGTGAGAGAAAAAAATATCTTGCATGCTCTTAAGAAATGAGAACAAAGCCATGGTGGGTTTTTTGCTTTCTCATTTGAGTGTGAAGAATCCTACACACAAGTATGGCTCCTTTACGATCTCTCCCTGTAACAGTCTGATTATGTTAATCTTTGTTTGCATGTAAACATATCAGAAAACTTTAAGGACCCAATTATGATCACATTATTAATTTTATGTGACAAATACTCATATATCAGCAAAAATAAGAGATTCTTTGTTGCAGTTATAAACAGAAGGCGAGGTGGGTTTTTTTTCTTTGTTTTCTTTTGCTTTTTTAATCAGGAAATAAGCTGAAATTACTTTTTTTTTTTTTTGGTACGTATATATACTTATGTCTCTAGCACTTGCATTTTGAAAAAGATTAAATGATAAAAGCTTTTCCATATTTCTGCAGGCTAGAAAAATAATCAAGGTTTCTTAGTTATCCAAAACGCAAAACAATCCCTTGAGGAAACACAGTAAACAATGTAATGACTTGTGAAATCTATGATTTCAATGGATCGTTTCATTTTTGCCTGAACTGCTCTTTCATGACTACTCTTCTAAGCCTACCAATTTCAAGGTCGACTTTTTGCTAAATGTAGACAGCTGGCCTTCTGCATCAAATTAGAATCTAGTCCTGTGAGTATATACAGATATTACTTATTATACACTGACTTCCCTACAAAATGTATTTTAAAATTATTATTGCTATTAGAGGGTGTGAAAAAGGTAATAGAGAATGAAGCCTGGGTAAGTAAAAAAACCTATTTTTCAATATAAGAGAAAGACCTTATACCTAAATATGTCCACAGAGCTAGATGGTAAGTGCAAAAAGCAGAGGCACACAGAAAAAAAAAACCTATTGAACTATTCCTTTAAAATAAAAGAATCCTGATTCATCATTAAAAATAAACAGCAATACTAAACTCTGTTCTGGCTTATTGTATTTTAGATTAGGTATGAGGCACACATAGTTAATGATCAAAGAGCTTTTACTCCTTTTTCTACTAATATTTGCTTCTTAGCAAAATGCAAACGTATACAGCTGTGGATGGGTTAAACTTTGCAAAACACTCAGAATACTTACATTTTAGTATTCAGAATACCTCTAATAACTGTAAAGCATTCACTTTTGAAGGAAATTGAAGATCTTTTCTAGTACCAGATACATTCAGGAGCAATTATTTCTAAAAAGGAAGAGGTGTCCCTTTTGCAAACTAGTGTTCACTTCAGAATGCAATACTCTTTTTATCAATGCAATGAGTCATGAGTCATACATGCAATATTAAAAAAAAAACCAAAAAGATATTCAGTTAACAAGGTGATTATTTGTGAGAACACGTGGAAGATCTAAAGAGATAAAACAATACCATAAAAAAGGAATGAACAAAACAAAATTGCATGCGTTGTCCAGAATTCTTACAATGAATGAAGTTAAATATCTATTTAAACTCTCATGGTTTATTAATCAAAACATATTTGAAAGATCTCTTGAAGCCTTTGCATATAAATATTGTAAAAATACATTGAAAGACATGAGAATGGTCCACTGAATATCTTATTAAAAACCTTTTGTGTAAAATGTGCTGGAATAAAAGAAGAGAAATCAAAATTATTTTAAAAAAACAGATGTATTTTTCCAGTTCTTTCTCATGCCAAACCAGCCCTGATCTTGTTTGATTTAAGGTACTTCTACAATATTTAGGCTCCTGAATTCAAGATTAATTCATCTTTGGCTACAGTTAACATTTTGTGCTCTATTCTTTTTTGTTTGTTTATTTTTGAGATTAATAAAACCTATTAGTGATTTTATAAATGCCTTTAAACTGCAGACATCCTATTTCAGAATTAAAGACATAACAATAACTGCGAACAAAAGGTTCTGCTTGCCAGATGTAAATCTAATATCCCTCTCCACAACAGCAAAAGTGAAGATCCTACTTCATCCCTTCATTCTATATTTAGAAACCAGGTGCACTTCAACATGAGACAGCTTAATCCCTTTTAAAATGTTAGAAGTCAAAATATCAAGGCTGTCTGAAAACTGATTTATCAGTGAGCTCCTGCCAGTGTGTTTTTGACAACTGATGCTTTGGAATCAATAGACACTTTTGATTTCCCATCAGAAAGACATTCATCTTTCTATAGCTCAAGGATCTAATATTAAAGGAAGACTTCAGCTGCTTTATGTCTAAAAATAATGAACACAACTTCTACTCATCCATCACAAAACAAGTAAACTATAATGCTGAAAAGATTTTTGATGGAATCTATTTACAGATTTTCTTAATATTCTTATTCAATTATTACAATTATTCTAATATTCCCTTTTAAAAATTCAGAATTTTCAATTTAATTTCACAGCATTGCTGAAATAAACAGCTATCATCTGAAATAATGCTAAAAGCACAAAGTGTTTTGTTTTGTGTCTGTGTTAAAATTCCCACCTTTGTGTTTCTCTTCCTGCAGCTGGCAACACTGGAGATCTCAGTTGTGGATATTTTTAAATCAATGCCTGATCAAAGACAGTAATTATGTACTTAAAACCCATCTGCATTTCAAAACTGTATTAGCTATACATGTAGTATCCTGCTCACACAGGATATTCAGTAATGTATCTATTTTGTTACATTTGAGAAATTTTAAAAGAGATAATTTCAACTTATCAACAAAAAATAAATGATGATAAAATGGGGACAATATTTCTCCTATTGTGTTACCCACAATTCTTGGCCCCTATTGAGAAAAACATGTTTTTTCAGCCTTCAAAGTACTTTTTCAAAAAATTGAACCTTGCAGTAAAATACTAGCATAGCACAGATACAAATGATCTTAACTAAGTCCTTCTTATTTTCCTGGAGATTTAGTTTCTCATGTTTTTTTTTTAAATAATTATTTCAGGTTCATTATAATATTTTGAGAAGTAATAATTAGTTTTGAACACAATGAATTACCTGTCCTGAGACACACTTTTTAATGTAGGCGACAATTTTGTAATTTGGATTTTACTTTGGATTTTTATTTTGGTTTTTCCTTTCAACCTACTTCCTCAAACAGGATTATTTGGGGTTACATTTCTCTTTGCTTATCTTTCTGTCCCAATACAGGGAAATTAGCCTTTTGGTAATGATTTTGTGAAATATATTCATAGCAATGTAGAATTAGCATGAATTGCAAAATGTTTTTTTTTTTTTTTCCTCTGCAGGTCATACCATTTATCAATGACCTCTTTATGTTGTCATGCAAATGGTACAGGGAATAATCTGTTAGTGAGACATCCTGCAATCCACACATGCTTCAGGCAGACAGCAACCTTAGCGTGAATTGATACACAGGTATTCTGATAGCAGCACCATTTCTACTCAAATTATTCTCTACTGAAGGATTAGAGAATACCTCAGACAGAAAGTTTGATAAATTCATTACAAACACTCAGTTTCCAATCTCAGAGTGTTTGCAGATTTGACTTTTGCAGTGGCTATTGCTGTATACCTGCAATTCTGACCTGTTAAGACACTAGAAAATAAAACACCCAAACCACCTCTTACAAAAAGTCTGAACTTAGATATGTGCATAAATTTAAATAGAGTACCCCTCATTTTCTTTCTAGAAAGAAGTCACAGTGAGTCTAATGCACAATAGCATTTCATTTCTCAAACACAGAATGAAAGCCACATTAATACGTAGAATAAATGACTGTAGAATGGAGAACCTTCTACCCCCAAAACCTACACACACCTCCAAAAACAAACCAACAACCCCAAAAACAACTCACCCAAGAACCACACAAAATGTAATGTTCTTATTCTTAAGACAAACAAAACAGCTGTAGTGCTGGTAGTCTAGATAAGCCCACATAGTATATAAAGGAAGATGATCTTTTATACCCCAAGGTACTGAAGACTGACCAGCTTAATTTACTGATGACCTTTTCTTTGATTAACATGGTTTATAAGCTATAATCTACAATTACCAATGTGACACTAGGAAGAGACCACAACAACAGAAAACATTAAAGAAATTATTTGAATTCTAGAATCTTCATGACACTGTAATTTGGGTCCCTAATATTCAAAACTGAAGAAACGTACAACATCATACAAAGCACCTGGCATGCCATATTCATGGAAATTTTAAAACCCACAGGTGAAGACTTTTTGGAACATCCACAGGAGATGTTAAAAAATTATTTATGAATTATTTATAGAATTCATTAATTATTTAGCTGTAGAAAATTACAAATAGAAATACCTTTGATCCTGCAAAAAATATTATTTTTAGATGTATTATAATCTATTGATTCTTCAATGGCATTGATGTATGAACTGAAGTTTGAGTTAATAAACTTACAAAAGAATTCTTAGTTTTAAAAAAATAATGACAAAGGAAATGAAGAGGCAGGCAGAAAAGTCTCCAAAAAAGGGTGCTTCCATAAAGGACTTAAAAATATTTATAAAAATTTCTACTGATTTCATCCAAATCAATTCTGCTCACTCTACCCCACAGTCAATCATCATGACACTAATTAAAATAAAAATCAAACTAAAAGTACATTATCATTCCTATTTGTACAGCAAAATCCTGCTGCTGTAGTTATTTGACGTTTTTCTACTGCTTTAGGCCATTGGGAGGAGTTACGGAAACAAGTCCCTTGAGAGTGAAGGAAATCTTAAAGTCAAGTACACAAAGCTGTCTTGCAAGTTCATATGGCCAAAGATTCACCACTGTAATTTTGTGTGATATTTATACCAGCAGCAATGACTGGAAAATTCCAACATGGACAAGGATGTTAGTGTGCTGTTATATTCTTCTCTGTAGAGCTCAAACCATTGTTATACCCTTGTTCAATTATCTGCATCAAAAAAATCTGTTATAACCTCTCTGGTTATCAGTCAAAGTACTGTAAGAGTAAAAATTTATTGAAGAATGATGGATAAATTTCATTGTTCAGTGAAAATCTGAAGAAAATAGAGGAACAAGTATATACTGGGTTTATTTTACACTAATTTTCATCACCTAGCACTAATTTCTCTAACTCTCTACATGCAACAGGTGGTAACTGAAAATTATTCTTCTAGAATATAAATTATTCCTTTTTTGGAAGAAATAAAAAGGGATATAAGACTGCTAGACAAAGACCGCTGTTTTTCATCTGGCCCCAAGAGCAGTGAAATTCATTCAAAACATCTCATTTCACTTCAAAAGTCCAGAGCAGGAGCAGTTTTTGGCAGAAAGTTTAAAATTACAAATGAAAATGGTATTATGTACACAAAAATGCATTTTGCATACATAATGCAATTATCTAATAAAACTGTGCATTTCACTTAATCTTTATTATTACATCTATCTTTTAAAATAAAATCCTATTGATGGATAGAAATCAAAATACTGAGACAGAGACAAGTCAAAGTCACTTTTTGCCAGCAATTCTACTTTATATATTAGTCAACTAAATATGGTGAGTCTGATACTTTCTAAAGACATGTTTCAAGAGTGCCTGATGTACTTTCAGCTCTTATCTCTTACCTGCAGAGGCTAAGTTCATAATTTTCTGTATCTCTGAGATACCTAAAGATGTAGATTAGAATGTAATATATAAATTTAACTTAATTTTATAAAGATTATGACAATATTTATATTAATTATCTGCCTATATGACACTGAGGGAAATAGTGGCTGGGATATTCATTAGAATAACATCATTTTGTAAAGCCTTGTGATTAATTTAGTCTAGGGATCCTGAGTTCTCCATTCAGCCAACATAGTATGGCACTAACATCACAGTATGAGCAGGATGATAAAAAGGAAAGAAAAAAATCATATCTTCTGTGCCAGAAAGTTGGTCCTTAAGAAGCTAAGGAAAACTACTATAAATGAGATGTCAAGAGACAGACCCTTTGTATAAGTAAAGTCTCAGAACTTTTTGCAGGGGTGTGACAGAAAGAATGTTCTATATTTTTATATTATTCTTCTTTAGAACTAAAAATTTCATAATTGTCTCAAAATTGGAATTTATGACATTCAAACTTATTTTGCACTACAGCTGAAATTAGTCATTATTACACAACACAGAAAATTTAGTACTTTTTTAATTTAGGAAATTTTTCAAAATCTGGTTTTGTCCAATCTAGCAATTGGTGAGTGCTTTTTAGTGCTTTTCATTTTTCAGCAAAAAAGAATTTAAGCTCCTTTACCCCTGCCTCAAGCATACAAGAAAAAAATGAAGAAACACAGATGCATCATCACATATGATCTATTTTTCCATCCATCAAAACATTAAAGGAGGCATGATCTTAAATATTTTGTTAGTGAAAAGCAGTCCTGGGCGTCAAACTCTACTTTGACTCTCTAAACGATATCATGATGATTCACATTTTGGATAAAATTCAGCCTTTATCTAAGATTTCAAAAATATATTATTTAAAACTATCTAAACCCAGAATAACAAAATTGCTATATCCAGATTTCTATTTTTATTATACTAACTTTAAAAAAAAAAGGATAGTAGACATGGGTTGTAGCAAATTTCATTTTTGAAGTAAATTTTTATTTGATCTTGCTCTCAAGCCTGTTCAAGGTTGCGTGTAATGGTATTGGAATACTGTAGCACAACATGATTTTTTGCAAAAAGATTTTTCTTATTTTTTCTATGCCCATAGCTGTATTTCAAGTAGAAAAACAGTCACAAACAATTTCGACAATAATGTACTCTTATTACCATTTTTTTTACTATTTCTGGGTATTTCATCATGGATTTTGCTATTCCAATGATGAAACACATGAAATAGAGGGTTGAAACCTTTTGTTATGCTTTGTTATGCTTGAATGAATTTTGATGACAAGGCTGGAATTAGGTTTCTTGAAATAACTGTACAAATATTCCTAACTCCTCATAAATGTTCATGAAAGCACAATGGGCTGTAAATATTTAAAATATTAGTGAATCTTTGATCCCATTTACTCACTCTGCTTAAGAGTAGTTTAGTTCCTTCTTTATTTCTCTCTTGCTCTTTCTTCCTTTCTTTCTCACTTTGTTTCTAACCTTTTGCAATATCAGAATCAAACCATATACACATATGAAGAGATGATATAGCAAAACAAAAAATAGCATTAATTCAAATTTAGAAATTAATGCAATATTACTGCTTCAAATTCTACCTTTAATGAGGCTGGTGTAGTCCTGAGAATTTCTTAACATTTGTACATGCAACATATGCATGTGCAATGCCATATGCAACTTTCCTATGTGCCCATATAGTTTTTTAAGGTGTTTAATGCACATATTAAAAACATTTTCTACAAAAAAAGTGAAGCTCTACAATGGCATTAAAAAACATTCATCATTAATATGCTGAGAGATCCATGGTAATGTTCTCACTGAAAGCCGTAATTACTGCAGTAGCTACAGAAAAAACCCAAACAAACAAAACCAAATTGATTTCTTCCTCAGAAACTGAATGGTCCTGGACTTTCACTGGACAGCAGTACATAATTTCGGTTTTTTTTCAGAAATCACTGTAGAAGTGCTTATTGGTTTTTGTTTGAAAGCAAAAGATTTAGATTGTTATTTCTGCCATTTTCCTAACACATATACACACATTAAACACAGGTAAGTCATAAAAATATGTCATCATGTTAGATAGTTCAACTTAGATTTGCTGTTAATTTATAAAAACATAATTATTACTGTCAGATTTGATGTTCTTTGCTCTAGTTTCCTTTTCCTATTCCTTTTATTAGAGCAAAATATCAGCTTTAATGAACTTTATTTGCATACTACTGAAATGGAGCAAGTAAGCTCTTCCTAATTATCCTTTCGTGACATACAATCCTAGCTGCAATTAAGTTTTTTAATTTGTCTGCCATTTTAATTGTTAGCATTACATTATGAAGGTTGAACTGCTTCTTATAAAAATTGATGAAAATAGACCTTATTGTCTAAGAAATGGCATTTTCTTTAACTGCTGGCTTGATGTTTTCTTTAACTACTGATTGCTCGAATTCATTTATCCATTTTGACCTACTTAGTGTGAGTTCTCAAAAAGTGATTAAAGTATACTGTTTTATAAAAAAAAAAAATGAAGTTTACAGTACCATATTGAATAACTACCCTTTAAATATTCTTTGTAACGAAAAGAATGTGATAGAGTGTATGACATTCAGTGTAATGGTAAAGGTTAATGAAAAAGACAAAGAAGTTCCCTATAAACACCAGAGGAAAAATAAAACAAATAGACCTGGTAGCTGTTAACACATTCAAAATTTCAGGCTGCTCTTGAAAAACTCGCAGGGTAAGCTGACAGCGTAATTAAAATACATGGGTTTCTTCCCACTTCAGGGAAAGAGAAAGCTGTAAGCCAGGTTTTTTTGGCTATTTAACAACTTCTATATTCAATTTTCTTCTGTCATATTTTGATCAATTAATTGTGTGTGAATATGGGTCAAGATAATCACAGCCAAATTCTTATTCAGCTGTCCAAATATTAAGGCTATTCCAATGGTATGTTCACTCTTGAAGAACAACTGTCTTCTGAATTTTTTTCTTGCAAGGTTTCAAAAGTTCATTAATTCAAAAGAAGGCCTGTGTTCTTGGGTATAAAGGCTTATAGTATGATGACTCACAGTGCAATTAACGTATCTTTTCCAATGGGATTGGAATGGTGAATTAGAGTGTGTGTACAACCAGCTTGACAGCCCACTGCAGACAAAACTAGAAGATGCTGAGCTCAACAATGACACAACCTTCTCTCCATGTGGTAAAGAGCTCCTTCACAGGTCATGGTTGGGAGATAATACATCAAGAATTTGCAGATAGAGCAAACCCTCCATAGTTCCAGACTACAACTGACTACTCATCTTGTAAATTATTGGCAATGAGTGGACAGAAACACATCCTTGATGGACCCAGTTAGGTGTTGGTATTTAAATTCCTATCACTATCCCAGGCAGATATGCTCTGAATGCTGGCTGCTTTTTCCCTTCTTTTGGGATGCCTCATTTCACCCTCTAAGGATAAAGTGCACTTTACCTTTGCTCTTTTTCCCTTTTGTTTCACTTACTCTTATGCAGATAGATACGTAAAAAGGGAGGACCTTCCCTGAACATTTTTTGTGTCACCTATTCCCACTGGCATAGGAAAACAGCCTAGAATTTCAACTGGACTTTCAGGATACAGAATTTTGCAATACCTCAGTGGTAAAGTATGAAGCTATATTAAGAGTAAGAACTTCTTTCTTCTGTTTGCTTAGGCACAAGCTTAATTTTTTTTTTTTTTTTTTTTCTTTTTTTAGTTGCTAGAGAACAAGCTAAGGAGAACTGCTAGTTTAGCTCAATTCCCAGATTAATCTCAGTCACAGCTTTGTAGAATACAGTTCCTATTTGATAAGTATGACCTCTACTCTTTCCTCTAAATACTTTATAACTCACCCTGTTAAAGTGTTTATTTCACTAGGTACATTGATTACCATATCTCTGCATAATTGCTTTGCCGTGATTATTCGCTATTTCACCAATCTTCATGTCATTACGCATTTCATGACAAATGATTTGTGCTTACTTCTATATAATCAACAAAAGTATTGAACAAAGTTGGCCTTAGAGTTTCCTTTGAACTTCTGTGAAAATACCTTTATATAGTAATGATAAATGCGTTTTGAGGTTCACCAGCTAGATCTTAATACATTTAATTTGGACTGCATTGATATGGTGCTATTATTTTAAATTAAAAATTCATACAACATTAGGCCAAAAGTCAAACTCTACTTATATTAAATTCCTGCATTTTATGTCTGCTAACCTCAAATAATTAAATCAGGGGTTTAAAAAAATTATTTCTCCATTAAAAACATTTAACTGCTATTAGTGTTTGGGGTTTTTTACTTCGTTCTTGTAACTTAATTTTTCTATCTACTTTTCCATTATTTCAAGCAAAGCTGATGTCACAGTAACTAATTTAGCAGTTAGCAAGAATATTCACTAGCTTTGCTTGAGTATTGAATATCTGAAAACTTCAGGAAATCAATAAACTAGTAATAATTAGAAGTCTGAAGAACATTTAATGAGTTATTCCTGGATGTCACCACTATTCCCTAACTGTTAATGGACTGGAAATTTTTTTTTTTATCATGGAGTTCAACCACATTACCTTTTTAATTTACAGAAAGAGAGCTGAAACATATTCTCAGTTAGCTGTTTTACTAATCATTCTCTGCTGTTATCATTTTTACTATGTCTTCATGTAAAGTACATATTTTCCTTTTATTTTTTAGCCTAGAGTTTTCTCTCCTCAATTCTTTTAACTTTTCCTACTGATTTTCAATATAAATTTAGTAAACACAAATCTACATGATTAAAGAACTATTTCCATGCAACGTCCCACATTTCTGATAAATTTCCTGCTATTTTTTCACTTTCCATCACCAACTGAAACCATGTAGGTGTATATTGCATATTTAGTTTATTTCTCTACTGATGAATGACAACATTTTGACTCCTGTGTAATCTGTGTAAAAACACTCAACTTTTTCCTGTCTAAAATGCATTTTATATTCCCTAACTTTGGCATTTTAAGAACCAAGCATATTATTGAATTAGAACTACAATCTGCCCATCCGAAATGAATGTTAGAAGGTCACAATCACTCCCAACCCGTAACTTTGGCTAGAAGAAGCTTTTATTCAAAGTAGAGAATTATCTATATTAAAGGCAAACCCGCATTCAGTTATCACACAATTTCTTTTAAAACTGTGATGATGTCTTCATTGCTTCCATAAAATCACTGACACACAAGTCGTATTTTCCTAGTAACAGATTTTTTTTACGGTCTGTATGGTTTAGCAATCATTTCTTGAGCTAAATGTTTTTGTTTATAACCACATATGTACAATGACTAGCTTTTTTCCAGCCAAATAAAACTTTCATGTATATATACACCTACAAATGGGTTTTGCATGGGAAATTCACAGAAAAGAGTTAAATACAAATTCAGTGTAGAAAAATCTATTCATGGTTACATAGCAAGTACTGAGTCTCTCACTGAAAAATAAAGAATAAAATATAAGTTAAAAGTAATTTTATTAAGATTAATTTCCTGAAGACTGAAGAAATTTTCATCTCACCTCATCTACATCTTTCCATAAAATTATGTCTGAATTAACCAAAATGTATCCAGCCAAACAATCTGGTCATATTATTAAACAATGACAAAAGAATAAGAAATTCAAACCTGTCCTCTGTTGAGTACTGTGAACCTGAGGTACACAGAATGAGAAGGTAGACAGTCACGATCTCCTAATTAGGCTACCTGCTGTTTTGTGTCTACATGAGTTCAAATGACACCAGATGTAAGGTTATAAGCATTCTAATGTGTGAATACAGTACAGGGCAATGTGAAGGAAATTATAAATCTAAAAAATGCATTTTAGCATGGCACAAACAACTTCACAGCACGTGAAGAGAGCCAAATGGAAAAAGTTGTCAAGCATACATTTTTAGGGAAGACCAGTATGAAGATGTTAACATTTGATACGTGTTATTTATAACATGTTTATAAATACATGTTTTATTTAAAATTCTAAGACCATATATTACTCAAACAAAGGGAAATCCTTCCAGGATATGTATTTTCCATTGATATCACAACTTCATTCAAAACAGAAGCTCATGCTTAACAAATTTGCACACCAGGTTAATAAAATAGATTAGGACATTCCCGTTTCAATAAGCCCACAGAGTAGCCCCACCCACTGAGTGCTCATGTTGTCAGACAACTTACCATAGGGTGGGAAGTTGAGATTCATAACCTCCTTGAGCTGAGACTACACTGCCATTCATGGCTGGTATACAAACACCAGACAAAAATTATTTGGAACGGTAACACATGCTCTTGGATATCTAAACTGTTTTCATTTCAACCCAGAATTAACAACTGACCAATAAAATTCACTCACCCTCTCTTCGATTAAGCCTCGCAAATCCAGGGCTGTGACTGCTAGACAGCTCTGATGAACTACTGAATGATGACTGAGGCAAAGCAGACACCAGCTGATCATCACAATTATCTGCCAATGAAAAATATCACATTTAGGTTAATCCAACAGACACCACTTACTGGAACTGTAACAGAATCAACCCTCTGAGAGCAGCATATCTCTAAATATTTCTTCTTGCTGTATTATGTGTAAAAGTATCAGTACTGAAGCAGATGTTTTGGGGTTTTTAACCCAATATTTCATGAGATTATGCTCTTTAACTGGCTGTTCTTACCCACTTCTAACTTAACTTCTGAGATCATACCAAGAAATTGTGCAGTGCTCACTCGCTGTGATTTAGATGAATAGCAAGTGACCTATTCTCTGTTGCAGCATCAAGCTACAACCTCAGCTCATGCTTCTTACTTACTTTTGACCTGATGCCAGCACAGGTCTTTGCAATCACTTTTAATGTGCAATCACATTAAATACAGCTGTTTCTAAAAAAAAAAAAAAAAAAAAAAAACAAAAAAACAAGGAAACTGAACCAAATCTCATCCCTTTTAAGAACAGTAAGCATGACAAAACAGAAAATCTTTGCTTTGTCAATGGTATATGTGTTTGATAAAGATACAGCAAAAAAATCATTATCTCACAATTATTACTATGCAAATCCTAACATCATACAGAATAAAACCTGAGTGTTTCAGAAAAAGAAGACTTAACTGCAGTTCCCAATCAATCGTGCAGAAACAAGCAAATGCTAATCAATACTCTAGCTTTAAATGCCTCTTCAGCTGAATTACTACACAGGATATATGTTCATTCTCTATTTGAATTTGAAATGTATCAATTGAGAATCAATAGCTGATCTAGTTTAGCTGAAAGAAGATCAACTTTAAAAAACTCAGAAGAAGTGCAGCAAGTGCTTCCCTAACTGCACTGGGACTGGCACCTGTTCTTTAGAAAAAGAGGAAATTATGTTAACTTTTAGTCTTCATTAAGTGTTTCTTTTCAGGACAATCACACTATCTGGATGCAGCTGATAACTGACAACTCATAGATGAATTCTTCTAGTTCTTCCAACCCTTGTAATTGTCTACCAGGTTTCACTGTCAAAAATCATAAATATTAATTAATACAAAACCTTTTCCTGCCAGTAATAATTAAGTGTTTCTGCTAAGTAACTATAGATATTTCTAATTAGCAGCAAGACTTTTATATGAATGTCCCAAGGAGATTTTTTGATCACATTCCAAAATTTTTTTTCTGCCATTGTTTAATTTGGTTGAGGAAAGTTCTTTCTAAATGAAAGGGTTAGTACTGGCCTTGACTGTTAAGAGTTAGAAGTACTCTCCTAAATAGCATAAATAATATCCATTCACAACAAAAGATAGGTTTTATTAATTGCTCTTGATAAAGTCACATATGCCATATTCTACCAAATTTAGAGTACTTCGCTAATGAAAAAAAAAATAATTATTCTTAGTTTCATAACTTCATTTCCTGTTCTAGGTTTATACAATAAAGAAGGGTAAAATTTTATAACTACTCTTTATTGTCGAACTGCAAACTCATTTTTTCACTTCATTATCCAGAGACTAGATTTGCAATGGTGAAGTAAGATGTTCTACTTGGGACAAACTGTCCAACTGGCAAGCACAAAACAAGGAAAAATGGCAGTCTTATGAGTAAATGAATTGCACTGCCAAGTCTTAGAAAAGTATCTCATTAGTGAACGGCTTCTTTACAGCACAGAAAGATTTAGGAAAAGGAAAATTGTTAGTCATAAATTGCACTAGCAAGAGAAGAATATGATGATGCTGTGTTTCAGAGAGCCACTTATGCTGCTGATGCAAGGGAACACTTCAAGTGTCACTGATCTTTTTTTTTCTGCCAAAGCCTACACTGTAAATCTAGATACCAAGATGAATATTAAGGGGGGAAAATAAAAAGGCATTTTTACTCAAATCTATGTACATGATACAGAATCACGGAACCATAGAATCACAGAACAGTTTGAGTTGGAAAGGACCTTTAAAGGTCATCTAGTCCAAACCCCTGCCATAAGCTGGGGTTATGGAGCCCCATCCAACCTGACCTTCAATGTTTCCAAGTCTGGGTCATCTACAGCCTCTCTGGGCAAATGGCTCCAATGTTTTAACACCCCCATCATAATAAAAATCCTACTTGTATCTCATCTAAATTTACCCTCTCTTGGTTCAAAACCATTAGCCCTTTTTCTATTGCTACACACTTTCTTATTAAGTACTGAAAAGGCCACAGTAAGATCTTGTAGTGGTTCTGTTCAAATTATCACTTACTTATATACTTTCTGTGAGATAAGAATTAGGAGAAAGCAAAGCAGGCACAAAACTTAAAAGAATATAAAGAAGTTTATTAACAGACCTAAAAGGAAGGAAAAAAAATCATACCACACCTGCAGAACACTTCTCTTCCCCCTACCTTTCCCCCTTCTCCCACTGTAAAAAGACAACCCTTGAGAAGTTCAGTCTGTTTACCACTTCCATAATAGCCTTGTTCAGTTCATTTAGGGAGAGGAGTCTCTCTTGCTCATGCTATTGGAGACATCTCCACAAGAAGTTCTCTCATGGCTTCAATATCACAACGAGACAGCTGCCCGGGTTGGTTCTCTGCTCGCATGTGAGAGTCCCTTCCCCCAGCTTACAGCTTTCCCAACAACTGCTTTCGAGGGTCCAATCTTGAGCTACTGGGGTACCATTTTAAGGTTGAGCTGTTCAAAAATAAAAGTTCTCTTCACCTATCTCTGGGAGCATCTTCATCTCTAAGAATAGAGGCCCTCCTCCTTCTCTGGGAGAAAAGGCATCTTCATCTCTAATACCTCTGGAAGTATCTCTAGGAACAGAGGTCTTCTCCTTCTGATTGGAGCAAGAGTCCTCATCGCTTCCATCTCTCCCTGTTCAAATTTCTCCTCAAATTACAGCTGCTTCAGCATTTGCTTATTCCAGCACAGGTGCTTTTGCTCAGAAGTTGAACGCTCCACCCACCATGCTTTCATGAAATTACAATGGGTGCTCCGATATATCACAGTCTATCAGCACCATAGCTTTACAACAGAATTTCAGCTTTAAGTACCTCCTCTTTCTCCTCCCTCAGGATTTCAGCTCTTCTTTCTTTACTTAATGTCTGCAGACTTCATCTGTTCTGGAAGAAACTTACAGCACTAAAAGGGTTAATCTCACCCAGGCCTTGCAGCTGGAATTCTGCTTATCGCTGTTGGTCACATGATCTTTGCCAGGCAGCAGGGAAGCTTCAGCTGATTCTTTTGCTGCACTGGAGAGGGGGAAGCCAGGCCACACGATCTGCACATAGCAGGGCTAGGGGGGAGCTGCGGGTGGAACAGGGCTGCACGGCTCCAGGATAGCTGTGTCCCGGCCCGGGCCTAGCCTGAGCAGGTCCCAGCCTGGACCCAGCAGGGCCCAGCCCAGTTACCTTTCCCCCAGCCGGAAGCAAGAGAGACCTTTCCTGGGGTTTGTCCATTCTTAAATGTGGACCACAGAGGCAGTCAAAATTTTAAGTGGCTTAAAAAATTGTCAATATTCAAACTGGCCAGCTGATAGGTTCTGTTAGGTCATAGAGGAAGCTGTAAGCACCTCTTTGCAAGAAAATCACCTCCGGGATGATGCTTGCTAACCCATGACAGGTCTCCATGGAGGCTTCTCTTTCAGGCTGAATAATTCCAACTCTCTCAGCCTTTCCTTATAGGAGAGGTCCTGCTCCATCCCTCTAAATGTTTTTTCAGCCCTCCTCTGGACCTGCTCCACAGGTCTATGTCTCTCCTGCGCTGAAAATTACAGAGCTAGGTGCAGCAAAATGTTTCATCTCTTTCAAATGCCTCAAATTTTAAATGTTGATCTTCTGGTTTAAGGCGGCATGTGTTACGTAATGATTCCGCAGGAATGAGACCATGCCATTAATACATAGAAGCACTAGTAGATAAACAGCAGGCACATTACTTTAAAAACACCCCTGGGTGTAAGTCTTCACAAATTTCAATTCAAAATCAAAAAAAGGCGTATTTCCACTGGATGGTTGATACATCTGCCTGTGTAATGCTTGCTTCTGCCAGCTACATTTTTCACCTTTTTTCTTTTAATGTACATGTTGGAAAGGAATCAATGGCACTGAATTATTCTACCCAGATGGTCTAATACGTGTGTACTTGTGAAACACACATATTGCTTTGAGATATTCCCAGAAGAATTCTATGAGCACTTAGCATTTATCATATAATTTATGTCAAACTCTTTTTATAATAGAAAGGCACATAAGATTTTGAATATTACAAAAAGGTGTTATCCAAAATCCAACAGTCCATGATACAACTTTTTGCCTTTGCACAATATAAGAAATGAGCAATGCATCACAAATAGATATACCCTGAATAATTATACATTTCTTTTACAACAGCTGCTATGCTTTATTTCAGGAAAATGACTTAATATGAACTTCTGCTTTACTGCTTAGCACATATAGCTTAAAACATATTCTTGTGGCAACTTCCAGTGTGCAATTTAACTCAAAATTTAGTATGAATTCCAGATTGAAATCAAAACACTTTGTAGAAAATGTCAAGAACCAGATGGTCAGTATCAACTTGCTTCTCAAAGTAAATAAAAACAAATGAAAGAATAGTCTCTACAGACTGACAATTCTGTATGCTTTCACTTACATTGGAAGACATTCTACAGAATGGAAACACAGTTTGAATTCAGTGCTTTCTCACATGCTACTAGTGACTCTTCATTTCTCTTGGACAGCCTTCCACTGTGCAAGGAAACACATCTCACTGCTGAAGACAATGTAGGGCTTTCTAGTGATACTTCACACAGCTTCTCTAGGCTAACGGAATACTTAAGTAGTCTATTCTAACATGAGATTCAAAGCAAGGAGTTTTAGCTAAAAGTTGTCCATGATATAGCATTTATTACGTTTTTTGTGATAAATACTTATTTTTTAAACAATACATAAGGATACCAAAAACATGAGAAACCCTAGGTTTCTGTAATATGCACAAAAATCTGGTAACAAATAAGGTTTCTTGAAGGAAAAAAAAAATATATATATAAACAAAATACATCTTACCTGTTATTCAAGAAAAATTATTCAAGTTACATAAGGTATGCTTTTCCATATATCGTAATTCCAGTGCAAGTTTAATCAAATTTTTAAAGCAACCGAGGCATTTTATAGGAATAAAATTCTTAAGTGATTCAAGAATAAAGTATGCCTATAATTTCTCTTCCAGCTCCAAGTACTATCTCATTATGCATACTCAGAGTAAACCAAGAGATTTTTAATACACAGGTACTATGAATTACATAGATCATGCCATATGAACTACAACAAAGGAGTTCAAACAGGATATCTTCCTGCAATAATAACAATTACAATAACAATATTAACAGTTATCATGACTATGTTTATAAAATTATGGTTGATCAAATAAATTTTGTTACTTCCACCAAAGCAGCTGCTCGCTGAAATAAAAGCAGTAATAAAAATAGCAGAATATTGGGACAATCTGAGATTTATTTATTCAGAATGCATAACTGTGTATTTTAATTCCCAGCTAGTGAAAGAAACCTTATTTAATTTACAGGCACAAACCTTCTCTTTTCTGCGAAAACATCAAGAATTTACAGCACTGATTTTATTTTGAATGGACCAGTTTCTTTATGTAAATTATCAGCTTGGTCCATAATAAAGACTAACAGATTTCAATGTTTTTCAGTTGGAGTGCAAATTTACTCTAATTAAGCAAATGTCAACATATAGTGCTTAGTTACTATAAGTTGCTGTGCAATAATGATATTCTGTTCATAATTATCTAGAAAGTACATGCATTACATTGACACATTGACTTTACTCATGACATATCTTAGCTCAAACTAAAACATCCCAACCCAAGAGCTTACACAAATTAACATATTACAATTCCACTTATTTTTTTAAATGAAATTATTTTCAGCTATTATATTGTTGCATACACCTTTTTTTTCTTAAAACTCAATTTACTCAAAACTCCCTCTAACAGGAAATACAATTCCTTAATAAACTATTGAACTTCTCATAAGGCAGGACAGAAATAGAATAGAAGGAAGAAAAAGACCTGTCAAATTCTTTGGTTTTATCAAGGACTCAAAGAAAATATTGAGTACCTAAAGAGCAAAGCAACACTTTAACATTAAACAAACAAAAAAAAATTGTTCCAGTAAGCCACATGAAAAGAAAACAACACTAACAAAATCAAATCAAAGAAAGTTTTGCAATCTTTCCCAAGTAGGGAAAACTAAATATTTAATCATCAGACAAGTAGAATAGCTAAAAACAACTAGAAATTCAGTCACACACGAACAGAATAGAAGAGGCAATAGCTCTGGAAGTCTCCCAGAAGTGTAATAATGTTCATCTTTCCCAGGCAGGTAAGCCCTAGGAAGGATCAACTTTGCTATCAAATTTTAATAAGTGAATAACTATGATGAAAAACTTTGTGAAAAGGAATGAGACTGATAAAAGTAAAGGACATGTCATACTGTATCAACAAGACTAATGCTTGCTGAAACCTAAAAAAGGTGCCATAAAACCTACCTTCCAACAGGAATTTATTAAATCTTTCGTTCTGTCATGGGCACTTCAGAGTTATTTTTCCCAACACTGTGAAAACCAAATATTCTCTAGCCCATTTACTCTTTTCAACAAAAGATGCTTTCTTTTCCCCAGGAGTGAGCATCTATTTCATTTTACCTAACAGATTTTTAAAATACGTTAATTGTGGTAATTTAGTCTTTGGTCAGTGTGCACACTTGTAATTCGCTTCAAAAGATTCACTGAATTTAATGAGATTCCTGTGACATAGATAAAAAGAGATTTCCCCTCTCCGTGTTTTACTGACAGGTACTGACCATTATGCTGGTCCCAATCTTAGTGAAATCTTCATCAGTAAGAGAAATGAGGAGAATTCGACAGATTACAGACAATTAGACCATCATAGTTTCAGTCCTTCTAGCTACAAAATATACAGTGTCACTTATTATGAACCCAGCCTGTCATTACTGCTGCTACTATATGATTATGCTTGCATTTGCTTCCTGAACAGGGATAAGTTATCCTTGTTCAGAGAGCCTAAGAACATTTTTATCTCATTGCTGCTGCTGCTGCCTATTTGTAGCTCGAAGTTTAAAAATAACAGAGAAGTTGCACTGTTTCATTCATACCTCTTGAAGCCTTTCATAGCCACCAGGGTTTTCTATTCTTCGGTTCAGTTAATGGAATATATTAGGCATTTCCACGTACTACATTTCAACTGCATGTAGTAGCCAATTAAGTTCATAAAGCTTTGCTTCACTGAGGTCTTCTGCTGCTTACTTCTCAGAAAGATGAAATTTTGCTGGTGAGCAGCTCAGACTGGTTTTCTTATTTTTTATTTAAACACAAGTTTTCATTAATAGATTTCAACTATTTCTTGGAGGTGGTGGAGAGAGAAGGCAGGGAGCTGACTGCCCAAGATAAAAAAAAGGTGGTTTTATGATTTTTAATAGTTTCTCTGCAAATGTAAAGACTTTATCAAGGAGATAACCTGCATGGCAGGGCCAGTGATTTTCTTGAATTTGAAACAAACTCTTCCAGTTTTCTGATAAAATTTTTATCTTTTCCAGACAGCAGTTAACAAAATTCAGCACAGAATTCTGACACTTAGCAGTCAATTGTTCCTTTAATATTCACATTAGGCATGTGATTTTTATCTTAACAAAATGCATGAAATGCTATCTTTCCTTCCTTTCAAGGAGCCATCCCTTTTTCATAACTGCAGCTATTTCATGCCAACAAGAAATCAAGAACGGCTCATAAGTACAAAAAGCCAAATTTCCTCTGTGTTCACAGACAACCTTGTTGTTCTCCGGGGACATGAAAGAGTTTTTGTGACTGAACACAGAGAACTTAAAAGGAAAAAACAGAAGGAGTAAGATAAATGCTGCAGTTATATAGATCTGAATTTAATTATACAGGAATGGAAGGGATACAAAAAAAATGTTTCCCTACAGACATTTGCAAAGATTCACACCCTTCAATGTATATTCAATGGCTGGCATGGTTGGTGTATATATAGCTGGAAATGATGTTTTCCTTAGGTTTTTATTTATTTTTATCTGATTATATAAACTATTTTTGTTCCATGCATTAGGGAAAAGGAGCGTGAAAATTACAGAGTTTGAAAATCCATAAGAAAGTGAAATAAAGGACTTCCTTGTTCCTAGTACCCAGAAATCAGCCACAAGCCGGCAACTCTAGCGTTAGCTGACATTAAAGAAACATTAGTATTAACTGAGTTAACTCGCTCCTGTTTCTCTTGGTCATTTCCAGAAACCTTAAGACTACAATTCAATGCAAGGGAAGTACAATCACTAAAACTTAACTCGTAATTCCCACTACTATTTGAAACCAAACAAGCTTTTATAATAATTTCCAAGATTATTAGATAATGTCTGTATTTTTTCATAGATTCCAATTACACTTTTTATTTGTGAATTCAGTGGTGAAAGAGTGTATGATACAATAAAACATTAGACTAGGACAAATTAGACCTGAGAGGTGATGGCAGAAACAGGTGATTTACAGTTAGGATCTTCTTATTCACGTCGAAGAAATATTGCAGAATTTATTAATTAAGTAAATACACTGCAGTAACACTTCTAGATCAGCTTCTTCAAGAGGTATCCTACAATAAATCAAGTAGAAGGGCATATCTCCTACTAGTTAGGCAAGTTTTGTGTCTTTTGACTTAATGGCCTACTTCTTCTCAAACAAGCCTCAATGGCAGAATTATGACAAACACATTCCAACACATTACAGAATCACAACTTTGTGGGTTCTTATGGGCCTTATTTAGCTGTATAAACTCAAACTCTAATATTTAGTTAGTATTTCTATTATTGAAATATCATGCATTTTCATTGAGTTTTGGTGGGGATCTTGGCAACATGCATTACAGGTTGAAACAAGCTTTTAGTATAAAAAGATAGTAATATATTAAATGTTAATAAGTATGATCTTACAGGTAAATTATTTAATTCAGTAAGTCTAATGGGGTTTTTTCCGTGAAAAGCTATGAAAGACTAATGCAATTTATAATGTCAGTTGGAAGCTTCTTAAGCATGTGTGGTAGGAAAAAAGACAAGGCTTTTAGAGAGAATGAAAACAGATACATATACTGCAAAGGAGTTGAAAAAACTACTTACAATTCAGAATTAAAATATTTCGTATTGATCAAAAGCACATAAACTTTACTATCAGCATTCATTTTTTCCCATGTCATCGTGCAGTATCTGAAAACTCATTTTGTAGCATCCTTAAATTTTTGTTCTCATGAAGTATGGCTTAAGCCTTCTCACCGCATGATTAAATTTTCACCATCTTAGTGCTATGGCAAAATGTTTTTTTTTAAAAAATTTGGAATACTTTATTACAAACTAAATTCTTTTCAGCCAGGCTAACATAATCAGATAACATATGCATGTTTCTTGAGATCAATAAAAGCCTCTTTACCAAAAGAGAGAATGTTTTACACAGCTTGTTACCAGAACTATGTAGAAATCATTTTTCTTTTTCCTAAACCAGCAGACACAGAGTGAATTCAGACAAAAGGGGGAAAGAACTGTTTGCCTGTTTCACACTTTGACTGTGATTTAATTACCTCAAACTTTGCTCAAAGGTAGAGGGTTTCAGTTAGATTACATTTCACCTAAGGAACAAACTTTCCATTCTTAAAAAGAAAAAAGAACAGTTTCCTTCTACTGAAAAAAAAAAAAAAAAAAAAGTAAAATTTCATAGGGAAACAAGCAATGAAATCCAGTGCCTAAAAAACCACTTCAATTCTCGCCCCTCCCCCTCCCCCCGACTTAAATCTTTAACTCTGGCAACAGGCTCCTCACTCCAAAGGCATGTGCTAGTTCTGCTCCGCTTGGAAGTACCTGACAAGCAAGGAATCTCACGAGGCCCAAGAATGCTGAGGGCAGTGTAGCTATAATCGTTGTTATGGCACTAGGCGTAGGAAAAGAAGCAAAAAGTGGATGCACTTATTCATTTCAGGATTAAAAGGGTCAATACCAAATTGACTCCTCTTAGAGTCTAAGAATTGTCCCAGAAACTAAACAGAAAGCCAGGAATTCATATATACACACACACTGTGTAATAGTGTTTTACAGTTTTTGCACTCTCTTTTTTTTCCCCATAATTTTATAAATTTAAATATCTTTACTGCTAGGGAATAGTATATTTTTTCGGATGTAGGATTTCCAAGACAAGATCTTAAATTTAGCTACAGCTGTAAACCTTCGGATCTTGCTGTCTTGTCTCCATATGAAGGAAATAATCTCCCTTCTTCACTACCAGTCATATTATTTCAAGTGAAAATTTACACCAGTGGTGATAAAGTTACCTCAAGAATTCTTAAACAAGACAAATTCTTTAAGTTTTATCCTGTAAACCTTATTTTCCAGATCCTGTACCACTTTGTAGCCATATTTTGAACAGTCAGCATCTGCAGCTTTTTCTTGAACAGAAGCTACAAGCACAAAAACTGGTAGCAGGGGTCAATGCTCTGGGCTGAAAGGAAATTTTGATCGATTAAGTTCATATACTGTATTTGAAAACCTTGCTTCTCGAGGCCTAGGATGGTGTTCCAGGCAGTGGCATGAGACACAAGGTATGCCTCCAGCCATCCTGTGGTTGTTACCACCATTGTGGGCATGTAACACTTGCCTTGGCAAGTCTGCAGGAGCGTGATGTAACCCATATACCAGGCCTTCCCTTATTTGTATTTTGACCTGAGCTGAGCTCAGCTGGTTAGAGCATGGTGCTGACAAGGCCAAGGTTGTAGGATTCAACCCCTATATGGAGCATTCAGTTAAGAGCTGGACTCAGTGATCCTCATGGGTCCCTTCTAGCTCTCAGTATTCAGTGATTCTGTGACCATTTTCTACCATACCACAGGGGCTTTACCTGTTTGGCCTTCTTGATCCCAGCACATGTTTCCCAGTTATGAATAACCTGGGATATAGAGTCCATGGGTAAAACCACGAGCCCAGCTGGGTGTTGCATTTCTTTCCTGATGACCTGAGGCACCATGGGCCCACCAAGTCAGAAAAAATTCACCCTTATGTTGCCAGTCCAGATCTTCTTGAGACCCTTTAATTTTGGCAGCTTGATCCACCATCCATTGTTGCGATGTCCTTCAGTAGCCTGACTCTTGGGCACATGTTCATCTCATTATATATTTTTGCAGCCAACTTCTCTACCCAGGCAGTGACGTCTTGCTGCAGTTCAGCAGCTCAGATGGGTTTATCTCTGCACTGCCAGTTGGTCTTTTTCGATCATTCCAGCCACCTCCACACCATCTGTGAGTCAGTGTGGAGATAGAGTGCTGACCATTTCTCTTTCAGCAATATCTGAAGCCAGGCTTTCAGCTCTGACTTGATCCACCTTGTCTCTCAACAGCTTCTGCAACTCATCATGTAGGGCATCCATTTTCTAATGTATCCCTACAACATGGCAAGAACCATCAGTTCTGAGTGTGTATCGCTTTTCATTTCCAGGTAGCTGATTGTATGGTGGAGCCTCCTCAGCAAGTGTCATCTTCCCCACCTCCTCCTCCTCCTCCTCCTCCTCCTCCTCCTCTGATGGTCCGAAATTTTTGCCTTCACGCCAGCTAGTGATGACTTCCAAGATCACTGGGAGACTGGGTTTCCTATTTGAGCTCACTGTGTGAACAGCACAACCCACTTCCTTCACACCACATCAGTCTCATGGTATGTGCACCCAGTCCAGCAGCAGCACTCAGGCTGCCAGGAGGAGCTGTGCTTCAGTGCCAATCACTTTTGAAGCAAACCCCTTCAAAAGCTGCCATTATCTCTTCTTCCTTTGGGGTGTAACAGGCCTCAGATCTTTTGTATCCACAAATCCAGAACCTCAGGAGTTGTACTGGATCCTCCCTGGGTAATTTTTGCCAGAATCTCCAGGAAGGACAATTCTCTCCAACTGCAGTGCAGAGCACACTTTTCATATCTTTTCCTGTCCTGACTGGCCCAAGGGCTACTGCATGAACAATTCCCCATTTAATTTGCTCAACACTTGTTGTTGTCCAGAACCTCACTTAAAATTATTCTTCCATGTCACATGAGAGATGGAGTTTACAATCTGACTGTAATCTGGAATATGCATGCTCCGAAACCCCACAACACCTAGGAAAGTCTGCATTTCCTTTTTGCTCATTGGGGAGGACATAGGTGCTCTTTTGTTGACCACATCCACTGCAATCTGATGTCCATCTTGCCATTTGTCCTGGTTCCCTCCAGTATAGGGTTAATTTTTGCAGTAGCCAGAAGGGGGCACAGCTAGGACATTCAGGTTATTCTGTACCCTCTCATGTCATTACTGCGGGCAGGGCAAGGGATTCTCTTATTGGGAAAAGGGCTTAAGCAAGTGTGGTGGACTGAGAGGTGGGACAGCTGTGGTTTCATGCCAGAGGGAGTGGTTTGGGTGGCACCAGTTCTGAGCCAGAGGGAGCAATGTGGGTAGTATGGCAGAAGGGACACATGGGTTCCTTGGTGAGCAGTAACATTTCTTTTCTTGTACACTCTGTTATTAGTGTTGTTGCTGTTATTGTTTATTTCCTTGTCTCATTGCTGCTTCTCATAAATTGTTCTTATCTCAACCATGGTCTTTACTTTTTCTGCCTCCAATTCTCCTCTGCAGCCTGCTACAGGGATGGAAGAGAGTGAGTGAGCACAAGAGTGGTTTAGAGAGTCTCAGTGAGACCACTAAATTGAACAGTACTATTCCTAAACCATGACACCAGTTTACTCCTAAAAACTACATTTACTGGGCAGGTCCCTTGACCTTACTTTCTTTTATGGCAAAACCAGCCTTCAGGAGGATTTTAATTGTCTTCTCCCCTTCTCAAAACCTTCCTCTGCTGTGCTACCCCAAACAGTGATGTCATCACTGTACTGCAAGTGTTCTGGAGCCTCACCCTTTTGCAGTGCAGTCTGGATCAGTCCATGGCAAATAGTGGGGCTGTGCTTCCAGCTCTGGGGCAGTCACTTCCAGCTTTACTCCATGCCCCAGGTGAAAGCAGACTTAATTCAGGCCATGGCAGTCTGTCACTCTCCATTTTCTACTAGCTTACACACTGGCCATATAGGACTGTTAAAGGGTGAGCAAGTCTTGCTGACCACTCCCTGGGTCTCCAGCTCATGAATCATCTCATGGGTGGGGACAGCAGAGTCCCAGCTGGTGTGGTTTTGCTGACAGTGCAGTGATGTGGCAGAATCAGTACCTGTTGTTCTTAGACCCTCAGCAGCCCCACAGCAGAAGGGTCCTCTGAGAGACCAGGCAAGGTGTTCAGCTGTCTAATTTCCTCTGTCTCCACAGCTCTAACAATGCCCTTTTGGGTCCTTGAAATATCCTCTCCTGAGGTAATCTATGCCAAGGATTCACGTGGTCTCTGGGCCAGTCACAGTGGGGTTGTTTTGCCATCCATTCCCAGCCAGGCTCACTCCAGCTTCCAGTACAGTCAGCTGTTGGGATCCCCAGAGACAGAAATGGATTCTGCCCCTACATATACATATCTTGATGGCATCAGGGTCCCTTGTCCACTGGTGTCCACTTCAGCCTTTTACCCTTGTGTGTCAGATGTGCCAGGGCCCAGGATCCACACAGGCCAATGGATCCAACTGTCCCTGTCCTCCACCTGGCTGGAGGCAGGGCCCTCCTAGTCCTGTCATAGCACTCATTGCTCACTCCTTGTAAATATGAACTGAGGTCCCTTCAAGAGGACCAGAAGTAACATCAGCCCTGCTATTCTGTCTGAGGGAGGTCTTGCCCACTGGAAACTGGAGTGGCATTTATCCTTGAAGAATTTCCGGTGGTACCTGTTCTTCCTTTCAGGTCACACACCCATGCTGTTAGTGCAGAGACTGTTTCCACCTCACTTCCTCATGTCCTCTCTGTTGTCATGCAGGTGGAACCTCACGTTATCTCATGGCATGGACCCTCTCTCAGGCATGGGGTGCTTGCTCCCAACAGCAGAGTCACTGGTCCATACTGGCAGGGCATGCGACATTTCCTCTCTAATTCGCTTGAGTCTTTCTGTCCACAGTCTTGGACAGTCCTTCCACAGCCAAGGCACAATTTGGTAAGGAGGAGAAAATACGATCTTCACATTCCCAGAGTCAGGTAGTCACCTGAAGCACTGTTTGTTCTCCTTCTTTCACTGACATCAATGCCAATGGGTTGGTTTACAACAATGGCACACTCTGTACAAACTTCTGCCACATGGATTGTGTACATTGGTCCCCACTGGATCTACAGAGATCTACAGCTTGTTATTTGAATTCTTATAGCTTAACTCCAGCACAACTAATTCTCTCAGATACTAGATACCTTTCTGCATTGTGTTCCAACCCCTTGGGTGCATTATTAGATCATCCTTTGATCACCTCTTTCCTTCATGCTTGACAGAAGTCACCTCAAGAGGCTGAAAGTTTCCATCCTCTAGCCAATCTGCTCGCCAATGCCCACATCCCAGGACAGGGATCCATCATTTGGCTTCATTACCTCTAGTTTCATATCGTGGGCCACGATATCCCAGCATCAGAGCAGCCAGGTCACTCAGGGCTCATTCAACCGGCAGCTGAAATTCATTTATATATCTCTCAGCTCACCCAAGAACTGAGATGGAGTGATTATCTCTGGCCCTGCCTCTTCCTCCTGTTCTGAGGGCCCTGCTTCCTCTTCATCCCTCACTAAGCAAACTGATTTGTTCTTGGATTTCTTCTTCTGTGTAGAGGCAGCTGCTACTGGCATGGGTTGTTCCTCTGGTTCAGCTGCAGTTTGGCCTTGGTGCCTGTTGGTCTGCTTTCCTCTTCTCCCCGAGAGTGCTGTGCAGTAACAAGTAGTGTCAGATTAGTAGTAGCCAGGGCCCCTCATGTTGCATAACTTCATGCCTCTCTGGAGCTGTCACAGCATTTTTCTTTCAAATATTCTGCCACTTAATCAGGGTCCTGCAGTTTTTCAAGGGTGAACTTCCAAACCATTGGAGCAGAACAATCCTTCAAAAGATAGCCCATTTTCTTCTACCTTCCATGCCACTCATCCACCCTCAAGGGCAGATCTCTGAAAGACCCTCCTAAAAATCTCTTTTGTCACTCTAAACATGTGTATGAACCACACTCAGGACACCCTGGAGACCTAGCAAGAAGAACATGTTTTCTTTAACATCAAAAAGAAATTCAGAATTCTCAAAAGCTGTTGTAACAGGCTTGAAGGAGGAGAAAAGGGTGAAAGGCTGTGGAAATTCATCCTCCCCTGTTCTTTCCAGTGCGTACAGTTATTAATGGATTCCCAGAGGTAAGACCCAAGGTAAGGATAGCAGAGCAACACTGAATACACATTCCAAATTACCTTCACTGCCCTTCATGCTATCATGTCACAAGCTGGTATCATACAGTACAGCATAAAAACAACTGTGATCCCTCTCCCTGCCCTGAGAAAGAACCTCATGAGGAGAACATACTGCACATATGGGAATATATACAGCATTAGGTACCACGATCACATAAACAAACCAAGCGACATTGTGACCAGTGACTCCAGACCTAAACCAACAAATGATCAGATCAAATTGGTTTCCAATCTGCTCTGGAAACAGAAACAAAACAATGTACAGTAACAGTAACAATACTAACAATAAAGTGTTAGTACTGTTACTGTTACTGTACATTGCTGAAAAGAGAGGAACGATTCACATGCCATTGCTCACCCCTCGTGGAAACCCCTAACAACACCCAAAAATTCCCTTTGCCAGGCTACCTAATGTGGAAGGGAGCCCTTCCCCCATAGCCTGAAGATGATGTTAGGTGGTATAGAACAACCTCCGGGTCCTGGCTATGTCACCTCCCAGCAAAAATTAATCCTGCCTGGCCAGAACAAGGACACCTCATAAGAGAGATGTTCCAGTTCCCTAATCAGCTTAATAGCCCTCTGCTGGACTTATTCCAGGAGCTCCATGTCTTTCTTGTCCTGGGGAGACCAGAACTGGACACGCACTCCAGATGTGCCTAACCAGGCAGAGACAAGATCACCTGCCATGACCTGCTGGCAATCCTCTTCCTAATGGACTCCAGGATCCCATTGGCTCTCTTGGCCTCAAAGGGCACACTTCTGGCTCATGGATAATCTGTTGTCCAATCTGATCCCCAAGTCCTTCTCCAGAGAGTTGCTTTCCAGCAGGTCAGCCCCCAGCCTGTACAGGTGTCCAGATTTATTCTGCCTCAGCTGCACTCGTCCCACCGTTGTATCATCAGCAAACTTGCTGTGGAGGCAGTCTATCTCTTCATCCAAGCAATGTTATTATTAGCAGCATGCAATTTTTATCCCAGCATATGTTGTAGACAAAACAGGATGAGGTGAAGTACCTGTCTCTTAGGCATCCTTCCAAACAAAGCTCAATCCAGTGACTTCACCTTAGTTACACCTACATACTTTTGAGATTGGCATTGAGACAGTTTTTATGGAATTTAAGCTTTCCTGTATTAATAACACAGAAGGCAATTCTTCAAGCAAAATTTACCCAGCAATAACTCATGTCTAAGAGTTATTCAAGTATATAATATGAGAAGTGCTTTTATCATTGGTTTTCAATTAATATGCAATTTACTCCTTCAGATTATTTTGAGAGTTATTATTATTATGAATTTTAAGAACTGATCTGAATGCTAAAGCCTGAGCTAATTTCCTGCAGCAGACCAAACACATACGATGTTACACCAGTTTGTCTTCTTATATCATATGCAGACCTTTATGAAGGTAGTTTCTGCCACTAAAAACTTTCATTATAACCTCATCAAACTCCAAATACAACTCCTTTTCACTGGCAAGTTTTTTAAACACTTTCTAATTTGAAAATGCCAGTAAGGAATACTGGGATTAAGAGCTTTTCAGAATGCATGGACATGCATGGAGTAATACTTTCCTTTTTTGTAATATTTGGGATCTACTGAGATCTGGTATCATCATGTATAGTAAACAATGTAATAGCCTGTCAGCTTCACTGGAATGTATGATTAAATCTGGTAAAATTAAACACACAACAGAAACCGAAAAAAATATAAAATAGAAAGATCAATGAGAAAAGCATGTTACATTTAGAAATACAGAGATTGCTCTATTTCAAAGGCATTCCCATGCAAGCTTACTGTACTGGTTTTCTGTAGGGTATGCCCAGCCACTGCCCTGGAGGGATGTCTGCTGAGATTGCATAATCATCCAGCAGTACTCCCTGGGAAGGCAGCTAACCTTTTTACTCATAGCGAGAGAAGTCAGACCCAGAATCCTCTGGGAGACCCTATGCAGATCCCTTGTAACCCACTGGCCTTTACCCTCTGCCACCCACCCCCTGTATCCCTATAAAAGCTAGCCCCCTGCCCCTGCGAGATGGAGATGCTTGCCCATAGCTCCCCTTCGCTGGAGTATGGATAAAAAAGCTACCTTGTGCGGAACCAGCTACTCGAGCCTCTCGTTTCTCTCTGGTCTGGCCTGGAGGCTGCCCTGCAGACCTGAGCTGAAATCACAAGCTGACAATCACTAAAGAGCTGACAGCTCCTGCACAGGCCCTCCTAGCCAGCAGCTGAGGGAAGACACCGGGCCTCGGGAAGGTGATTCCTTTCGGGACCATCTCTCCAGACCGGTCACCTCTTCCTCGGTCAGAGCTACTGACCCATCACCAGCTGTAATATTTTTCTAATAAAAATGAGAAGTACTTTGAAAATAGGAAGTTTTAAGCAGATGTAATACCTCCATATAAGTTTCATATTTATCTATCATGTTGTAGAAGTGTACAACTAAAAAGAAAAAAAGTATAAATACTTACAGCAGGAATGTTACACACTCCTTACAAATCTTGAAGCTTAGCCTTGCATTCCTCATTGCATGTCAATACATGCTACAATGCATTCTCAATTATTATGTTTTGCTGGAATATACTTCTCTTTCATTTTTAGTGACATTTTCCCACTTGTCCCTTCAGCTAGAGTGAAACCACACACTATTACCTTTTGCATACTTTGGAAGAATTATTCTGAGAGCTAACATTCCAAACTACCTGCATAAACAGAGAATGCCTAGTTCTTACCTAGGCACCTTCAATCTCATTAAATTCACTTTTAATTAAGACAAATGATAAAGAAAGAATTAGTAAAAATTCTTCTTCTGAAAAAGTGAAAGCACATAACATCAGAAAACAATCACTATTTTTTAATTTCCTTTTGTCCCTCAATTTTTTGCTCAATTACTTTGCTGTTCAGTCCTTGTAATCCATAGTTGCCTGTTTGGGACTGTTTGTCACAGAAAACATCAGCTGGGGAAAGCTCCTCCATTAATGAACATGCTGTGTGTGGTGCCCCCTTTCAAGTGCTTCACTAACTCTTACAGTCAAACTCATCTAGGGATAGATGATCCCACGTCTCCTAGGGATACAGAAAGATTTAATTTTTCCTCCCATATTTCCTTCTATTCCCTTCATGAGATGACCACTCTTCATAACCAAAATAATCTTTGTTCCATTCCTTTAGAGTTGTGTCTTTCCTAGGCTGGCTGACATATCTACTTTGCTAGATAAGTGAACGGCTCCTTGCTCCAAAGGGGTAAAACCCCCTCCAATCTCTTGGATTGGAGTGTGCTACCACATATGGTTTTTTCACTGAATGGGTTATTCAGTCCACTAGGGAAGATTAAAAACACCTAGGTGTGACTATCCATTTAATCTGTTTGGGGAGGAAGAGAATTTGAGATGACCTACATTATGCTACATCACAAGCACACTCTAAAATGTCCTGCAGATTTTGGTTGTCCAGTAAATAGAGAAGATTGAGTTCTTTGTTTAGATGAAAAATGTTTGAGTAAGTGATGTCTTATCCATGTTTCCCAAGAGAAAATATTCTACAATAATATAACAAATGTTAAAATACCAAGGTGGATTCCACAAATAAAAAACCCTTAAAATGCAGACTTCACAAGGATAAAACACAGCAATTTCATCTGTGAGTGGAGATCCTGAATAGATACAACACTTCTCTAGGAGTTATACAGAAGTTTCTCTTAAATACCTCAACAATTATTTTCTCCCTAAAATAAAACAAATCAGTATTTTATGTGAAACCCAACAGACACTGATCAAATCTAAGAGGAGTAAAGATTAGAAGGAATAGGAAAATTATCAGGGTGCAAATTTCCAGTCCTGGTTCAATGCACAACTCTGTCCCAAGAAGAAAAACAAAAGAAAGTATTTTCCTTTCCATAACCCATTAGTTTTGCAAATTTACTCCACCTGGCTCAATGCTAAGCAGTGGAAGTTTCACTTCATGCCATATTTCTTTGGGACATTTCCCTGAAAATCCTCTCAAATAATTTTCTCTGTTAAACTGTACTTTGGCACAACTCTACCTGATTAACAAGATACTATTGCAACTGCTATTACTGCTAATAATAAAAACATGAAAGAAATATAGAGACAAACTTATTAGTAAGACTTTTGGATAAGTGTTCATATAGCAACCATAATTGCAAAATCTCTTATAAAACTGGTGGCATTAGTGCTTGTAATAAAACAAAGTGGAGGGAACTACACCACACGTGTAAGTAAAAAAGTGGACTGTAGACCATTTTAAATCATGATATCTAAGCTTTATGACTTCAACAGTGATTTGGGTAATAATAACAGTAATATTAATAATAATAATAAGGAAGTCCTCTTACAATAAAGACTTTAATTTCTTCACGATTTCAGTTGAAACTGCCTGTGTATCTGGCACAGCACTAAAATGTAGCCTGAGAACAGTAGCACCACGTTTTGCCAAGTCAGCCTAGCCCAGAGAAAGGACCTTAACCACTGCTTTACATTCTATGCATTTTTCCATTGCTTTAGCAGTGTAAATCGAATTGAATAAGGGAACCTCCTAATGTATGTCCAAACCACTGAACAGTGCATCTCAAAATAATACTTGTTCTATGGTGTGTAGGCATACATTGAAGTTAGTACTTAAGTTTATGAGGATAATATTAGTACAACAGGGCACAGAGGTAAAGGAAGAAAGAGTACCATCAGTGTTATACACGATTAATTCTACATTTTTCCAAGGAATACTTGTACTAAATAGGGCAATAATTTCCTCTTCCTTTTCTTCTCTTTTTTTCCCCTTAATAAACACTTTTAATAACTAAATATTAAGCAAACCTTTCAGAGATTTTTTTGAAACCTCATTCCCAACCAACTTAACTAAAGTCACTTAAAGCATGACAGTTTACTATGAAAGAACAAATCCATAATGTACAAAACATGCCTTTTTCCTTTTGTTTTCTTTTTTAAACTGCATTTCTAAGAATGGATGTCAGATAATTGAAAAGAATTAGGTTTCAGGGTATTGTTTTGTAAACATTTTATTAATCATTTTTGACATGACTTGAAGAAAATGTACCCTAGATACCAAAATTCTTTGTCTCAGGAAGGAATGAACAAAGGATTCTGACTACAATAAAGTTTTATTGTTCCCATTCAAATGGAAGCCACACAACACCACACAGGGCAGAAAAGCAGTGGATGGCAGCCCATTTTAAATTATGGTGTATTTTCACAATGACTTCTACAGGGATTTGGTAAAGAACTGCCTTACAATAAGGAACTTGTTGGTTGGCTCTTTGTTGCACAAGTTCATTGGAAGCTAGCTGTGTACCAGGAACCTCATTTAAACTGCAGACTAGGAAGCACAGTGGCATAATGGTATTCCAGGTCAGTCTAGTCACCATTAAATTTAGGAAAATTTTAACAAGACCACTAAAATTATATGTCATTATATTCTTAAGAGCTTCACATGATTTAAAATGAAAGTAACATCTCAGACGTTTATTTTCTGTTAGTACGTTACTTACTGCTTTTCCTTGATCACAACTAACTAAGTTAACTCTCACCCAATCTTGTTACAACAATGAAATAACTAGAAACAACTGCCTCAGGTTATACAGTTACATAGCTACATCTGTGTTGATTAAAGGTAAGCAAAATAATCCAATAACATTGCTAATTTTTGTTAATTTACTCTGCCTGCAAAAACTTTCAGTGTCAAAAATCATGTAGGCTTTCACTTAACATTCATACCAGGAATGCAAGGCTAGAACTGATATGATTTAGGACCATCTGTAACAGCTCAAAGTCATGTAGATCCCCCTGAACAGGATGAATTTCAGGTCATCAATTCACCAGCTACATGACTACTTTAAATTATGAAAGCAAGAATAGTTATCTGGTCTAAAGCATTACAGATTTTGGTTTTGTCCCTCAGTAGAGATGAAAAGCGGGAGAAAAAAAATAAAAGCCGTTATGACCTCATTGACTTTTGAATAAATCACATCTCCCTTTCAATCAACACTCTGCCTTCTGCAACCATATTTCTGAATGTATTTTCCATAGGATAGGTCTTGCAGTCCTTTACTGTATTGCTAGATTACTCATAACATTAATATATGTTATATATTTTATTTTTTCTTAAAAGCACTCAACATCAAAACTCAAATATAACACTGGAACAGCCCTTTGATTTCAGAAATTGAAGGTGAGACTTTGTAGAGCTCAAAGTTAACAAGCCTTCACTGATAATTACGTTAGCATACAAGATTAAAGCATTCTGGATGCAAAACTAAGTTATGTACAACTATATGGGGGAAGATTGACTTTATTGATCTCACAGCAATTTTTTCTTCCTTAAGATTACGCTTACATTAACTGTGGGATCAATACAGAACTTCCAAACATAGGAATACTTTCTTTTAAGTATGAAAACACACTATGTGCTGATAAAATCCCACTGAAGAAAGCAACATCATTTCTCTAAATCATTATAGCTGAATTCTTCGCTGAATAGTAAGCTTCACTCATCTTAGTATACTTAAGTAAATATGGGATATATTACAGTTTCTTGGCATTAATACATGATGTACTTTACCACAGGGAAAATGGATCCAAGACCCATATTAACAATATAAAACATGTAGCAGAAAGCCAAGCAGTAAAGGAGATACTCAGCTACAAAACTCGTTTTCCCTCCCAGCTGCAGTACTTGGTTGAAATTCCTCAGTTTATTTTTTCTTTTTTTTTTGAAGTATTTCTAAGTGAACACTGCAAATATGTTCCCTTTTTCAGAAAGTTTAAAATAAAAATTCTTATATTACGAACATCTTCTACAATGATTCAAAGGAAAGAATTTCATGCTTTATTTTGAGGAATTTCACAATTTTCAGACATAAAATAAATTTGACGCTAGCACATGGCTTATCTTATCTAGATTTCCTACATCACATTATACTTTAACATAATTTTGAGGCCTCTTTTTATTTAGTCAGTGTGGAAAAAGGTTGCATTTAAAAAAAAAGGTTCCAGCAGTTATGAAAGGTTACACAGACAGTAAGGAGTAAGGCTCCAAATATTTCACTAAAGAGGGACTGTAAATCTTCACTAGAAACTACTCAAAGCTGAAGCACTACATCAAGTATGAATAATAAAATTTACTGAAAAGCAGGAAAAAAATCAAAGGGTAGAAGGGGTATGAAGGAAATGAAAGCAAACTTTCACAAGTTTTTAAATTAACTGAAAGAAATTATTTGATGTATTAATTAATTAGATCCACAGTACAGTCGTCTAGAAAAGAGGTAATTCTGTAATTAGTGACAACAAAAAATGATCTGTTAATACAGCACATACAAAAACCTTCATTTTACTTTTTTTTTTCATTAAAATGTGGGTGGAGCAAAAAAGAAGTCACAAGGCAAAAATTAAGACCAGTAGGTGGTGAAGAAATCCTAGAAGAGTATCAGTCACCAAACTACTAATCTGCACCAACCTTGTACCTTCAGGAATTGCAAATAACACAGTTAACTGATGCTGAAAAACCTCTTCACTACCATACCATGTGGTGCCATGCTCAGTATAGAAAGCTGGGAGAAGAAACAGGAAGGAAGGGCCTTTGGAGCAATGCTCTTTTATCTTTCCAAATCACCATTACACATGGTGGAACCCTGCCCTCCTGGAGATGACTGAACAGCTGTCTGCCAATGGGAAGTACTGAGTGAAATCCTTGTTTTGCTTTGCTTGCGTGCACGGCTCTCATCTTACCTGTTCCACGGTCTTTATCTCCACCCATGAGATAAGCACTCAAAAAACAAAAGTTACACCACAAGTTTACCTTCCTTTCATTTTATATCAAAGAGTATGGCTAAATTGAAGAGAATAGCTAAGTTTTTCCCTTACAAACAACGAGAATCCTACAAGCCTCTCTATGCAAACAAATGAACTGAGTTTTCAGAACAACTTGAAATTTGGTAAGCTGCCAGATAAAAGTGATAAAATCAAACAAGAAGTGCATAATTTGACCGTGGAAATTCTATACAGTCATCAAGCACTGAAAAGAAAGAAAAAACTTTGTTTCTTTAACCCACAATTTCCTCCACAGCATTTGCATTGTCACAGACTGATGCAACAGTATCAGAAAGGTTTAAATAGTTTTATAGTTTACATCATGTTTTATCTTCCTTTAGCTATACACAGACTAAAAATACTCTAGTCTATGGATAATAACTTTGAATATATTAAATAATTAGAAGATTAACACCCAAATATTGAGGTTGCTTTTGGAAGCAAAGTGTGTTTGTATTTAGTCTGATACGTAATTGCTTTATTATAAATTCCTGCTCATTTTTTTCATAAAAAACAAATTTTTTCTTTTCCATAGAAGACAATTCTAATGTTTGCACTACAATAAAATAGGATTTTTAAACTTCATAAATAGGTAGCAAATCATTCTTAAAAACTGAATGGCAATTTTTATTATTACTAATTTAACTCTATGATTTACAGAAAGAATTTTTTATTGAACTACACACAATTCAGTGGAATTAGTTATTCACTGGAGATTTGTTTTCTAACTGATATTATGAGATATTTGTCAAGTGTTTAATTCTGCAGAAAGGCCACTTAGAGTTTGTTTCAGAAAGAGGGTCTGCTATAAAAATACTTCAGAAGAGTATGTAATAAATTCACAATTATTCCCAAAGGCAAAAATTCCACTATTTCTAGGTTTATAAAGACTAAAAATATTCACTTAGAATTCATTTACCATTTCTATTGTTTCTTGGTAAAGCTTGCTTTAATTTTAAAAGGTAAGACTGGTTGTCAGCCTTTAGGAAGTGAAAAGAGCACAAAATCGCTCTTCCTTTTCTTATTGAACAGCTATAGGACTGTTTTATATGTCAAGAACTCTGCAGAAAACACACAAGTTTTAGTTTGCTTTTCTCCTTTTTTTTTTTAACTTGAAAATTGACTTGAAGTGAAATCACACCAAAAATTCATAGTACTCTTGGAAGCATTCTGTTTTGGACACAGCTTAATTTCAGAGAAATAATACTTCAGAAGTACAGATTGTAACATTATAAAGAAATTATTTGCATGATAAAGTTTAGAGTCACTGCAATTACAGAATAAATCAACTGCACTTCTGATACGCTTAATGCAGAGGTTGTTCTGCAACAAAATTCTTCTATTCATATTGCTAAAAATAAATCAGTTTAGCACGGGGGTCTTATCTCAACTTTGTCTTCTATGTTCATTATTATCCTTACCCTTTCCTACTCCTGCTCTTTTCTCCCTCTCCCAATATGTTTTGGGCTGATTCTGGTTTTGGTTCATTGATTTTAGAATTTAGTTTGCTTTCCTCAGTGTGTCTCAAGCATCCAGCAAATAGTAGAGTGAACTCTACCAATGAATTTTGCCATGATTTTGCTTTTACATTATTTGCTCATATTCGCTGATATCTTTGCTGGTGATTCTTTAAGTGACCATAAGACATTCAGTCATGATGTAAGTGTTCACCCAAATCTTATCTAAATGAACTGTCTTGCTCTACACATCAAGAAGAATTTATGTGGTTAACATAATGAATGAAGAAAGAAATGGGAGTATTCCTCCCTCTGGCCAATTGACTTTTTTTCCCCTCTGACTGTGGATGGAATTCTGTAATTCAGAATCTCTGTGAAACAGGAATCTAGAATAATTAATTTATATTCTGTTTTAAATTTAAAAAAAAATTCAAGAAGCAGTAGTATACACATCCATGTTTTCTTCTGTCAGATTTTCTTATTCATCTACTTCTATCAGATGCTCAGCTAACATCTCAGAATACAGTGCTTTACAAGGATATACACTTCCACTACAAAACAAGGCTCTAAGCAAGAGCATGAAGAGACTTTAGAAGGGCGGGGAATGAAGAAAATTATCTTTATGCCATGTGATTAAAATACTTCTTTCCATCAGTAAAGAGAATTTGAGTCAAGTTTAATTGATTTAAAAGTCAGATATATTTTAAACAATACCAATTTTACAATTACATAATGTTTTTTGAAAGGTAAAAAAATATAAATTTTCAATCAGATCCAAGAATGGTCTATTTAAAGTGAAGTTGTACTTAATACTTTTGCCACACTAAACCTTAATGGTCTCAGACGGGAGGTAGTGCACAACCTTATTCAGGAAACTACAGACTGTCCTTGTTCAGTCTTGCAAGTTCATAATGTTCTCCTTCAGAGCAAGCTCATAATATTTACAATAAAAACAAGTAACAGCAAATAAGAAAAAAAACACAGACATATTTATTTACCTAATTTGAAGCAAAACTAGCCAGCAAAGTGTCTGCCCATCATCATGTTCTGTTTATTTTTAAGACATTTGCTTCAGATAGATTTATTGCAAACTGCTACAGGTTTGATGCTTCCTTTCTGAACTTAAGACTTTACCAGGAGCTTATCCTTTCCATGGTGTTCTGGTGCAACACAGACCAAAACTGAAAGAAATTTATCTCTCTCCTACTCAGCTCACAATACCCATTGAGTATGCCATCTGCGTGTGTAAAATTTTCAAGATAATTACCTTCACAAAACTTCTGAGACATACTGGATGGCGTGAATAAACAAAGAAAAGGCTTAGTGGCTGTCTCACAAGCAATATGCAACAGGACAATTATTTTCTCACATTTCATACAAGAACTTTAAAAATCTATATGAAGAAAGACTTTTAACATTTAACTTGACTCCCTACAGCAAGAAGACATAATAACTCTGTAACTATATATTTCTACAGTGTATATGACTATTTATGTCTCTCCTTTTTCCTGTTGACCAACTTTTCTTTATGTTTCCTTATTTCAATTTAATTTTAAGAACAGGTGAGATTGTAAAAAGACTAAAGTTCATAAAAAATTTGGGATCACAATAGAAAGGGATTTTATTAATATCCAATGCCAGATGGACTTTCTTCTTATAAGGCACCAGAGAAATCACACAATCAACTGCAAATAATCACAAACACTGGTAAATGCTTACAGTGGTATTCAAAATGCCTTTTATCAATTGAGTTTATATACATTGAATTTTATACTGCCAAATGGAAATCCATGGAAAAATGTATCAGCTTATATATATTCAATTTTACACTACAAAATGTAAATCCATAGAAAGATGGCTTGTTAAGTGCTGTCATTTTCTCTTTCCTCCTCAAGCAGAAACAAAATTAATTAACTCAAACAATATTTCACATGCAATTTACTTAATTTAAAAAACGCTAGGTATATGAAGCAAAAATATTTTGCATTTTTAATAAAAATTTAAAATTTTAATCAAAGTTTTAAATAAAAATTTTAGACATAAAAAATATTTTTAAAAACTAGATATATGAAATACAAACCCCTAGAAATACAATTCCACCTTTTCTTATTTCATCTTCATTCATTACTCTCAAACCCATATATTTGAGACGGGACCAAGCTACACTATGACTTATATCTGCAAGCAAACATTTGCAGCTTTGAAGCACTGAAATCTTTAATCAGCCGCTGCCAAGCTCTTCCCCTTACAGAAATTCTTATTTGTAGAATTATAATGATTTTATTGTATTTATGTCAGATCTGTTAGTTTTTCTTTTTGTTAATTATTCTACTTATAAGTTTCAGGTTTTAATGTGAGGGAGAAATAAAAGAGTAGAAAGAAAAGAGATTTTTTTTCTGCTACATTAGAGAATAGTATATGTGCACATGGGCATGCGTGCACACAGGCATACAGACATGTAAAATCAGTGTGTGTGGCAACTGAAGAAATGTGCTGATGATGTCTTAAATATTCGTGGGAAAAACCAAAGCTGGAGAGGCCTCTAGTAAGATTGAGAGCTTTCAAAAATTTTGACTGCCTATGAATAGGATTTACAATTATCATTTCCAAGAGTCCTAATTACCTTGACCTTTAACAGGAGAGTTCATGGTGAGCCTGTCAGGAAATAAAATTTAAAAAAAACAAACCAACACAAAAGCTGAACAAAACAGAGATATACATGGGAGGTGGATAACTAACCCTTATTCCCCAGTATTTTTTTATAATTATCAGTATTTAGTGCACTCTGCTGAAACTCACTCTAAAGTGGGTCAAAATTATTTTTCAGGTGTTTTAGCATTTTAAGGTTGAAATAAAAATATTATGTTTTCTCCTTATAAAAGTCATAAATGTTTACAGTCTGAAAGCTTATAAAAGCTCAAGTCAATTACACAATATCAAGTTTACTTTCTTGCTTCCTGTATTTTCATTCAGGGTTGAGAAGGCACACTGTTACTACAGAATATTAATCTTTTTCTTTAGACAAATGAACAACCAAGCATACAAAGCCTTCAGTCAAGCAGATAAATACCCACCACTCTGATGATATTATCAAAGGGATATATAATAAATGGCGAAGAAAGCATATCTTATGTAAGTTATCTTATGGGACTGAGTGTCCTATAAAGACAGATTGTAATATAACTCATTAGCAATTCTTTTCCACCTTAAGTCAATAAAGTATTATTATAATACTCACCCTGTTGTCTAAAGTAACAGCTAAAAGTTGTTTAAATTTACATGGTAAAAGTACCCTAAAATTGGGAATGAGCCAAAGTAATTTTCAGAAAACTATCATTACACTTAACTGCTTATACTTATTCAAAATGATGGGCCATTACTGTTATAATGCAGCACAATTTAATCATTTTCTTTTAAGTTTATACACACTGAGAGAAGTTAAAAAACTTGGTAACTCCAGACAAATGACAAACATAGTATTTTCCCCTGCTTCATCCAGAAAAATGTCTCTATACTATTATTTTAACTATTTAAAGTTATTAATGTATGTTATTTCAAGATCTACAAATGCAGATACTTACAATCAAGTTTCACACTTTATGAGTCTATGCAAGATTTTGAAAAGACTTGATTAGCTGAATGACAGAAATTAATAACTCTTACCACAAAATCAAAGGGTTCAAAAAAATTTCTATGCAGGAACTTGAAAGGGAGACATATTTTCAAGTATTTAAAAAAAAGGTGTTTAAACAACATACTACACAATTAAAACATTTCTACTGGGCACAACACATTTAGGAGATTAGACAGAACTTACTGCTGTTAGATCTGTGTTTGTTTGGTGAGGGTCTAAATTTTACTAGGTATTTTTATTAAATGCAAACCATTAATTCACTTTCAGCAGCTCAAATACATTACTTGACCTAACCAGATTAAGAAAAGCAAAAGAAAAGCCAACAGTACAAAATAAATTAGATTGTTCCCTCATAATATAATAAAAAGCAAATATAAAGTACATGCAAAGTATTTTTAGAAGCAATAATCCCAGAAAAATTTCCAATATTCACATTACGTAAACATTTATTGACTGTTACCTTCTTATTGTATGATGAAGTTAAAGAATTAATTCTGAGTACATGTGTATCTTCTAATATTCATGCTTCTGTATATCAGTATGTCTACAAAGTATAGAGTGCCTGTGTTTATTGATAAGACATTCTACTTTCCACTACACACATTTCATTTCCTCTTGAAGTATGGAAACAGCTAGGTTTAAATGTGAATTTTCCTTGCTCCCCCACAAATATAATGTTAGGTACTAAGTTATATAAAAACTTCTCTCACAGGATTTTAGAAATGTGACTGATGACCAAAGATACTGAAGCACAACACATAATGTGAACAAATGAGAAACAAAAAAAAAAATTCAACAGTAGTGTATTGTAACACCCCAGCTCTGCATCTCTGAATTCCAAAAACCTGATACATGTTACTACAGACATAGATAAAAGCACTATAAACTAAACTAACAAGGTGAATTAGAAGTGAATAAATGGACAAAATTCTGTAGTATAAACACACAAAGGAGAGGATAAGAAAGGTAGAATGGGTACAAAACTGGTAGTAAAAAAAATCTGTAAATCTGACTTCAATAATATGGGAGACTTTAGAAAAATAGTGAAAGGAAAGAATATTTGAAAAAATGGAGGTAAATGAAAAGCTAGACCAAATGGAATAAAGGTTACCTCATGTATATCATGTCAAAGTAATCTGTGGTTTTCTGTGACAGGCAATTTTTAGATTGAAAAGCTGTGGCTGATTTTATCTATTGTTATATAGGAAATTGCTAGTCATTCATGAGTACTTGAGAAAAGGAACTACATGATGCAAAAAGACAGGAAAATGGTAATATGAGATACCAAGAAGGGAAGAATCAAACCACCCATGAGTTAATGATCACCGAATCAAGGAATTCCTTAATTTCATTAAGACCATGAAATAAAAACTATAGATATGTTTATAAATTCATCTCCCTGTACAATTAGGTGTCATCAATACAGAGCAGAATCAAGATATCAAAAGAAAGAACTAAATGATGGCAGAGTAACAGAGACAGAATGAAGTCTGGCATCAGAAAACACAAGGCCATGTACTAGACAGAAAATAACAAGAATTTCAGCTCAAGTCAGAAGCTTATTAGACACGACTGAAGTGTACTAGTCAGTCATACGATGACATAAAATTACCCACAAGTATGAACAACTGTGAAAAAGCATGTGGATGCTTAAAATTTATGACATTCAATTGCTGTCTCAACATGAAGAATTACAAATCCATGCCCCAGCCCCAAAGATATGGATATACACAATTTACTGTAGGCCAATCCAAGTGGGTAACATCTCATCCACAACCCTCAGTCATCTGGACAGACAAGAAAGAAAAAGAAAGAAGAAAATAAATCAAGATTTTACTCACTCTGGATTAAGAGACTTATACAAAGTTTAAAAAGTTCCTTTTTCAAGGGTCGTTTACACATTTTTCATTACACATTCATAAGAAAGAATACAGCAGTGGGACAGAAAACAACATCCAGTATTACTGATTGCTAGTTCTCAGATGAATGATAGAGTTCTATTGAACTAACGACACATTAAAAAGCAGTAAAATATACTGATGAAGCTAAGTCTCGTTTTATAAAACAGATAAACCAAATTTTTTAAAATGGACCTTTTAATGAAGACCAACATCTTACACCTGAAGTTTATTTGAAGTTTGCAACTTATTCCTGGAAGTAGAATACTGCAAAATTATGATGAGATCTTTCAAAGAGAAACAGAAATATAAGAAAGGAAAAAATATCTTTATTACACTGCCTCATATTTCAGTAGCACTGAAATACTGCATTAACATAACATTGCAAAAGAATCATCATAAATACCACATTTTAAAAATTGGTTTTAAAGTATTAATAAGGCCTTTGAGGTATAATTTAATTTTCAATTTACTTGCAAAATAAATCTTGCAGTGTGACAACTTTTTTTTCAACAAGAAAGATTAGTTTGAAGAAAATTTGCCTTCATGGTTATAAGACCAGCCCGCTTTGTTAGCTTAACTATCACACTTCTTATAATTATGTTAATTTTTTAGTAGAATGAAAAATTTTTATGAGCTATCTACTGTTGTGCTTACTCAAACTATAAATAAAAGGATCATTTTAGGCTGAAGATGGTATCTTAATCTCTTGGCAAACACTGAAATCTCAAAGATACAGTAGATAAAAAAACTATGGGTTCTTTTTTTTTCTGAAGAGTATGCATTGTTTGACAGAATTAATTAATTGCTTTCTCTTGGCTGTAGTTTCTCAAGTCTTTTTTCACCCTCTTCAATGAAAGCATTCTTTCTGAGGTAAGGAAATCCCTTGCTGGACATTTCTATTTAGGACTGCCTTCTCACATTTCTATACACAGCTGTGAAAATCACTGTGAAGACAAAAAGTCTGTGCTGAGCTGCTTCTCTTATCTTGTTGGTCTGCTTGAAGAAATGTGACTCACCTTTGGAGAAAACAAACTGAATGATCTAGTAACATACCACAGCTCCTAGAAAAACACTGGATTTCATTATTGCTTAATGAATTTACCTATGATCAAAATAAAACTCATCATTGCACAGACTTCTCCTGCTTTAATTACTAAAGTATTATCTATCCATTTTCTCTTCAAAATAGTGGCTCATTATAATATCAAACCAAGTATTTCTTACTGTCAGATCAACAATTTAAGCTTACGGCAGGGGCAGGTGGAGTGATGAGGGAAGCAGCTGTTTTGAGGGGCTTGACTGAATACAGCACTATCAGAGACACTCTTATCTAGAAAAAGTCATGGTTGTTCATCTCATCTTTTGACATAAACCAGTGTTTTCACTTTGTTCAATGGTGTTGCATAAAACAGTTTAAACTGCTACCAGTGAGAGAAAATGGCATATTAATATGAAGTTTTTTGTTGTTGGAAATGCATCCCTTCTTACAGATGTGAGCTCAACACACAGCAGCTGTGAATGACGCATTTAAAAAAAAACCAGAAAATGTTTGTGTGGGATATTTGGCATTTTTATTTTTACTGTGAATGCATATCAGAATTAACTCTAAAACTCACTCTGAAGAGTAACAATAGGTGTTTTCCTGATCATCCTTAGGCAGGGTCTGCATTGATATCTGCAGATCAGTTGCTTGTGTCCTGTGTTAAATTCACTAATCTGAATATAAACACATAAACATCAATAGAAAAACCATGTCAAAACTGAGCACAAAATAAAAGTCAAAGAGAGTCCTGCAGCACGTAAAAAAAAATACAAATGTATGTTAGCCATTTCATTAAAAGAGATTTTAAAATCACGATTATAAAAATAACAGCAAAAAACTCCACTGGTATGTAAAGTAATTCTTTACATACAGATTTGTGAATACACTTACAAGTACTATCTTGCCACCCTAAAGAATTCATTGATATTATGTATAAAAATATTATGACGTTTAAGTCCTGCCAATTAAATGATGAAAAGTTCTTTCTTATTGGTTTGCTGGTTTTGTGGTTTTCTTTTCCCCAGATTTGGAGTTACCTGACAATACAATCAACATTACCTGAAGTTTCCCAACAACAGAACCAATTCTCAAATCAAAACCAAAAAATAGCTAAGATGCATAATTGTTGTGCAATTCAAAATAAGAGAAAGATCAGATTCTTTATCAGGTGCTGGTGCCAGCTAGGTCTCTGCTGAAATCTTTGCTTAGACAAGGACTGGGAGCCCAGAATGGGACTCAGACTTAAAATCCTTCAGAGTCGCACACAGAGATTTCATGCCTTCACTGAGATAACTCATTAAATGGTTTTATTCTCTTCCACAATTAGAAACATTAATTCTTTAAAAAATCATTGGAAAGCCTTCATTTGGTGCAACTGTTTGAATACTGGCATTACAGAGAAGGTGTACAGTATCATAATAGCATAAAAGCTGTATGAGGTAGCAACACTGTACATACAGTGCCGATATGCACAACAAACTGTTGTGAGTAAACTATTTGCTAACACACAGAAGATGATGTGTTACAGATGGGCTATCATCAGTACACAGTTTAAGTGACTATTAGGCTCCTCTTTTTTTATGAGTTGTTGCTTCAAATATTCAAATATATGCACAACTTCCAAGCTCGAAGGATCCTCAACTCATATCCCTATGAAAACTGCACATTTCTCAGTAACAGTAACAGTAATGAACAGAGTAGCCAAGGCCTGTCTTGGCAGCCAAGTCACATGTCAGAAATAGAGATAATTCCTACTCCTGGAAAACTTGCCAGGGAAGAAAATTAGGTCATGGTAAAATGAAACAATCAAGCATCTGAATTTCTGATTCCGTCAAAAGGGAATTGAGGGAGTTTACAAAATAAGAGTGTCCCTGACAGTCTGGTTCCACAAACCTATGTTTTGACTGATCATGTAATGTTATTTCATACTACAGCAAACTTCAGCATTGTAAAAAAAACCTAAAACTGAGTCTATTTTAAAATATCCACCACACACACAAAATATTTCTTGCATGTAAGTGTAAATATTTCTAAGTAAATTAATGAATTTTCAAGTCCTAAATAAATCTGGGCCAGGCATCATTCTCCAGTTTTAATATTCTTTGAAAACATAGCAGACTTAAGATATGGGCATCTGTGTTTTGCCCATGTCCACATTCAACACCTTCAAACATAGCTAAAGTTGGGTACAAATTCTATTTCAACATGTGAGCCACAAAATCAAACTTCTCAACTACAATCAAAAAAGCAGTTATCTACAAAGCTAAACAAGTACAAAAGTTGAAAGGGGAAATTCAAATTCTAGCTGGTAATCAGCAGTAAATTTGTGATTAAGAAATAATTTGGCATAGAGGGCAACAAGGCCCCAGAGAGGATTAAATGGTCTAGGAGCAAGGTTGCCAGGTACATGACTCCCTGTTGTGTTGTAGCAATCCTGCAGTACCAGCAAGGTGTCTGGGTCCACATTTGGGCAGCAGAACTAGGAGAAGGTGTGGACTCAAGGGTGGGCTGAGGTGCACCTTGTGACCATGCACAGGGCTGGTACTGCGACAAGCGGTTAGAAGGCATCTGCTCAAGAGGCATCTATGCAACTTGTTTCAAAACCACTCACTGAAGTGGGATTCTGATCACTGTGCTGTTCATTAATTGTATTTTTATGCATATATTTAAGCACAAATATGTTTTTTAATTGCCTTGACGGATACAATAAAAATTCTGCAACAATAGTTTAAGCAGAAGACCACTTACTATTTTACAAAATGTTTTGTTTTCTTCTGAGTCGTGCAAAGTCAGGCTTTGAAATTAAAATTTGTTTAGCCTGAAGGAATAACACAATTCTTCTTTCATAAAAACTTTATGTTCCAATACAGATAATATTGATCTGGCATAGGATTTCTTCCTTCAGTGATGATAGATTAATTGCTGGAAAAATGACAATGAATTATTTGATTAGAAGAAATTTAAGTGGATCAAGATACTATCTGTCAAATATTTTTAGCTAGATATTAAAAGGTAGTATAAAATAGACCACTATTTATACTCCAAGAAGGTAACACACTGAGTATTTTCTACCCGCTGCTGTTTACCACCTATTTACCTGGTTATGTTTTATGAAAAATTACAGTTTAAGAAACATCCAATATTTTACAATCTCCTAGTCTGAAAAAAGATTTTGTACCAAACAATACCTGATTTTCTGACTGAAATTATCCATTACTGCAAAAGTGGTTCTAACATATTTTTAGCAGTGTGGTTCCAAAGTCAGAGGAACACAGTCTTTATCACCACTTTCTCCTACACACAGCTCTTTCTGGCAAGTGGCAGGGTAGGAAGGATGACAGACACATTTAAAAATTCTCAAGAGTATGGGTCTTCCAGGTTTAAGATTACATTTATTAAATTTATCCATTGTGAATTACTGAGAAAAGGACACATGTCCAGTCTGGGATGCTGTTTTCCAAATGTACCTCTACATTAACCAAAGCCGCAAAAATAATATAAATCATTAAATAGCTACTAAATCACTAAATGATAACACATTAACAACAATTCAGGTGTGAAAGATGAATCATCAAAAAGAAATCTGTTGAGAAGGGATTAAAGCATTCAAAAAGATATGGATACATGAAACTATAAAAGCTAACATGTAAATATGAACATCATATTCATAGTACTGGTAGATTTTTTAGTAATACCTTTGGATCTGCAATATTCAAGTATGTACAACCATGCACTGAAACTTGACATAATTTGATTCCACTCAACATGCGTTTTCAACACCTGCGGCATTATCTTAGCAACACTTCCACGGAGACATTACAAAAATATATTAGAAACGTCAAAACAGAGACTACTCTCTTCAGTACCTCCATCACATATACACACTTTACTAGGCTGAGAGTTAGATCAGAGAATTCTCTGTTAGAATTTCTCAATTTGTCCTTGTGTAGAATATCCACAGATAATATACTACCATCCTTCCCAAGAAGCAGAATAATGTCAAATTTCTATGTAGTCACTGCCGAGATACAAGAAGAAAAGACTTATTTGCCATGGTAGATTCCCCACCTCCACCCACTCTCCCACCCTGCCCCAACATGACACAAGATAGTGAAAAAAAGCTTGTTTTCTACTGCAGTTTTCTAAGTATAAAAGAGAGAAAGTTTAGCATAACTGTGAATCCATCACTCACCCATCACTCTAAATTTGGGGCAGTCTGACTGGATATCTACCACTTCTGGGCTACAAAGAGCAAACCAGCAAAGAGATGTGGACAATTTGCAAAGGGCTCAAAAAAAAAACCACTTCATTGCAGACAGCACAAAAATGTACATATGGGTACTTACACATCAGCCTTCCTTTTCCCCAGTCTCTACCTCTTAAATTCTTTATTTTCCTGTCCACAGAGAATGAATCAGAACACAGTAAAGCACAGCTATACAGCATAAGTATGATCTATGAGATAATGAATGTTCACAAAAATTAAAACAAGTTGAGCAGAGATGGGGGTTTTTGAGCCCTTGGGAAAGAAAAACAAGAAAGAAGTCATCATACCCCAAACACATTAACAATATACAAGGAGTAAATGCTACAAAGTGATATTCCATAAAAGAAACTTACACATTTCCTATCATAGCTGAAAGGATTTTGCACAAAAATGCTACAGCTACCTTTCATTTTATCTGTCATCCGTGTCTAGGACATCGCAGAGTTTTATATGTAATTATTTTTATATACAATGCAAATTTCACCCAGATATAAAAGAACATTGATAGTCTCTTACAGTAACAATCGGTCTATCAAAATTTAACAAAGGCTTGGTAGCTGATTATTCTATCCCTGAATTCATCCTGTATTTTATTTTACTTGAAGTCTAAATAACATTTTTACAGAACTGTGCCCTGAGAAAAACCCTATCATAGTCTTCTTTTGTGCTAGACTAACCACTGTTATCTAGATCTTCCAAAAGTACATCAGAAAATGAGATTACAAAGTACCATGGTTCTGTTTCTCCTGTTTTGCCGGGAAAGAAACATACATATATGTTTACAATATGTTTTATGTAAGAACAAGTACGTTAGGAGCAAAATTATGGGTTTGTATTTGCAAACAAGTTTTATGATAATCCCTCCTTTCTCCAAGAGGTTGGTTCATTCAGTCTTAATTACTGGAGGACATGTCTACTCTCTTGAAAAGTAGTCTCTGAGAAAGACTTTGCTTGAGGACAGAAATGTAATCTCTGAAGAGTATGGTGATGCTCCAGAGCCTGCTGGCATGGTACAACTGAAAAACAGCCCTAAAAATTTCACACTCAGGCTGATAAAACTAAGAGTTTACTCCAAACACTTTATCAATCGGAGGGCAGAGCTCAGCAACCGTCAGTGTGCTCCACTGCATCCAGATAGTCCTGAAAAAATTTAGTTTTAAGGGCTATTTCACCCTTGAAAATTAAAATCAATCATCTTGATAGTTTTTTAAAAAAAGTTACCATTGGCTCAGAAAAACAGCAGAAGTTTTTTGCTACAGGCATAGAAATTCCCTAACCACAGGAACTAGCTAAAATTCAAAATGTCTTTTTCTTCTCATATTTATTTTTTGTCAAGTGGGACAAATGAGTAATTCTTGTTTGTTATACAGTTGTGTATCTGAGTCCTCCAAACAAGGCATAATGAAAGGACTAGTACTTAGGAAGGAAATAAAAGAGACCAGTTATATTCAAACTATGCAGCATATCACTGTTGAATGAATATTCAGCTCATTCTTTCTAAAGCTTTTATTCAATATTTATTTAGGCAAAGCTCCCACTGATTTCCCTGTGAGCTTTAGTTATAAAGAATAAAGACAACGAGATTCAGTACTATTTTTAATTAAAACAAAAACAAACAAACACCCTCCCACCCCTGCCAAAAAAAAAAAAAAAAAAAACAACACAGTTACTAAAGATTGCTTATTCTTCTAAAGAAAGGAAGGGTAAGTAAATCTCACCATGTTTAAAAAACTATTGCAAACTAGACTGCTGCTTAGAAGATACGCATCCTGTCATCAATTGGAAATTACAGTGAGAGCCACAGTTTGCTGGCTTGAAGCATAAAAAGCCTTCCTGATCTGAGTAAGAGTCAGTCTATAGTCATCACGAGATGCTGGATGGTAGTAACCGTGAAAGTACCAGGATACTTGTATTTGTTTTATTATTGTTTTATGAAAAGAAATGCTGTAGGGTCCTGGTATTTTTTTTTTTCATAATAGAGTCTTTCACTCTATGCTTTCTTTAGAAGAAAAAAAAAACCAAAAAACCCCTACAGTTTTTCACAAGACTGGGGTTAAAATGGAGCTTTAATCATAGTTTATCAAAGGGGTGGAAAGATCAGACTGTCTCAGGTGGATAGAACAGTCAGCTTCAGCTTATTTAATTTAATGAGATTTCCCTTTACCAGAACACTGTGTATGGTCACAGTATCTCTATTTCACACTTTCAGGAATGAAAGACAGTCTCACTAGTAGGGTATTTCCAGCTCTTCAATTAGTCCCTATATTTTGTCTAGGACTAGCTTTAATCCCTGGACAATCAAGTAGAACCTGTGTTACCAAACACAGAAGAGGGAGACTGAGGGAGTCTTAACAGCAAATATGAATGAGTCACCAGGTATAGCTGGTGATTATTGTACAAGATAATCAATACAGCTTGGTACACTTTTCTCTAACACTTATTTACAGTAGGATATTTTGATGGAACTGGAACCCATCTCGTGCAGATGTCTACAAAGTGTACAGATGACCTAGTTACTTAGACTCAGTCATAGTCAGTAGTGAGACAAATGGCACCTTTATACTGCAAATCGCCTTTGCATATGATTTCTTCCTTCCATCTTCGTCATGACTTCTTCATATCATATACAATTTTTTCTTTCACATGACTAAAAAGGAACTTAGCAAGCTGAGATGCAAATATCAAAGTTTCAGATTTTTAATGTCAGCCAGATAAATCCCAATTTTCCTGTCTCTGCAGAAGACAGAAGCTAGTCATGTATCTCAAAAGTAAGTCATATTTGCAAATAAGTGAAACAATGAAAATCTCCCTTCTCCTGCTCCTCTATAATTTTATTTCTAATTCCAGATGTCTTTCAGCTTCAAATTGGTATTTTCTATTAGCACTCCATAGCAGTAAACATTATCTGACCTCTACCAAAATTATTAATCCAGAAGAAAACTACTTTACCCCTCCCCTCAAAATTTTCAGATAATTATAGAATATCCATGTCGAGCATATCCAGTCTAATATAACTTGGGACACAGCAGAATGCTGCGGGTGACTTAAACCAGTGTTTCGGGCTCACTGCATGCAACTCGGATTGTCCAGAGCATCACTCTTCTAGTGCACGTTCCCCTCAAAAGGTTTTATTCTTGTTGTCTTGTTCAAAACCTCTGCTCTGGGCCTTGTTTAATAACAATGTATTCTGTTTTCTCTCCTGGTGAGGTTTATTAGGTTATATGGCACCTGTGTAATAATACTTTCGTATCCTGTTTAACCAATATTTTATGAGACTTTTCTTTTGTTCTTTAGAGTTTTCTTTAAAGGTATTCTTTCACAATAACTGAACAGGTTATGCAAATACAGATGGGGATTTCTTGTAACAAGTATTAAATATAATCAGAAAAAATAATTTATAAAATCTTATTTTTACAAACAACTAAGGTTTTGAAAAACACTTTCTACTTAGATTTAGAACTGGACAGAGAATCACCTGAAAAAGTGCAAGATCTTCTTCAGCTATCGGCTGAAAAAACAATGATATTAAGTAATAAAAATAAATTCAATTATTCCAACATGCTGTTTCTAATCTACTTTTCCCTCAAGACCCTAAAATATGTAAATGTTTTAATTGCTAAAATAATTTTATAGAAATAAACAGGCACTCTAACAGCAAGGAACAAGGAATAACTTATTCTTGAGCACAACTACATAATAATATCTACTTAATAAAAAGTTATTAGACCCGCTACCCAGCTGGATAGATTTTCTAACCATATTTTTTCTCTATCCTTTGAGATTTAAACCCCTTGAGGCAGTTTTCTTCGCTTGTTTATTAAGTGAGTATGATATTTAAATACTAATTCTGTTGTTCCTAATTTTAATCTACTTAAAATGAAGTTTCCAGGATTTCAATCACTTTTCAAATTATTGCACTGAAAATGCTCATTAAGTAGATTACAGACAGCATAGTTTTAACCTCCAAGTCCACATAATGTTTTGTTTACTAAAAAGTAGTGTACCAATTTGTAGTAAACACTTAAAACCTTCTTCTAAAAAGCAAAATAGTTGGACACCAACCTTCCACTGTGTTTCACAGGTTTAACTCGAAGTTACTGGCCTAGACTTCAACTGGTAACAGATGACCTACAAAGTATTCTATAGAGTATAACATTAGCCTGTAATGGTACACTCGCACATAGATAAAACATAAACACATGACATATAAGTAAGAATGATAAAATACATAAGATATAAAACATTGCAGAGGTAAAATTTCAGTAAACCACAGTTGGTTAAACCCTACCGCTAAAGCTGCATCATTTTTTACAAACAAATAGAGCAAAACATTTTCATCTTGACAGCATGCTGTTTCTCATATATGTTTTACATCATTTCGCACATTTAGAAAGACAGCTCTTTTTATAATGAGATTTATCTAATATATACTAGTATACTGAGAAGGACATCTCTTCCTCAGTTTTTAATCTAGAAGTCATACATAGGCCCTGACTGCCAAAACAAGTTAAAAGTTACAAAGAAATTTTATATTCAAGAACTACCAGATCAGTTTACCAAAACAATTAACTGTGCAAAATACAAGCAGTTGTACAGAAACTTATCATGATCAATGTTACCACTATTGTTTTGGCTTTTCCATCCCTCTTCAGAAAACAACTGAAAGCTCAGAGGGAAAAGCAAATTTTAAATTTTCACTGCAGAAACATCTTAAATAAAGATAGTATGTGCTTCTGGAATCAGTAACAGACATAGACATGATTATTTTAGTACTTGTTATTTCTTTACCATTTTTGAAAAAATTGCCTGGAGTGTTCTATGAAGAAAAGCCCTTTGAATTAGTCATGGCACTCACAGCTCCTACCTCTGTTATCACCTTGTTAGTTGAGAGCAACTAACATTAAACATTAAAAGTACTGAGAAGAAGTTCAATCCTGTGTGATACAGCACACTAAACTCTCAGATCTACAAGAAGCACCAATGCACAGGTTTACTTGGGGGAGAAAGAAAAGAAGTATTTGAAAGATTTAATGTTTCTTGACTATTTGATTGTTCTTTGATTTGCTTGTTTGGAGTGTGGAGTTAGCAGGATTGAGAAGGGATGGGGGGGCATATATGGCCTATTTTTTCTCATTGAAACTTGTAAGAAAGTGAGATTGTTGAAGTTCTTTCAGAAGATGAATCAGTAGACAGAATGCTGGCAAATAGATATTGTGCTGGTTTTGGCTGGGGTCGAGTTAATTTCCTTCACAGTGTCAAGTATGGGTCTGTGTTTTGGATTTGTGCTGAACACAGGGTTGATAACAGAGAGATGTTTTGTTGTTGCTGAGCAGGGCTTACACAGGGCCAAGGCCTTTTCTGCTTTTCACACTGCCATGCTGGTGAGAGACTGGGGGTGCAGGGGAGGTTGGGAGGAGACACAGGCAGGACAGGTGACCCCAACTGAACAAAGGGATATGCCAGACCATGTGCGATCATGCTCAGCATATAAATAAACTGGGTGAAGGTGGAGGAAGGGGGGACATTTGGAGTGATGGCATTTGTCTTCCCAAGTCCCTCTAACGTGTGATGGGGCCCTGCTCTCCTGGAGATGGCTGAACACCTACGTGCCCACGGGAAGTGGTGAAAGCATTCCTTGTTTTACTTTGCTTGTGTATGTGACTTTTGCTTTTTCTATGCACAGAACTACAGAATTCCAGAACATTCTGAGTTGGAAGAGACCTACAAGGAACATCAAGTTCAACTCTTTTCAGTCCACAAGTTTTCTATCTTTTACCTTTCCTCATCTTTACCTGCTGGTGGGGGAATCACAGAGTGGCTGTGTTGGGCATGGTTGCTGGCTGGGGTTAAAACACCACAGTCCCACAAATATATGACAAAATATTGGCTTGTGGATTTTTTCTTATGTACCAGAGAAATGTCCAGAAAGAATATTAAACTTGAGCTTTGTACAATGACAGACGCACATTTTATTTTGCAAGACTTTGGCAAACCATCTTAGTCAAAAGTTGTCTTTCTTGTGGATGAATATAGACATACGCTTATGTCCTCTTATGTAAGAAAGAAAGAAAGCAGAATGGCCATGAATGAATATTTATGAAGACAGGAAGAAGTTAATGCTTCCTGTGGAACTCCTGACTGACATGTAATCAAAATACAGGATTATCCCAACCTACACAGAAAATGTTATTACTACTACTTATGACATAATAACATAGAATCTAGTGCATTTTCTTCTTCTGGTTGATTCTATCATACTTTGAGAATGTCATTACTTGTCTCTCACTTTCCTCCAATCATGACTCCTCCAATCATGACCAAGTTTGCTCCATCCATCCGGCTGACTGGGCTCAGGGACAAGTGTATTCATGGGAATTTTAAAGCCTAGAGCAATGGGATGTGAATTGTTTATTATACTCCGTGTAATCAGCCTGAGGCTTTTCCGTGAATTCTAAGCCTTTAAAGTTTGAAAAAAAAAATTCCATGTATTTTTCTTCTGATATTAGTTTAGATTTGATGTTGATACAAGTTTTTGATGTTACTGTACAAACAACATGCCAAATGTACCAGAGATGTCTATAATGTTTTATTCATGTAAATAATTGCCCAGAGATGGCCTGATCTCTGATGAGGTCTCTATTGCTCTCTCATAGAAGAGATAGATTATAATAAACAGAAAATAAATATTAATGAGACTAAAAGAAAATTAAGGAAGTAACTACTTTCTCCTCCCCTCCAGTTCACATCAACCACAAACTAACAGTAAAAGAATTGTATTTTAAAATAAATTGGTTTTGATAAACAGGACTTCAGCATATTTTTAATGCGATTCCATAAAATTGTCAGTTATTCTACAGAACTGTTTGGTACCAGTGATTAACATCAGAATGATATTAAGTTCAAAATTAATACACAATGTTTTCCTTGTAGCAAGTAATCCCTTCCCTGGGGATAATACTTGTACAATGACTTGCATCTGATGGTATAATCAAGGTATGCATTCACTTAGTCCTCTATTTGAAAACTTCAGCTTCATTAAAAGTCATTTTCTGTCAGCCTTAGAGAGATTGTCTACTCTAGCATTAACAAGAAATTCCTGATATATAAAATAAAATCAACAGCAATCACAGTATTATTAGAAGTGGTAATAATAATAATGACAATATTTATGCATTTATAGAAATTGTGATCATCATAGTACATATATGAAAATCTGAATTCGTAAAAGCTTCTGTAAAACTGGGGAGTTTTAACACAGAGAAGTAGGTATACAGAAGTGAGAATTTGCATGGAAACTCCCCAATTCCTCTTTATTTCCATTCACTGTAAAAATTACCCTTAATAATTTGAGTCACAGCTGACTTGATGCGTATAGAGGGTTTAATTATGTTTTCTGCAACACTTCAGTTTCAGAGAGTTTAAAAAAAAAACACTGCACCTATTGGGAGTACCAATTTCTGGCAGGTTCTCAAGGGACGATTTAGAAACTTGCTGATTTACAACAGTAGAGACAGTTACCAATAAAATAAAAATGTCTCATAGCTCCAGTGCAAAAAAACTTACAGCAGTACTTGCTTTAATCTTTCATTTAAAACTCACACTTGACCTTATACAATTACTTACTAAGTCTGTGGACTTCAAACTTCTTTCAACTACATTGGAAGTGCAATTCTTTGGGAGAAACAAAGCATAGGAAAGCTCTACGCAGCACTACTACAGAACTTTTTAAAATATTTGAATTTTCAGCAGCAATTATTACTTCTTTTGGTTGGAAGTATCAGTGTTAATTTTCAGGGGAAACAAACAAACTACAAAATAAGATCCTAGAAATAAAATTTCATATTTTAGATGACAGGGTCTGTTAGCTCCAGACAACCTACGAACTTCAAAATCATTTTACTCAAAAGAGGAATATTGTGATTTCTTTAAGACCGGAAATAATTTTGAACACATCAATTTTTGATCCAAGAAATTTTCTTTGGACAACTGACTCAGTAATATTACTGTATTAATTACTGTAATATTACCAATGACACTTCAAGATGAAGTTTAAAGGTCTTTACTTTTGTCCTTTCTTACTGGCTGCTGGCCTTGAGGACAAAGTAAAACTTGGGTATTCAGGATCCATTACTACAGAAAGAAACATAAAATTAAAACAAAAAAAATATATTAATATAGAAGAAAAATTTAAAACCCATCCTATTCTCTTTGATGATTGGCAGCCAACTGGAAAAAGCTAGCCATCAAAATTCATTCAAGAAAACCAAACTTGGTTTTGTAAATGTGTTTAAAAGCATTAACACCAATAGTACAAGCACCTACTGAAAAGGATTTCAACTCCTGGTTAACATCACAAGAAAAAAGGAGCAAAGTAAGTTAAAGTAGGTAAATAAAGGCTAGTGCATGGATCTATCATAATCAGTAATCGTGAAAAACCCTTTCTCCTAAGGTGATTTTATGAATTGTAACACACTAACAAAAGTCATACCATAATGCTTCAGACGTAAACTGTCACTTCTAAAACAAAGTCTCCTACAGAAATTTTCACTTCCAAAACAATATATAAAGGGATTTTTTTTTCCAGATTAGATACTGAAAATGAACAATATGCATTAGGCTGGCCAAGTTCTGTCTACAGGTTATTGCTTGATTTAAATAATTTAATTTATTCTTCCCACAATAAGTTTCCTTGCTTGTAGCATGGGCAGAGTTCTTGTACTTTCAATTCAGATGAGTGTTTTGACATAGTAGTTAGGACTTACTCCTAAATAAAAATATTTTACAATAATAAATAGTAGCACATATGTGAAAAAATCTGTTTGTGCAGTTCAATGATTTGACGCTGTAATCTATTTTGCCCTGTTTTTGAGATGTATGTGAGAAAGCCAGTAGTAAATGTATTTCATACTTGATTTGCTTTATCCTTCAGAATCCTGTATTCGAAAGAAGCTTGAGCCTCTTCCTCAAACCTTTCTTCCTAAATTGTAAGAGTGACCTCTAGTGCTTTACTGCTTTGCTGTGTGATGCAAGTCTTTTTGCAATGGTTTTAATATGCCTCCCTGTAAGCAACTGATTTCGTTTTGTGCATAGTGCCAAATGCTATTAATGTGCAATTCAATTATCATGGTCTTGTGAAAATGGATGTATTCATAAACTGTACAATGCAGAATGATGAAGAGAATTAAAGCTGTGACTGGATTGTAGCAGGGTGTTTAACAAGAGGAACTTAGTATTCATGTTTAGGGCTACACTGTGCACTTAAGTATCAAATGAGATATCATTACTGAATGACAGCACAAGATCATTTTGGTGCTGCAATGTGAATGTCTGGCTCATGGGAGCATGTTTAGTTTACAAAGCATCCATATGCAAAACCCTAGGCTGTAGATCCATTGAGCACTTCAAACTTCTCTGCCATTGCTAAAATATTTCCAGGGAGCTGTCCCCTGCCACTGGGCTGTAAGGTTATTCCTGAACATTCCTCCTTGCTTTGGCATGCACTTTCTTCCCACAGAAGCATTACTTCTGCCCTTCCCATTCCTGTGATGCACAACCAGTGCCTTAACAGGAAGGGGAGAAAATATGTTCAGTTCAGGTTATGAGCATCTGGCATTTAGGCTACTGCACTACCACAGAACACAAAATGAAATCCTTCAGCTTGCTGAAGCTGAATCAAATGGAACAAGAATAACTCCGTTCTATTACTGAATTATAAAAGCCCTGAAAATTAGTTTCCTAATAAGTTTTTATTTTTTAATTTAAAGATAATTAACCTAATTCAACTCTGAAAACAGATTTTTCAGATACATATATATGCGTGTGCATGTGTTTATATCTATCTCTCTACATACATATATATGATTTGCCTCCTAGACATCACATTGTCTTTAAAACTGTAATCCCAGTCTTTATTTTGTGATACCACCCTACTAGCTAACTCATTTAAAAAAAAAAAACTTTCTATTGGAACTGTTATCATTCTCTTCTGTAGTCATGCATGAACAATACTCCCTATGCAATCAATGAAGAGACCTTAAAGTGTTGCTATCCACATTTTCCTTGTTACATTTCTACTGCTTTTGCACTGCACTGTGATTGCCATTAAAGTTGAGTGCCAGCTTAATCCAGGATATGCAGATACTAGCTTTCCAAATTTTCAAATGCTAAAACCCACTACATGATAGAAACATTGCACAATAGAAGTCTGCCAGTAATTTCCATGCAAGACACAATTCCTTGGAAAATGCTGCACTTAAAAGGAGAAAACAAAAATGAAAATACAGCTGAACATGCATCCCTTAGCAAAATGCTGCTTTCATATACTCTTATACAGTAAGCTTTATAAACAACATTCTGTACATAGATGGGTGACAAGAATCTGTAGAAGGATTTTAGAAAATTTTCAGACTAGCAGCTTGCTGTCATGATTTCAAAGCATAAATATCTGTCTCAAAAATTATATTTATTCTAAAAGCAAGTAAAATATCCCAGAAGTTTTCAACACACTCTGGATTGACTTTTAAATCATATGCAATACTTACATTTATTCCCCACCACTGCCATGTGCCAGTGATGAACAGACAGGAGAAAGAGCAGCTTCAAGAAGATTTCAGTGACAGAATCCATGTTCACATTCATTGAGGCACCCAAAAGAACCAAAGTATTCGGAAACAGCTGCTCTGTACTTCAGTTCTGCTCCTGCCTCTTCCCACTGCCTCTCTCTGCCTCTTCTCGCAGTGCTTCCCAGGGGCCAGACACCTCAGCCGAATGCGCTCCGCATCTCCTGGCACATGCACGCACACCTCCGGATCTGCTTCTCCCCCTCGCAGCAGCAATCCCTGAAGAGCAGGAGCAAGAATCTCCCCCTCCCGCCGCCACAGAAGCACTCAAGGCTGCGCTGCCCGGCTCCCTCCGCACCTGCTCCGGCAGCGCGCCCGGCGCGGCGCTGGACACCCCTGGCGGCGGCAGGCGGGAGCCGCGGGCCCCGCCGGGGACAGACAATGGGCGGTGCGGCCAAGGCGTGAGCGAGCGCCGCGGGCCGCGCTCTGCCCTGCCCTGCCCTGCCCGCGCCTCCTGCGCCTGGCGCGGGCACTGCCGGCTCTGCGTGCTGCCCAGCCTTTCACAGCGTGATAATTCTTCCTTTTTTTTTAATTTTTTTTTTTTTTTTTTTTTTTTTTTTTTTTTTTACTCTTTCAGCTGCAAAAGCGTTGCAAGTTCTGCTCTCATGAAGGAAAGCGTTTTGCCTGTAGTAGAGAAGCTAAGCCGGCGAGTAAAATGAGCAGCCTGCCTGTAGTTGAGAAGTGAGCGCTGAACTGAATGACTGACTGCCCCTCGGAAAAAGGCACCACCACTGTCCCTGGAGGGCTTTATCGCTATTAATACTGGCATTAAAGAATTACATTCTCTACTCCTGAGGGTAAACTCCTAAACAGAATATAAACATATGATTGCACCTGGCTTTCCCAAAATACTTTATCCCCCAAACACCACATAAAGCATTTTGCTTTCTATACTTTCACAAAGGGCAAGCTCTGTTTAAACTGTCCTATTGCTTGTGCTTGGTAAACAGTTTCATTTGGGAAAAAGCTTCAGAGGAATTTTAACTCATTATATTTAAACTATATCCTAAAAGTGTGTGGTTTTGGTTTGGAGTTTTGTTTGAGTTTTTTGTTTGTTGGTTTGTAGTTTTTTTTGCAAAAGAGGCTGAATTACTGTATGCTAACTCTAGAGACATTATTTCTCAAGTGTGAGAAATTTAACTGCCTATTAGCAAACTCATGACATTAATGAGGGTAAAAGCTGTGTTAAAGGACCACATTGATGGCCCCATCACTGCTGCTTCTGCAGTGCTTACACTGTATGAACTGTCTTTATGTTTTGGCAGAAATTACTGGGACAATACACAACAAAATGATGTGCCTTGTGAGTCTGAGGTGTATAAAAAGCAGACTTGGCATTTATATATTCAGGCCAGTGGTCCAAACTTTGTCTTCCTACTTCATGTGAACTACCTAGCAGCTGCTATATACCAAAGGGATCTTCCATCCAAAGTGATACTGGTGTCTGTGGGTTAGACACTAGGTAGAATGTTGCTGAGTGTCCCTCTTGCATGTTGCAGAGACTATAGAATTTTCTGCAAATTGCCATGTAGAACTGTTTGGTGTCAAGAATAACTGTTGAATAGAGATGAAATGTGAATTAAGCTCCCAAAGCTTCTGAACTTTTGTTGCTTAGTTAAATCAACTTCTTCAGCCCTCGAAGGATGCTCTTATTCATCTACAGAAGTAAGAGTAAAATGTGTTCTGGTTTCATGCTACCTAAGCCAGACTATGTTAGGTGTTACAATATGTATTTCAGCTCAGCCAAAACAACTAAAAATAAAAAAAAAAAAAAAAAAGAAAGGCGATTAATGCAGGTTTTTGTTACATTCTTTTAAAAATAGCAAATCAGCATGATTAAGAAAAAAAGGCCTATTTCTAAATTCCTATATTAAGTAGAAAGCTTCAAGTGAAGTTAATAATCTGTTATGCAGCTGGTCTTCCACTTCTCCATGTCAACTTTTATTTGAATGAAAATGCATGGAGGAACTGTATTAAATATTATGTGAATCATAACCTGCCTTCTAGCTCTCCTAAATCATCCTTTAAATTCTAAATTCTGTTTCCCAAGTTTAGTGCAACTATAGAGTCACTTGTCCAGAAGCTGGATTTCTTTGCTATATAGTTCCTTGAGTTAATATTGACCTTCTAACTAAATTAATATGAGCATAAAAATGTTCCATGTGCTGCATCCCATCTCTAAAGAATATCCCATGAGATGGTCCTTGACTCTGCAGCTAGACAAAATTTCATGCTTAAAAATAGGACAAATTTCTCATAAAATCTTGGCAAGGACTTTCAATGTAATGATGTTCTTTAGGATTAGCTCTAAGATCCCCAGGGCTTTGAATCAGGAAGAATTATTATTCTGGTAATGTAATGCAAATTCAGTAAAAAGGCCAATGCCATTGTGGGTAAATATTTGTCTTATAAAATAGCTTAGAGTCACCAAAAAGGAACATCTAACAGACAAAGGTCATCGGATTTTGCGCTCTTTTTTTTTGACTGAATTGCATGCAAATATACACATGGGTATAACCTACTTTTATAATTATGAAAACACCAGTCTTAGAATAAAATCATATGCCAATATATGTACATATGTTTCTGTTTGGACAGACAGAATTACAGAAGTCTATACAGTATGTATCTGGAATATCAAAATAATAATCTTTTTTATCCAGGGATGAATCTATGGTGTCTATAAAGTGCATAAAATGGCATAACTTGACTCAGCCAGAATATTGCAACCTCCTCTCTGCTTCTGCATCATATCTCTCTCCTGCATCCGTGAAATATTTCTGCTCACATAATCTTATCTCTATATGCCAGCATCTCGTTTGCCATTTCTCTTCCATACAGTGTCCAGATTTTTCACTAACTTCTGAGTTCCTCTTTGTGGAAGCCAGACAAGTCTTTCTGTTTCTTAGAAGCCTCTTTTTCTATTGTAATTTTTAAATTTCACCCACTCTTACAGTGTTTTGTTTTTCTTCTCATATCTTGCTTTTGAAATTTCCCCCAAATGCAAAAAATCGTATTCATTTTATTTGCCTTTTAAATGTAACATTATGACCACTTGATTTGATAGATGATCCTTCCGAGTTGATCTTCATATACGTATTCTTTAGAAAGGGAGTTAGTTCCCCAGAACAACTGTGTCTTGTTACAGATTAATCCTTACAGCTACAACATCTGCAAAATTTGGTTGTTCAAAACCTGAATTAGTTGATCTGGGTATTTCCAGGCTTCAGTTACAAAGGACCTTGTAATGAAGTCCTTTTTCTTAGCAGACAAAAACTAATAGAAATTATTCCCCTTTAAAATTATTTGCACTGTGACTTTTTGTCTATAAAGAAGAAACACTTTTAAATTCATGCTAAGCATACTCCTGGTACTATTGTAATCTGCTTATTAATTGTAAAAAAAATTTAAAAGGACAGGTACAAGCACTTTCTTCTGCTTCTGGTACAAAGTCAACTTTGCAACAGGACAATTGTTTTCTGTGTATCCCAGTTATTCGCTACGTGTTATTTAATAACAAAAAAATAATAATTTGTTTGCGAAGCTAAAAAATAGAAGTCTAAGAAGTCAACAGCATCCATACTGGCTGACTGAGAATATTTGCTTTATTCCTTGCCAGTAAATTCCTCATTCAAAGACATCAACCAAATTAGAAATTAGCTATTCACTTACTACCTTCTTCACCTCACTTTTTGCTAATTCAGCTCCATCAAGCCCACATTTACTATCCAACCAGCAGTGAAACTGCAACGTTATTTCGGGAGACTAGAAAGAAAGATAAAATTTTTAAAGCGTTATTTTTGTCTTTTCATATTTACCTCTTTCTTGGTCTTCTCATCTGCCTCATGGCCTTGGTTAACCCTCCTTCTAGTGCCACCTGCTGCAGTTGTCTTGGTATTACAGGTTTCTCTTCACAGCATCTAGTCATGTAAGTCTCACAGCTGGAGAATGTATCTTTTTAATGCAATTGAATTCTTTCATGATCATGTAAAATCTGCTTCCCAGTACTATTCCCAACCCTTCAGAAAAACAGTGCTGTAATTGTCTGCAGAGACTGCAGAGAGCAGAAATGCTCAAAGACAAACATAAATCAAAAATAAATGAAGAGAGCTATATAATGCCAGGTGCACTAATAATGGTATTTGTAATGTTTTTGAGACATCTTTTAAAGAAAAAATAAATTTCATATTCACCTAATACTGCTACATGTATTTTTTTTTTTTAATCATGCATCTCTAAAGTAGGTATGCCATAGAGTAAAAATTTATTTTCAGAAATAAGGGTAGCATAGCTGCTAGTCTTAACAATGTTTTGGGGTTTTGGTTTTTTGTTTTGGTTTTTTATTTTCCAGTAGGGTCAGGATAGCACAATTTGTCTTTTTGAAAAACTGCAAATTTCCTTTCAGGCTTTATTTGTTAAAAGGGGAGGGGATGGAAGCCATCTGTGTACGGCTCATTTTACCACTTGTTGCACCTACACGTGACTTCATTAACGTTTTAAAACCTATTTTTCTTTTCAGATGAGACACAGAACACAAACCAGAGCAGACATGGCTCCATGTACCTACAGAAGAATTCATGCCTTTAACACTGTTGTAAATCTGTGTTTGAAGGTTGTAACAAGATGTGTGGCTGCACAGACAGTTCATTTCTGCTGCTGTCTGAGCATTCAAGTTTTTCACATGAAAGGATGCCAAAAAAATCCTGGGGACAACTTTTTTTCAGGGTTTGTAAAAATACCTCCTCTTAGCCCTTGTGAATCATCTCATTTCACAGTCAAGAGTTTTATTATTTCCATCATAATCACTCTGTGTATTGTGGCTTCCAACACTGGAAATAAATACAGAGCACTGGAAAATGAATTTATACATAGAGTCATAGAATCTTTAAGGTTGGAAAAGACGTCTAAGATGGTTGTGTCCAACCATTACCTGAGCACTGACATCTGTGCCATTAAATCATGTCCACAAGTGCCACATCCACATGCCTTCTAAATTCTTTCAGTTATGGTCACTCTATCATTTCCCTAGAAAGCCTGTTCCAGTGCCTGAACACCCTTTCAGTCAAGAAATTATTTTTAATACCCAATCTGAGGCCATTTCCTCTTGTTCTGTCACTGGTTGCCTGGAAGAAGAGGCTGACCCCCCCCGGCTGCACCCTCCTTTCAGGCAGCTGTAGAGAGGGATAAGGTCAGCCCTGAGCCGCGTTTTCTCCAGGCTAAACAACCCCAGCTCTCTGAGCCACCCCTCACAGGACGTGTGCTCCAGACCCTTCACCAGCTCCATTGCCCTTCTCTGGACACGCTTCAGCACTTCAATGTCTTGTTGAATCAAGGGGCCCAGAACTGAACACAGCACTTGAGGTGTGGCCTCCCCAGTGCTGAGTACAGGGGGACAATCACTGCCCTGGTCTTGCTGGCCACACTGTTGCTGATACACACCAGGATGCCATTGACCTTCTTGGCCACCTGGGTGCAGCTGGATCCTGTTCAGCCACTGTTGACCAGCACCCCCAGGACCTTTTCTGTCGGGCAGATTTCCATCCTCTCTGTTCTCAGCCTGTAGCATTGTGTGGGGTTGGTGAGATCCAAATGCAAGATGCATCACTTCACCATGTTGAACCTCATGCTGTTGTCTTCATTCCATTGATCCAGCCTGCCCACATCTTCTGCAGGGCATTCCCTCACTCCAGCAGGACCACACTCCTGCCCAACTTGGTATCATCTGTGAACTTACAAAGGATGCATTTCTTTCCCCAGTCCAGGTCATTGATAAAGGTATTAAACACAACTGGCCTCAAATATTTTTCTAAATATTAAATATTTAGTAGTGACAATACTAAGAATTGTAACAACAGTAATAATAGTAATAATAATAATAATAATAATAATAAACAGTGTTTAGTAAGTATTTTTAACATGTCTCACATGTGACATGGGTATTTTTTAAAAGGATATTGTACAAAGTAATTTGTAGAAATAAATGTGTGAATAATAAAAGGAAGCAAGAAAACAGTATTGAAGGACTTGATGCTAAGGTGTTTTGGTGATTTTGTTCGTAATTTACACCATGTCTTGAAGGATAGAATATCTAAAGACATGGAGATTAGAAAGGCACAGTGAAGGCATAAAATATAATATGGATTTATCAAAGGCAGATCATAGTACACAAAGCTCATAGTTCTCTGACATCTGAGTCCTTCCTAAAGGAAGAATATAAATTCTTGACATATGATGTTTCTTTGATAATGTAAAAAAGATGGAGGATAGCAAAGCATATGTGCAAGTAATCAGAAGGAAAAGCAGTAATGGAAGGGGAAAAAAAGTGTCATTTATGTATAAGCCTTGCTTAATGTGTTCATTCATGGCTACAGTGCAAATAGCAGGAAATGGCTTGTGGGGCTTATGATTTGGGAGATTTTTAGGAAAATACAGTCAGTGTAGGAAAGGTATCACAGAGATGACCTTCCCGAAGAGTAAAAGTTAGAGAGAATAGGCAATAGTAAAACAAGATGCAAGAATGTGCATTATCTCGGGCTCATATTGATGACACCAGCTGTAAATTAGTTCTTTAGTTGGAAGCATGTGATCCTAGCTGAATCAGCCAACTCTGAGCTGAATAAAAGCTTAGCTTGAGCCACAAAAAAAAAAAAAAAAAAAAATCAATCGTAACCTGCACCAGGAAGGTATCTGTGCTGGGAAAGGAGTGAGAGCCAAAGGGTCTGGGCAGAAATGAACAAGGGGTCCAGAGACTCCTTACCCCATACTGTGTTCCAGTGTTTAGAAACATGGATTTGAAAATCTTCAAGCGTGATAAAGAGCCAAGAACCCAAGACCCATGCCCTGTATTGCGACACCAAGCCCCAGATGTTCTGCAAATTTTTTCAAATATTGGAGTAACTCTTGCTTCCTTTGCCAAAAGAGTCAAGTAAATCTTGAAGAAGACTCTGGGCTGTGACTTCTATTTGATATAGATTCCTTCAATATTTACAGGGTATTCAATTATTCTCTTACTTCAGTGTTTTATGAAGACTGACAGATCATTGCTCACTGAGTGTTTGGGTTGGTATAATTCTCATTCACAACTAGCATTCTCTGGGCATCAGATAAGGATCTTAGTTGCCTGGCTGAAATCTGGAGATTTCAGGCACCTAAAAGTCAGGTGAAGCTGCTTGCTGTAAAGTTGTTTGCTGTCATCATGCCCAAGGATATGGCTACAAACACAAGTGCAAGTAAGACTGCAAAGCATCTGGCCTGGAGCTTTCTTACATCTGTCTACCCGATGTATGAAAAATGAAGCTCAGCTCTGTATTGCTATGTTTAAGAAAATATTGCTTGTATTTCCTTGTATATCAAGCCTAGATTTCATTGCGAAGAAAGCAAGAGTCATGAAACTATTATTCCATAATGAGCCTGGGTTTATTTCTCTATGCAAATTACAGGTCTCCTTGAAGTAGGAATATCCTCCTCTGGAAGAAGGAATATTAGGAAGGTAAACATGAGTAAGTTATTAGTGTATCATTTTTTAGACTGTATAAAAAATCAGCACTACGAGACTTTAGTTGTATGTAATTATTTCATGTTCAAAATCTATCAATTCAGTGGAAAGCAGGTAAGTGTTCAGTTGTTATACAACAGAAGATCTAACTTACGCAAGCCTTATTTCCACTATGTTAGGAGAAAAAGGCATGTAATATGTCTCCTCTATCTTAATTTGTGTGAAATTTTTCATTTGACCAGAGAATTAGGATACAAATCTGGTGCTTTTTTGAAGCAATGTATAACAGAGAGATAATATGAAAGAAGAAAGGTAGTAAACAGGTTTCTACAAGTTGAACAAGACCAAAAATATGGGACTCAGCTTTTTCAAAAATGTGACTATTTCTGAATTGAATGGGCAGGTCTCACCTGCATTGTCAGCAGTAAGAGTAAGCTGTAAATAGCCAATGTTTCATTGATCTGGACTGCATTTTACAAACCAGGGTCAGACTCTACATACTGTAGGTTAACTGTTGTTGACATTGCTCAATGCATTGAAACATACACACAATTCTCTGAAGGGAAATTATTTAATTATTTAATTCCCTTTTTGTCCCCGTTTAGATATTATTTTTCAGGCATCAGAAAAGGGAAAATTGCTTTACTCTGTATGTTCTTATTTCCCTTTCCTTTATTATATGCCTATGGAGATTATATGCAAAGCATCCAGCCTGAGTATTTTTCACATATATACATATATATATGTGTTAGTAATAGAAACATCACATGATACAATGAGCAACTCTTAATATACCAGTGCCTAGCTGGTAAATATGATCATTATCTCTTCAAGGTGTAAGATTGCTTTGGCGGTGTTTTTCAGGTAGGTAGTCTTTATTTAATTGTGAAACAGACACTGAGAGGAAGAGACATTGGGGATATGAGCAGTGACAGAAAGATTAGCAACCACATGAGTAGTTCTTCCCATCCATATCAGGGAACAATCAAGCTCTTACAAAGGCAGTTTCATTCTGAATGTAAAATGAGCAATTGTCTTGTCTGATGCTCTTTTATATAAAACCAAAAAGAAAAAACTTATTCTTGTGCTTCTTTATTATTATAGACTTGACTGGACAAATTCACTCACTCATTTAGACTGCCTTTTTTGCTGAATAATGCATTAAGAACCCAGACCAGCTCTTGTCTGAGAATGAGAAATCCTTGCGAATTATGTTTTTCTGTGTTTTATCTCTGGGGAAATCTCATGAGATACAACATCTCAAAGTCCTGGAATGACAAACAAGATGCAAATGAATCAGAGGTGCCTAGCTTTTCCCAGATTTTATTCCATCTTTACTGCCAGCAAGACTTTTCACACAAGATTAGAAAAAAACCTAATCAAAGTTAGTAACCAGTAGTTTTAATACACAGTGTTATATAGTATTGCCCTGTTTGCCCTTGTGCTCAATACTTCCCCTCTGCACACTCATCTTTCTCCTCATTCTGTGGGCAGCACCTGTCTTTATATACAAATTGCTCATGCCATGCTGCCACTGCAGTTTGCTTAAAACAACGTTACTTCTGAGTCCAGACCTGGTGTGTTTTGAAGCATGAAGTAATATTCAACCAGAAAGCAGCAGAGCATCCACTAAACCTTATACTTTGCAAAGCAGAGGAATGTCTTGAAAGGAGTACTGCAGAGGCTAAGCATCTGTATCTTTGCATTAGGAATCAAGATTCCCTTCAGATCCTCACACTTGATGCAATTACAGGGAAGCTTATGTTCTTTAGGCCTGCCATTCTGCCATTTATCCGTCCTGAAACAGTAGATAATGCCCTGGGTTTTTCACAAATCAAGCTTTAATATTGATCTTTCTCTGTGCTTTTCCCATAGAAGGGAATGATTTGTCTCTAATATAACCTTGATTGAGCTTTTTGTGCCCCTGTTGATATCAGCAGTACTGCTAGTGCAGTGAAAAACTACACAGAGTTAGGAAACACACAGGTTTTATGGAAATATAGAAGAAAGTAAGCAAATAACAGACAGACTGACAAGCATAAACATTAATTATGTCATGCTGGAGAGAAATGCAAGGGATCTACAAAATTGTCTACAATCAGGTACAATTTTGTTCTCATTTATTGTAATCTCAGAAGTACACGTTGGCGAAGACTGGACATACATTTCTGAGATTAAAAAACCAAGTGGACATACAGAAAAAGTTGAGAGCACTTCTAGGTTTACTCCTATTTACTCATAACTTAACATCACTAGAGTCTCTACAGAACTCTCCAACTTCAATGAAAATTAACAGAAAGAGGCTCTATACTCTCTTTAATCTCCTGTCCTGTTTTCTTATATACAGTGAAAGTCTTACCTTTCTTCTGAAACCTCTTTAAAAACTTTAAATGCATAGACAGTGTAATACAAGTCACTGTATGTTGAATATCTGACAGTGAGATTATAAAAGGATAGGGCTTTTAACTTTTATAAAGTCTTCTTGGTTAAATGTCCCAATGTTGTATACTGACAAATCTGCTTATTCATTTGTATGTTGTACATGATCAGACATTAATTTCATATATGTCATATTCAATATTTTTTATAGTTGTTCTCTTCTTTTGCTATTTCATGGTTTAATAATAAGGAAGAAACAAATTAAATATTCAACTGGCTTTTTTGTCTTTTAGAATGCAATTTAATCATGCACATTCTGAATGCAAATGATAATAAGCTATTTATTTCTTATATAACCTATATGGGAAACAAGGATAGTTATAACCTGGGACTTTATATTGAGGACAGAGTAATGAGATTTAACTGATTTATAACTTCATCTGAATAACACTTACTCTTTGCATTTAATATGTAAATAGAAAACAGCTAGCTAGCTGATAACTAATGACACCTTTATATGGATCTGGTTTCAAAATTTAAAATGAAGTCATATTTCAAGAATGTATTCATTTTTACCTCACTTAATTTACTTGCCAGAACTTCAGAATATTTGCAAACAACAAAAACAATACAAAACTGTCTCTCTTATGTCTGTACACAGGACTATATTTCCAGTGTGCCAGTCTCAATCACAAAGCTATCAATGGGAGTTTTATTAAAGTAGAAAACATACTGAAAGCAGAGTAATAATAGAAAGCATAACCTTTTAAACCTAAATTAACATCTTCAGAACTGGTGCCTATGATTTTATTTCTGTTACCACATATGACATTTAATTATTATTAGTCTTGGATATCAAGGAATTGTTAGATTCTTGGTATTTTGACTAATTGAAATAACTAACTTCATCTTGATATTGGCTTTATGGGTGATTTCTCAGCCTTTGCAATTTAGTTACCTTGGAAATTTCAGTCATCTTTAATAAGAGAGGAAGCATAAGCCAATAATTTTGGTACTAGTCTAATTCAGGCTATTGAGTATTCTTTGTTGGTACAGCTTTTCTGAATAATTCTGAGCCATTTATGGCAAGATCTAAAGAAAGCCAGCAAAGACTTATGAGTTAGGTGTTCCATCCCAAATTGAAGAGCCACCTACTAGTCCTGAAATCACCTTTAATCACAAAACTGCATCTGTCTTCCTGTGCTGAGCAGCAAAGCATTTTTCTCAAACCTGGCTGACCTCCAAAATTACAGCATTGACCCTGCTGCATCTTTCACAGCGCAGTTACAGCCACTGTCTGGTGAATATGTAAAGATTTTAATTATTTAATATATTACTGGTAAAAACACCCAGCTGTCATGGCATTCTATCTTTCCTCTTTCACAATGACCTAAATATTGCCCCATGAGTGGCAAACACCATGCACCCTCAAGAGAAATTGAAGCCGTGTCTCTCAGCTTCTTGAAGGATAGATTTTCAACGGCAGAAGGCAGTCTTTCCCATTTTCTGAAGCTATTCTATTGTCAAAAAATGTGGTTTAAGATTCCCTGGACCATTAAAAATGAGGGAAAAAAGCAAGCTAGCAAGCATGGTGTTACAGCCTAGGAGTCAGGAGAATGCATCCGAACTCCCCTCAGCATCATGGATTTGGTCTGTCTTATGGGAAGGGCCTACTGTATGCAGAATGCAGAAACAATCCCCAGGGTAAGGCTGCAGGTTTGTTAATTAGCTCTCATATTATGTCAGCAGTGGAATTGGGCATTACGCCTTCCCTAATTCCCCCCCTTTTAAAATACATAGATAACTGGTATTTTCTCATGTCTGCAACACATAAAAAAAGAAAATGTTGTTAATTATGAAGTGCATGAACCATGCAATAGTGAAACCATTTAAATGTCAAATATAATTAAATTTAGTAATGCAGTTTTCAGACAAAATGTTTCTTATATTTTTTGTAGTAAAATAGATTTGGATTGTTTTGGTTTTTGTTTTGTGGTTGTATTTTAGGCATAGTTATAAAAAATTAGAGAAGCTGATAAGAGGATTAACTAATCAGAAATATATACGTGTGAGATGTTGCCTCATGTTTATGGCACACAGTACTTATAAATAAAAATTCATGTCTCTTGAAGCAACCTCTTTGAAAACTTACACCTTAAGAAGCCCCAAGCTATATTTTATGTTGGGTTTTCTTAATCTGTTCACTTTTCTCTTCCCTCTTTTACAGGTTCTTTCCATTGGTTTGTTACAATGAACAGTAAGAGAAGTTGCTAATTTTTCTTTATTGCTTTTGTCGTTTTCTCCTGTGTTTCAGAATTATCTTCAAGGGAATTAAGCTCAGTAAATAGTGTAGTAATGCATGCAGTAGTAGTATCATATGGAAAAGCCATATGATACAGAGCCATAAAAAAACCCAAAAACCAAAAAAACAAATGAACAAAAACAACCCACCAACAAAACAAAAAACCCACCAAAAGAGAGCAAAGCTCTGCAAACAAGACTGCAAAAGCCTGCAAAATGTAAATTTCTTCTCACTTATTAAAAACAAAATTAATACAGTAACTGTACATAATATAGTAAATATATATATTTACTATATATATATGATCTCATTCTGCTTTTCCAATAGTTTTTTAGACCAAAATATTTATAAAAGCAAAACATTTCTATTTCTATTTCTGAGGATAGAAAGCCCTACTTGATTTTACATGTAAAAAATATGCATAATTAATCCACTTCCAGAAGCAGACTTGTTCCAGACTTAGATGATTTGACTGGAAAACCTTATATCATTTTCATTGCGGTTTTCAGCGAGACCTCAATGGGGTTAATAATGCAACAAGTTGATAGTGGTTAGAGACAACAAATTGTGTTTCCATTTTAAGAATGAAGTAATTGGACCTGTTAAAGCACTACTAAAATCAAAATCTAAGTAGAGAAAAGTTTATGTAAGATCTTAGGTAAATAATTATTTAAACCACTGGAGTCTGAGAAGTAAAGTAAGTAACAAGTAGTATTCATGGCCTCTCATTTTAATTTAAGTCCCATTCTAGAATATTTTCAAGTAATATAAACACAACAGCTTGAACCATCAAGTGTAGGTGAATTTTCAGGACTTGTAGTTCAGATTCACAGGTGACTTCAATTCATCAAAGAAAGGCTGGCTGACAACACAGAAAAATCATGGTTGCAAAATGTCACTCTTACATTCTACAGTAGAAGCAGAGTAGAGGCTTCTCAGGGAAGGAAGGCTGGCAAGTAAGTGACATTGAAAAGGAGTCTGGATAGAATACAGGTGAACTATAGAATACCAGAATACCAGGTTGGGAGGGGAGCTTGAGGATCATCTGCTGCAGCCTTTCTTGGCAAAAGCATTATCTAGACTACATGGCCCAGCACCCTGTCCAGCTGAATCTTAAAATTGTCCAATATTGGGAATAGTTCACTGTTCTCACTTTAAAATATTTTTCTTTCTTATCAGAATCTTCCCACGTTTAACTTGTGCCTATTACCCTTTGGTTTTTCCATGTGATTCCTTGTAACAAAAGGATTCCCGGTCTTCTTTGTAGTCACCCTTTTAAATACTGAAATATGGTCATTAACACTTCCCCTGAATCTTCTTTTCTGAAGGCTGAACAAAGCCAGTCCTCTCAGTCCTTCCTCACATGGCAAGTTCCCCAGTCTTTTAGTCATCTTTTGAGCTTTGTCTGGAACCTCTCCAGCCTATTCATATCTGCTTTGTATAGCAGAGATCAAAATTGAACACAATATTCCAGGTATGGCCTGACAAGCGCTGAGTAGAGCATGGTAATATCTTCTTTATCTCTGCTGGTGATGCAGACCAGCTTCCCATTGGCTTTCTTTGCCACTGCAGCATATTCTTCATTTATGTTGAGCTTCTTGTCTAGCAGGTCAGTTTCCACAGAGCTGCTGCCCAGCTGGATAGATCCCAGCCTGTGCTGGACTCCTGTATTGTGTTTTCCCAGGTGCAAGACCCTATACTTGTCCTTGTTGAACTTCATGAGGTTCTTGTTAGCCCACTCTTTCAGCCTATTCAGATGTCCCTGCAGGTGCCAAAATATCCACCCCCATTCAATTTTGTAGCCGCACCAAGCTTCATCACTGTACATTTGATCCCATGATCTAGATCTCTTACTAAGATATTAAAAAGCTTTGGTCTCAGTTTTGATCCTTGGGAGATTCACTCAGGACAGGCTGTCAGTGTGAAAAAGAGCTGCTTACCTTTGTTGAGGGATTACTGAGCAACAAGACTAGCACCGTTTTCAAAAAACTGTCTCCTCTGTCACATGGTCTGTTCTACTCATTTACTGGCATTTTTTGCACATGCAATCTGTATAAAAAGCACAATTACACTTAGCATCTTGAAAAAAAACATGCAGGGAACTATTGTGGGGGGTATGAATGAAAAAAAAAAGGAAAATGAAAAATAGTGTGAAATGTCACAAATTAAATATGAACCAAATTGATACTTGTATCATGATGCCTAATGTTACCAACATATCTTCTTCTAGAAACAGCCATTGCCAGAACTTCAGAAGAATCATGTTACAAACATGCAGAAACCAGAAATGTCTGAAAGGACTATATAGCACAATTTCCCTCTCTTTCTTGAATTTAAATCTGTTAGGATAACTCCTCTGATTTGAGAATGTAAAATTTGTGAGGATGGGTGTTGTATTATCCATTTCATAAAACAGATCCTTTCATCTTCAGTTTCTAACATCCACAGACATCCATAGCCAAAGATAATTCTCTTGTTCTAGCTGACTCTCTGTATCAAATTTGAGTCTCCAGAGGCTTTAAGAAATTTTAATTCTCCAAAATCTGTAAGAGACCTCATCTGTGAGATTACCCAGGAAGTCACAGGGCCAGCAAGTGCTGTGCAATGAGTTAAGAGCTAGCACTATCTTAGATTAGTAAAAGCAAAGCCTATTCTCCAACACAGACTGAATATAATGAGAAGTGGGGAAGGGATAAATTTCCACAATAAATTGCAGAAGGTTAAAGACCAAGATACAAAGAGGTGTATGAGAAAGGCATCTGGAACAAGCAGAAGCAGATTTTATCGAAGTCATCCAAAAGAAACTGAAAAACTTTGTACCTGGTAGGAAAACTCTAAACTTGGAAACAAGTTTTCCATGTGTCAGTGCTCCTCTGTGAGAGTTTGTGAAGCTCATTGCAGAAAATTTCTCTTTGTTTCAGCAGCACTAGTGCCAATAGTTGCTGCACTCATTTGTACAGCACAGGCTACAGGGGATTTAAAGACAGCTCCAGCTCTTGAGATTTCATCAGTTTTTGGTGATTATGGTTCAGTACTAACAATATTATCCTAACTGCTGCTAAGATGTATGCATGACTATAATAATGTAAAGGTGAGAACATCCCAATTAACCAAAGAAACATTTCACAGAAGTTTAATTTCATATTCCAGAGCACTTACTTTGCTTGTGGAGGAAAAAAAAACATTTTACAAGAGCAGCACAATGTATAAAGTGTGATTATCCACAGAAGAGTGACATTATTGTGACAGTAATCTTCAGGTGACAAAATACATTGCTTCCCCAGTTTAACACTTTCAGAAATTAAACAAATTAACAGTATTACTGAAGAATTCTAGCTATACTTCCTTACCCTTAAATTAAAAAACAAAACAACAAAAAAGATCTTACTTGTTTTTAAGAACCTGTTTTCTCTACAACATCTTTATTATTTCCCAACTGACTTTGTTTAATCTCCAGTAACTATCCAAATGATATTATCCATTCACAAGATGTGGAAGGTATCTTTCAGCTTTGTACCGGCTAGGCTAGTGGTTTAATGCCTTAGAAAGCCTCGAGCAGCCTAGAGAGGTAGCACGGGCAATCCAGCACTTTAGTAGCTCTAAATCGGTACCTGTATCAGCTGCAGAGCAAATACCATCAGCAGAAGCAAAGAGGGAGAAATACAGCTCCCTGCCCGCCCAATTTCCTGCAGTTAGAAGCTTTTAAAATGAGAGAGACAACCACACATGTTCACAGCAAAATAGCTGAGCTGAGGGAGAGGGCGAGGCCTCCCTCGACCATCTCTTTTATTTGGAGAAGGGGAAAGGGGAGGACTGGGGGCGGACCCGGGGTGAGCGGCCAATCGGACACTGCTGAAGAGTTTGAGTTACATTTGGTTTTGCCCGCGCTTGGAACAAAGGAGCTCGGAGCACATGGGCAGGAGTACCTGTCTTTGGGAGGGGGAGGGGAAGCTCAGAACAGGCAGCAACAACAAGAATGGTAGGAAGGAAGAGCCTAGTAATTATAGGCCAGTTAGTTTGACCTTGGTACCTGGCAAGGTAATGGAGCAGTTTATATTGAGTTCCATCACCCAGCACTTACAGGATGACCAGGGGATCAGACCCAGCTAGCATGGGTTTAGGAGTGGTACGTTGTGTTTGACCAGTCTGATCTCCTTCTATGACCAGGTGACCTGTCTAGTGGATGCAGGAAAGGCTGTGAATGTTGTCTGTTTGGACTTCAGCAAGGCCTTTAACACTGTCCCCCACAGCATACTCCTGGAAAAGCTGGCAGCCCACGGCTTGGACAGGGGCTCTCTTTGCTGGATTAAAAACTGGCTGATGACCAGCACCAGAGAGTGATGGTGAACGGTGCTGCATCCAGCTGGCGGCCCGTCACCAGTGGTGTCCCTCAGGGGTCTGTACTGGGACCACTTCTGTTCAATATTTTTATTGATGACATGGATGAGGGTATTGAGTCTTTCATTAGTAAATTTGCAGATGACACTAAGCTGGGAGCTTGTGTCAGTCTGTTGGAAGGTAGGAGAGCTCTGCAGAGAGACCTGGAATGGTTGGATGGATGAGCGGAGTCCAATAGGATGAAGTTTAATAAGTCTAAGTGCCGAGTTCTGCATTTTGGCCACAATAACCCCCTGTAACGTTATAAACTGGAGGCAGTGTGGCTGGACAGTGCCCAGGTGGAAAGGGACCTGGGGGTACTGGTCAACAGCCGATTGAACGTGAGCCAGCAGTGTGCCCTGGTGGCCAAGAAGGCCAATGGCATCCTGACCTGTATCCAGTAAGGCCAGCAGGACCAGGGAAGTCATTCTTCCCTTGTACTCAGCACTGGTGAGTCTGCACCTTGAGTACTGTGTCCAGTTCTGGTCCCCTCAGTTCAGGAAGGACGTTGAGATGCTTGAATGCATCCAGAGGAGGGCAACAAGGGTGATGAGGGGCTTGGAACACAAGCCCTATGAGGAATGATTGAGGGAGCTGGAGAAAAGGAGACTCAGAGGTGACCTTATCACTCTCTACAGCTGCCTGAAAGGTGGTTGTAATCAGGTGGCGGTTGGTCTCTTTCTCCAGGTAGCAACTGACAGAATGAGAGGACACAGTCTAAAGCTGTGCCAAGAGAAATCTAGGTTGGATATTAGGAAAAGTTTTTCATGGAAAGAGTGGTGAAGTACTGGAATTGTCTGCCCAGGGAGGTGGTGGAATCACCATCCCTGGATGTGTTTAAAAAAAGATTGGATGTGGCACTCAGTGCCATGGTTTAGTTGAGGTGTTAGGGCATGGGTTGGACTCGATGATCTTAGAGATCTCTTCCAACCTGGTGATTCTGTGATCCCTCAGCACTAAATGAGGGCCAGAAAAAAGTAACTAAAACAGAGTTTTGGAGAGATGAAAATTCACGGAGCAAAAGTGTAACCAAGCATTCAGAAGTATTGTTTCCAGAAATAAAGAAAGGTTTGCACAGCCTCTTATGTTTTTGAATAATCCTGTCATCATTAATTCAAATGTGCATAGCCCTCTGTAGAAAAATATTCCCAAACTGAAGGCAGCAAATTATGAAAATAACACACTGAATTCATGTAAGCCTATCCTGACTTTATAAAGAAATTTTGAGTATAAATTTATAAAGCACTGGTCACTACTGCTGCTAGTGGTCATTCAAATGCTGCAAGATGAAGATCTTGTGCAAGAGCCATCCACCCTTGGCAGTGCCTAGTATGTTCTGTACAGTTTTTATGCCCTCTACTCCATCTTGGGTATGGACTTCTCTAGTTTCTGAATACAACCTGCAGTGATTCAGAAAACAGATGCTGTAAAAGTGTTGTATCTGTTTTTATATGATTACCCAACAATGAGACAATTGTCTTGCCAGTGATCTGTGCTTAACTCTTTGCTTAAACTGGGAAATGCTTCCCTATTCTTCATCTTCCCAGAGATTTCTGCTTCTAACTTTACAAAAGAATACTTAATGTGGTATTCAGGCTCCACAACAGGTATCAGATACCTCATTTTTGAAAGTCCTAAGCTATGTTTGTTTTCTTTGAGTTTATCCTCTTTTTCACACTGTGAAACTTTTATTTTTGCTGGAGTTACCCAAATTGCAGTAAAGGAGTGCTGAGATTTCTGCTTTTGAGATAGCATTACAGTTAAGGCACAATCCTATGCACGTAGAAGATAGTAACCCGCAGGTAGAAGTGGTACCCTGTCAGGTGACAAATGACAGAGAAAAATAGTTTTTTTATCCCCTAGGACAACGGTTCTATTAAACTTGGTGGTCATGGCATCATACCACATCAGAAGATATACTAGAGGTGTGATATCTAATGTTTTTTAATAAACACAAAAATCTCTGGAGGAAAAAGATAAAATTAAACAGTTCTTTTGTGATCTAGCTAGGTTTGATAAACAGATTGTCTTCCTTGAACATTTTGATTTGTGCCCCGCAGCATATAAATACAGATTTTCAAATTAAAACAAACAAGCGAGCAAAGCCATCTTCACGTTTAGCATTTTTTAGTTAACAGTTTGCACATTTTAGGTTTATTCAGACTTGATGTTCTGGGTGGCCGTTTGGAAGACAAATACTTAAAATTAGGCACAGAATGTGCTTCTTTGTTGACACCTACATCATTAATTGACCTAGTTTCTAAGTCTTGTGAAAGTAATTCTGAGACTTGGAACTGAAGTTGGAATTTTCAGAAAAAAAACCCCAAAACAAAAACAAACACCACTGACTTGACATAATTTCATTTAACAGCAAGAGTAAAGTTCTGCTTTCTTATTAGTAGATATCAAAGTCCACTATCCAGCATGATTCAACAGAAGGAAATACATTCTAGCTAGATTTATAATGTTTTCTGCATTTCCTGTACCAGTGACTGGTGTATACATATTACATAGAAATAGTGAACATAGACTATAGACATAGAATATTCAACTCAGAATAGTTGGAAGGGAACTTTTGAAGGTCCTCTAGTCCAACCCCATATTCATGATGAAAATTACTTCATGCTGTTTGACATCAAAATTCATATTATGACATTTATGATAAAAAAATATAAAAGAAGGCTGTGAAAGCAACCTACTCTGCTTCTAATTGCAAACCTGCATTACTGGAAATGTCACCATACAAAAGAGCCAAATGATACATAAATATATCCATATGACAGAAATGAGACATTAATTGGAGGAAGGAAAGAAGAAATTGGTTTCTGGGCCTTAAATACTTCCTGATATAACACTATGTATCACATACATTGATTTTCTTTGCTTTTATCCTGAAGGAGCTCCAGATACTTGATATGATCTGGAGTCTAACCCTCGAGTCTGAGCCACTGCCTTCATTTCCCATACAATTTTGTGCCATAGAATAATAATCTGCTGAATGAGTGCCTGTTGGGAAGAGAGTTAGAGATACAGGTAATATTCCTGCAGTTCCTATGTCTCCTGCAAGTATGCTTTCATAACTGAAATAGTAAGGGGCACTTACCTAAAGCCCCTTCACTTGTATTCTCAGTTTTTTCATATTGGCAGTCAAAACTGACACTTGGTTTCTTTACAGAAGGTGTTCTTTTGATAAATTGTTCCTTAGTGAAAATGGAAAGAGCAGCAGAAAAGGAGGGATTGTAAAATGCATTAACCAGGCATTTTGATTGAAGTTCTAAAGCCATCAAAACCTGCAGGGTGCAAAGCCATAGCTTGCTTGGTTTTCTTTTCCAACTTTGCAGTCTCTTACAGACTGCTAGCTTGTGACTCCAAGTCTGGCAAAGAGAGGTGTAGCAACAGAATGCAGAAGGTAAAAAAAACACAAAGAGAAAAAAAACCCATCAACCAAAAACCACAAAACAAAACATTGTTACATGCAAGGTAACAATGTTAGCCTTATGCTGATTACAAAGAATAAAGTGATTTATTGTACAGAAATCTCCTAGCCCCATTCACTGGCCATAAAGCAGATGCTACAGTCTAGAGTATTCCTTTTCATTTTTCTTTTATTTGTATTCTCTGCCTTTTGCCTTTCTTTTTGTTTAAATTCTTGCTTCACCACTAGCTTTCTCTCTGTCTCTTCCACCTCCTTGTCCTTTATCCCACCCCTGCTGGATTTGGTAATGAATTTACCACTATAAGATACAGTCTCTGCTCCACTTCAGAAATATATGCATTATAGAATACAGAACATAAAGCTAACTAACCATGAAATACGGGGGTAAGCAGCCAATATGGTGGCAAGATACACAGCGTTAGTAATACTAAAAAAGACATCTAAGGTGATTTCAAGAAAGCAAAAACCCTGCTGAGGTAAAGAGATGTCTCAGACCTAAACATTCATCACCATGAAAGTAATGAAGGTCCTTTAAAGGATAATTACAGATCCTTTTGAATACTTAAAGCCCTGTTAAGAGTCTGAGAAACATTTAAATGGCTTAGTGGAATCATTACAAGGCAAAGTCTATGGATAGAAAGAAACACACCACAAAGATGATGTGCATTAAAGCTAATAACACATCACTTTTTCCTAGGATACATATCAAAATTATTTACATGTTAAGATATGTATTGATAAAGTTTGGCCATGAAGGAAATGCCACCTAACCCAATTACTCCAAAAGTAAATTCTGTGGAACTACGATGTAAAATTACTATATATTCTTCACAGCCCTATGTAAAACAGTTCTAACATATTTGGTAGACTGAATGTGGATGCTTATAGTCCTTGTTCTGTCCTGTTGTGTGTGCTTAAGAGAGTTCCCAGAGTATTAGGATTCTCTAATTTCTCAGAACAGAAGCTCCAATCAAGTAAACAAGGTTTGCTTTCTTTTTTTATTTCCCCACAAAACACAAAAGAAAAGAGCTTCATTATGACTACATGTATACCATTGGTAAACCTGTGTACAACTAGCAGTAGTTTGTCCAAAATCTATACTCAGGCATAATCCCCTGAAATTTGTGATGTAAAATACTATGTGTGCAGTTTCTGTAAATCTATTTATGTATCATTTTGCTGCTCAAAAACTGAAAGAGAAATAGAGGTATGCTACAGATTTTAATCTCGCCGTGTAATTTTGCACTCTAAATATGTGGTCTAATTCTTTATTTTGTAGAAGCTCATCTTTGTAAAAGGAAAAAGACAAATTCAGCCAGCTGGATCTGATCTCTGGTGACATGGTGATACCCTTATTTGTATTTGCAATACCCAATTCATATTACAGAATGGCTCTACTGTACAGTTTCATGAAGTCACATCCTCTGAAATTGGTAATAATTAGGATTTGAAGATTGGTGTTGGAATAGCTATTAATATTACATACAAAAAGGTTGCAGTTTTGTTTTTCAATAAGCAAAATATCTACAAGGACCTCCTTTTTTGTCCTGATTTGCTCAGCAATGATTACCTCTAGCATAAATATAGCAAACAAAATTGTCAAGTAAAGTAACTTGCGAACTGGTACAACAAAATGAAATGTCTAAAAAAAATTATTCCTTGTTACATTACTTTAGAAATCCACATATTGATCCATTCTTTCACATCAGAATGTTCTAAAACTTACATTTTGAACCATAAGAACACAAACATGTGTTTCTTCTGTTGTGGAATGCTAGTGGATTTGTACTCTTTGTTTCATTTCTATTGGTCATTTCATGGAATAAGGTAAATAACATTCAAAAAACTCAAGGAGCATGCCTGAATTTGTTTTTAAAATTAGGAAATAAACATCTGAATATATAGATTCTAACTTGTATGGACACAGATTTGCAGCTAGCCCCAAAATATTTTTCACAGTATATAACCAAATGAGTAAGTAATGTCATCAAAGATTTTCTCTATTTGATAATGACTGTATATACACCAGGCACAGTAACAACAGGCTTCCTTATGTATAAAAGTTTGTTTGAACTGTCTTTGCAACAGAGGTAGAGCTTCTGTAAGGAGCATAATAAAGAGCAAAGCAGAAATAACTCCTGGAGGGTGCAGACACGTAACCAATCTTGGCTGCATTAGTAGCCTGGGGAGTCACGGGCTAAGCACAGCGCACTTGTGCCAGAAGCCTCGATGCAGTACAGCTCCACAATAACAGAAGTACAAAGACGTCTTTATATTCCTCTCTCCTCAGCTACAGCCAGGGATTTCTTCCACCCTGCTCAATACGCTCCAGATCCATAATAAAGGTGAAGGGCAAAACAATTCTGAGACCCCAACTGCTGTATTTATTTTGAAGATATGCATGCTCAAAAATGCTTTATAGTCACAAACACAAATCAATACTTGACAGATTCACAGCATTTCTGGAAGGTGTACAAGAAGAAAAGCTGAAATGTCCCCTGGTAGGGGTAGCTGTGTATAAATAAGTATATAGAAACTACTGTTAAATAGTAAATACTGTTACTGTGCAATGTAAGTTATAGCTGGGTGTGAGTCGAAGAGCAGCACAGACATGGTTGCCTTGCAACAGTCACTATTAAAAAGCACATAGCACAGCTGAAACTAACCTAACCAAGTAAAAAGATGGTGTAAAATGAATGATCTTTAATTCATGTATGTATTTTATGAGGATTTTAGGTTGAGTTTTTGATTATTTTTACAAGACTGGTTTTCCAGATCAGATCTTGATTGAGTAAAGGAGAAATTATTTTTTAAAAATGTTATTGGTGATTGCAATATGAATTTGCATCACAGAAAAAATCTGTATACAAAAAATAGGACCACCCAATTCTCTTAAAGCACCAAATTACAACTTCTAGTTAGGTACTACATAGCCTAGGAAAATGGAGACATGGTATTCTTCCATAAGAATTAAACATTTTCTCTAAGAAGAAAAAAAAGCTGTCAACCTTCACTTGTTTCATACATGACAAATCGTGGATTATCTGTGCTATGAAGATTCATACCACAAAAATTAAGTGATAATGCTTTAGAAAACAGCAAGTAAAAAGCCCTACATATCCCCAGGATTATCAGAATATATGTCTAGAAAGCAAGTCACACTCTTAAATATTTGAACATTGCACTACAAACTGGGGATTTTTTAAGGAAAAGTAGCTGTCACATACAAAAATTCAGCGTGGGTGTTTACTCCCCTAACTCCCTGTCAAGGTGAAGATAAGCTGATGTGTATTTCACCTTAATGACTGTATGTAGCTCCTATTAACTTTAACTGCCTAATGTATTTGTCAAGAAGAATGAGGCCCTGGAGTCAATTTGCAAAATTTTCCATGAATTTCACTAGTCGGTTGAAGATAAAATACAAAAATAACATATTTACTTTGCTTAGAGAAAAATTAAATAATGTTAGGTGCTACAAGAAAACAGGAAAAACTTAATCCTTTTATGTTGTTCCATGTTTTACCAGACCATACTTATATTTAAAATCAATTCACACTCTGCTGAAATAAGTAGTGTTCATTTAAATGGGAACAATTAGTCAAATGCAGCTTCAAGCTACAGATGTGCTAAGCTATCTGCTGGTAATTTCATCTAAAGATGCATCAGGATGGAAGACTGACTTCTGAGCTTTATTTTTTAAGTCAGTTAAAATCTGTTCCCAGAAGATCATAGCAAAGTATATATCTACAGCTGTGCACAACAGCTCATATTTCTGTTCCTATGTTTTGTGAATGCGAATTCCTCCTCTGATTACTTCAGTAAATGTAAAGGTGTCCCCCATCATCTTCATGCTTATTTCAGTTATGAAGTTCTTAACCTGGTTAAGCAAGGAGGTTCCACAACACTGGGACCTATAGTTAATCACTGATTACCCAATGTGAGGGCTCATCTACAAGGGCAGGACAGAGGATCTGGTAAATTCTAGGACTGTCGGCCTGGTCTTGTTGCCAGGGAAGGTCACGAAACAGATTGTCCAGAGTGCAATCATGTGGCATATAGAGGACAACCAGGGCATCAGGTCAGCCATAATGAGTTTGTGAAAGGCAGGTCCAGCCTGACTAACCTGATCTCCTTCTATAACCAGGTGACCTTAAGTGGGTGGGATGTGGATGAGCAAAAGGATATGGATGTTGTCTGTGCACTTTAGTAAAGCCTTTAACACCATATAATACATTTAACACTAAAATACAGGGGGTACACTGTATTCTTCTGGAGAAACTGGTTTTCCATGGTGTGATGGGTGCACTCTTCACTGACTAGAAAACTGGCTGAATGGCCAGGCACAGAAAGTGGTGGTGAATAAAGTTAAATCCTGTTGGTGGCTGGTGCCCAGTGGTGCTCCCCAGGGCTCAGTATTGGAGCCAGTCCTGCTTAATATATTTATCAATAATCTGGATGAGCACATCAAGTGCACCCTCAGTAAGTTTACAGATGGCACCAAGCTGAGTGGGAATGTTGATCTTCTGGAGTGTGGGAAGGCTCTGCAGAGAGGGATCTGGACAGGCTGGATTGATGGGCAGAAGCCATTGGTATGAAGTTCAACAAGGCCAAGTGGTGGGTTCTGCCCTTAAGTCACAACAACCCCAGGCAGTGCTGCAGGCTTGGGACAGGCTTTCTGGGCTGGAAAGTTGCCCGGTGGAAAAGGACATGGGGGTGCTGGTCGATAATGGCTGAACACAAGCATGTGTGAAGGCCAATGGCATCCTGGCCTGTATCAGCAATAGCGTGGCCAGCAGGACCAGGGCAGTGATGGAAAAAATAGTAATAGTTTGGAGGAAAAAACCCCAAACATATTTATATTTGAAGTGTTTGACTAATATGCATGTAAATGTATAAGAAAGTGGAAGGTCTTTTCTTTGCCCTTTTCAGTGCCTGTACTGCGTACTACTGAGGCCACACCTTGAATCTTCTGCTCAGTTCTGGGCCCCTCACTACAGGAAAGACACTGAGGTGCTGGAGCGTATCCATGTATCCAGAGAAGGGCAGTGGAGCTGGTGAAGGGTCTGGCGCACAAGTCCTGTGAGGAGCAGCTGAAGGAACTGGGGTTGTTTAGCCTGGAGTAAAGGAAGCTGAGTGCAGACCTTATCACTCTCTACAACTGCCTGAATGGAGGCTGTAGAGAGGTGGGCTAACGCGACCTGGGGCTCGTTGACACGAGCCTCAGCATGCTCTCGGGCAGACGGGACGCAGCATTAGCCTCCACAGCGCCCTCGCTGGATGACTTTGGAGTGGGAAAAGGCGCAAGGTGGATGCGCGTGTTGGCTCCTCTTCGGAGGAGGCACGTCAGGTGGCCGTTGGATTTGGCTTGCATCAGCCCAGAGGCAAAGAAGGCGAGGAGGGCTTCTGGTGTGGGTTCCAGTGAGTTTATTAGCAGGAGGGTCCAGGGACCAGAAAAGGCCCCGAGGGGAATTGTGTACAGCTTTTTATGGGGGGACGGAACGAGGCAGGGAAAAGGAAAGCAACCAATGGGGTACAGTCAAAGGGGAGGATACAATTTTACTAGAACCAATGGGAAAACAGGGAAGAAGGAGTCGCAACAGGGAACCAATGAACAACCAAACAATGAAGAACTTTCTAGAATGAGGGAGGTAACTTGAACCCGGGAACCACCCAGGGGGAGGCAGCCTAGACTTCAGTAACATCCTCTGATGTGCCCTCCGACCCACTGTCTTGGGCAGGGAAATCTACCCAGTGGATGGCCCTGGTTTGGTTGGCATTCCATGGCCTCATCCCAAAAGTGGGCTGAGCGACCCCATCAGTAGGCATCAGCCTCTTCTCCAAGATAACAAGTGATAGGGCAAGAAGAAACAGCCTGAAGTTGTGCCAGGGGAGGGTTAGATTGGATATTAGGAAACAATTCTTCTAAAGGGATGGGGGGAGGGGTGGTCAGGCATTGGAATTAGTCACCCAGGCAAATGATGGAATCACCATCCCTGGAAGTGTTCAAAACGACAGGTGACTATGACATTTTTGACTGCCATTTAGTGACAAACACGGCAGTGCTGGGTTAATGGCTGGACTTCATGATCTTAGAGGGCTTTTCCAACCATAATGATTCTATCATTCTAAGTTCCTAAAAAAGGAGGAATTGTCCTGCTCTATTCTGCACTGATGCAGTCTCATCTTGCTTGCCCAGTTTTGGGGACTTCAATATACGAAGCCTATAAAGGTACTAGAGAGTGTCAAAAGCAGGGCAGCAGAAATGGTGAAGGAGCAGCTGAGGTCACTTGGTCTGTTCAGCCTGGAGGAGACTGAGGACAGACCTCATTGCAGTTACAACTTCCTTGTGAGGGAGAGACAGGAGCAGGCATTGATCTCTTCTCTGTGGTCACCAGTGACAGGACCCAAGAGAATGGCCTGAAGTTGTACCAGATGAAGTTTAGGTTGGATATTAGAAAAAGTTTCTTCACCCAGAGGGTAGTTGGGCATGGGAACACGATCCCCAGGGAAGTGACTGCAGCATCAAGCCTGAGAGAGTTCAAAAGTGTTTAGACAAGGCAGTCAGGCACATGGTGTGATTCTTGGGGTTGTCCTGTGTAGGGACAGAACTTGGACATTATGAACCTTGTGGATCCCTTCCCACTCAGGATATTCTATCATTCTATGATTCTATGCACTGATGGTGTCAAACTTCAGTATGTTGTGCTGTAAAGGTTCAATCAGAGCTTATTTAGGCTACCCTGACAGTCTTCACATCGCATTACCTCAGACTTACAAAGTTAACATGGAGATCGTAACCTTTTTCTTCAAAATCTTTGAAAGCTCTCTTTTTTATTTCTCTCTTTTTTTTTAATCTTTTCTCTTTTTTTTCCTTTTCTCTTTTTTTTACCCCTATGAACTATCCCATTGCTTTGTCTGTCACATTTTACTAACATCTGAATACAATATTGACTGAAGATCTTACTCTAGATCCTCACCCCCTTATGTTCTAATACCCTTCTGCAGAAGAATATCACATGAAAACCTCTTATCTAGCTGCATAAATAAAAGTATTGTGCCAATTCATTTCTCACAATTGCATTTCTAAGATATGTTTTTAAAGGCCTTGCTAAATTTGTCTTGTCACCGCACGAAAAATTCATCTTAGCGACCATTTATTAGCCCTTTTCTTTTAATCATGTTTCCTCATGGAGCAGTCACTTTCCATCCCACCACTTGATGTCACATTCCTTCATTGAAACAGCACTATAGTTATTGCTTAAATTAAACACTCTGATAAAAATATTAATATTGTAATTTTTTGGCTAAAGGAACTAGTGTCTGGACACATACCACTTCAAACCTAGATGAATATGCAAACCCAATTCACATAGACTCAGACCAACAAGGATTTTTAGTCATTGTTGGTAACATTTATCCCAACAATCTAGAGAAAAAAAATAGAGAATCAGTCTTTTTAATATCAAACCAACCTAAATACAGTATTTTTAGTATTTTACATCATACTCATTGATTTCTAAAAAAATTTTTGGGGGTTTATTTTTGCATAGCTGTAGACAATAGTATTTATTAAGCATCAACATTTTCTAAATGTGTAACATCAATAGCTATCTATGAAATTGCATTACTGTATTACACTATTTTTTTTACTTTATAAATATAGTGCTGTTCCTTGCACAAAACACACTTGAAACACAAATCCTGTTGCTTCAAAATAGAAAGGAGATGTATGATAAGTTCAGAAAAAACAGATTTTTCACTCTGTGAGGTGCAAGACATAGGCCTTCTTAAGTGTTTCTTTTCTTCCCGACAGCACTGAGGACAGCACAGGAGCTTTTTAAATGACAGATGGGATAATGGTTAATGAGTTAGGAAGTTGATGTGTCTTCATACATACCATTCTGCCAGATGTTATATTAAAAGTGGTGTAATTTTAACTTACTGCCTGCTAAGAAATAAATTCTCTTGTACAGCCAGGTCACAATAAGCCCCTTAAAACCCACTTGGAAATAGAAAGGAACAGAGTGGATCTTCAAATTTATGGATTCATTTGACAGTTGACAGTCCCCATGAAAGCTAAGACAGCAAACTTGCTGTTAATTATGGATATGAACTGTCCACAGACAGGGCAAAAAAAAGACCTTCCACTTTCTTATACATTTACATGCTTATTAGTCAAACACTCCAAATATAAATTTGTTTGGGGTTTTTTCCCCCAAACTCTCATTATTTTTTCCATCTGTAGTCCTGATTTCTGTAGTTAACAATTGTGTAGGTGATTTGTGAACGTGTGAGTGCACAGTATGTTATACACATGCTCTCACAGTAGGGATGGAATAAGATCACTTGACTACATTTAATACACTGCCAATGTAGATTTTTGTTGTTGTTGTTGGGTTTTGGGGATTTTATCTTTTATGGGGTATGTCTCCAAGTATAAGAAAATTCTGACTGGCTTTTGCTTTGCAAAACATTAAATAAAACGTAAATTATTCTAACAGACAAGTATTAGAGTTTTCTTAATTCTTAATTTTTTTTAATTAAAAAAAGAAACTCTGTAAATGAGAAAATGCTATAAGTAGCTAAAGAAATCCATAATTTCACTGAAGTTACAACATTAAAAATCAAAAATTCATTCTTTTCTGAGAAACAATTTTTGGAATTAATAGGAGGTTTGGGGTTTTTAAAAAAAATTAAATAATAAAAATTGTTAATAAGAAGATTTAATTACATTACAAAGCACTTGATAGATTCTCTCACAGTCTGTTGGAATACATAGTATTTAGTTAGAAATGAACAATGAGGCAAATGGTGTTCCAAAAAGAAGTGACAAACTACCAGAGAGCAACATAAGTCCTTTTCTTGGAATGTGAATTTATACTTACTGTCACCTACAAGGTACTTTTGCTTTTAAGTAACTTCTGTGTACAGAAGTTATCCAAACTTATCCATTATGCTGAAATATGCTGTACATTGTCTGGAGACACAGATCCTTTTCCACATGGAACCAGCAAATTTTATCACATATAAAAGAACAAAATGATATTTAACTGGGTATGATGTCAAATCTCCATCCAAGCCAGCCACAGCTTTTAATTGGACCAGGATATTCACTTTTAAAACATGGAATAATTTTCCTGTTAAATTACAGTCTTTAGCTGTTTGTTCATACAGATTTAATTTCACAGATAAGGGGACAGGGGAGCATCCAAAATCATTCAGGGTAAAATTACCTCAACAATTTACTGTATAGATACACCATGGTACCACTTTACAGAATGTCCTCCTTCAGCTGTAAATACAACCAAATTACCCCATTTTAAAGGACTGAAGAAAACAGCTACAGAATTCAGACAACTATGAGACAGAAAGCAGTGAGAGACTTCCCCAAATTCCTTTAAAAAAAGCAGCACTTCTGCATTTCCATATCTTCTACAGTAATATATAAACTTTTTACCTTACAAAGGGCCTTTATACAGGACTATCAGGTGCAGCTGCTACTGTTATGCAGTAATCTTGCCCCAGGGACCCCCAGTGTGGAAAGCCAAATTGGATACAGCTGCTTAGGTCAACCCACCACTAATTTAGTGACTGCCAGCACAGGCAGCAGAGGCAAAGACCACACCCACACATTCTTTTCTCATGCTTTCTAGCAGCAGCAGGACAGCCTGCCATAAAATGTAATTCAGTGTTTATTTTAAACCTTTAGACATTGAATCTAGCATCCCTTCAGACCTGTGCTATAATATTTGCTCCAATTATCGAATGTTCCTCTTCTATCTCAGCCTCACAAAGAGCTTAGAGCTAAAACTGACAGTTTAAATTAAACCACATTATTTGCTCACTACCACACACACGGAAGAAAAGTACATGTAAAAAATCTCCACATGTCAAAAATGATGGATTTATTTTCAAAGATAAAAAATTCACAAAATCTAACTTCTATGGAATAGTGTGACAGACAGAATCCTCAGTCATTACTATTCCAGGCATATGCAACCCTCATCAGAAATAGATATAGCTCATCACTGTTAACAAAGTTTTCAGACAAAAGAAAATAAAGTTACCAGGCGAAGTTGATTCATGGCATAAATCCAGTAGGTGTATTAGTGTAAGGAATCAAAAGGTTACACTATGCTTTAAGTCAATGTTGTCAATCAAAGAGGGAGTAGAAATCAAAGGGAAGGTTGCAAGTCAAGTAAGATTTTATTGCCATCTGTTGCCAAAAGAAAATTTTTCTTCCTGATTCACACTATTCATTTGCTCTTCAGAACAGTCTAAGCCAACTGAGAAGGCAGACACAGAAGAATTTTGCAAATTTATTGGCTTCTCATGCTTACCCTGCAAAATAAAGGGAGGGAATGAGAGTAAAATAATGAATGGCAATCTGTCAAAGATTAGAAAAGTAGGCCAGGTAAGAGTGGGGCAGGAAATCGTCCTTTTATGCCATAACAGGTTGAAATTTCAGCATAGGAAACTTGTACGTGAATTCAAGAAAAAAGAAAGTGTGAATAATCACAGCACCTCTGGAATGTGAGAGAACTGGGCTGAAATCCAGCTACTATATTTTACAGAGTTGCCACTGATTTAAAGCCTCTATTTCAGCAGAAAAAATTTTGGTAAACTCTAGGCACCCTGAAGAGCACAGCGAATTATGGAGACCCATGTGATGGGTGATGGAAAGCCATGGTTCTTCTTGAAATCTTTCATGTACAGGAAATGCATACTTTCTTCCAGTTTCTTTCAAGGTTATCACAAGTCTCCTTACATTGAACTTTAAATCCTTGGAGCAGACAGAAATGCCATTATAGTTTCCATGTAAAAGCAAGATCCAAGAAGAAAGCTTTTTGCATCTGGAAATCAAATGTTTACATACTGCTATGTGACTTAAAAACTCTAAATAACGTGTATTAAACACTACAAAAACTTATTTCTTTCTAAGATATCTAAAAAAAGTAGATGAAAGATTATTTGCCTACAGATGGTGTTTTTCATATGATATTTGAAAATTTATATAAAAAACTGGAAAAAAATGCATTTAAGTTTTGTCATAACAATTATGGGAATCACCTAAGTGCAGTAGTATATGCATAGTAGTAAATAAACCTCTTTGAGAAGCTCCTGATGAAAGAATTTTGGAAAAAAACAGTTTGGGTGTAGCTAGTACAGGGTGAAGGATGAACAGATTTGTATTGTGCCTTTTAATGATATTATTATGAGTTAAGTATATTTACTTTCCAGAAGTTAACAGTAACTTGAATCTCACAAATCTTATTATTAATGATGGAATTATGAAGCTCTAGTATTCAGTTTTTATTATAATTTTTGCCATGGTTTAATTGATTATCTATTAACTCTGATGAATTAAGGATATGGAAACTATGCTCTTGCTGCAGCTATGGAAAAATGTATTCCTATTAAACTAAAGCTCTGCTCTCTTTAGATCAGTAAATGTTTTCACTCATTCTCAAATTTAATTTTTGTATATTCTTATTTTATACCTGTATCATGATGTTTTTAATCTTGACTGAGAGTGAATCTACAGAGAGATGTAGGAATTTGATGTGAAAGGTGTACGGTTTCCCATTTTTTAATGAACAATTGACAGACTAGATTATAAAGTTTTGACACCTTCTGGGAGGAGAAGCCTCATCTGTCTTTTATCCCTGTCTACTATATCTAAAATCTACAGTATTCCAAATTACAGGAAGAGTCCCTTGGCCATGTGTACTCATTTTATCACTACCCTAACAGTAAAGGAGAATGGAGAACAAATCTAGTCCTAAACTACAACTGCACATATTGCTCAAGGACACTAAGCAGGATCCTGCTGCAAGGATCTGCAAGGACTCAGCCCTCATGTTCACTGTATGATCTGACAGATTTCAGGATTTTACCGCAGACTGAGTAAATCTCAAAGGTTCCTGTTGGAATCCTAGATGCTGGTAATATTTCACTACCTTAATATATATTAAATTCACTTTCCACCAAGGGAAACATTTTTATTGTGCCGGTAGAACTAGGACGAGGTGGGTAACCACAACTGATTGGATTTGAAACATTGTGATTTTTATGCAAATCTTATGACTTGTTTTGTCTGCTGTTTCATCAGGTCAACCCAGGTTACCCATCAGGTAACCTTGTTACCTAAGGTTAACAAGATTGAATTATGTTTTCTTTATAACACTGCCTTTATGGTAGAACGTTTATTACTAGAGAAACAACAGTGAGACTATAGTGAAGAACAGAGCCAGTACAGAACATTACATAGCTATTCTACTGTGCTTTTTAATTTTGTTCCAGAAAAGTTTAATAACTTGGTGCAGGTGTGCGAAGAAGTATTTGTATCAATAAGTAGTTTGCTTCTGGAAAAGCTTTAATTGAAATTTATGTAATCATTTTGTTTAACGGGCAGTCGGAAAACACAATTTCAGTTGTTCCTAACCCATATGAATTTAAGATAAATTTGATAAAAGTTTTAACTGCAGTTTCCATCACTACATTAACAAAATTTTGGTTCCTGTTCAGTTTTGTGCAATTATCCTTTGGCTAATGCATTTCTCCAATAAATATGTGACTTATTTCTTTCCCTTCCTGTAGGTTTTGTTCCTCTCGATGCATCTTGCCAAAAGAATACTGTATCTGTCAGGCCACCTGGTATTCTCAGGTGAATTTTACTCTTAATTTTTCATATAAAGAAAATGAATGTGGATTGCTTAAAAAATAATAAACACAGTGAATTATGATAGTTTTTTGCCTGGTAAGTGAATTATCATGTGAGAGATTACTCTTATTTATTATGATCCTTAATTTCAGTTTTACAAACCCCTTGAAAAATGTGTTATTCACAGAGCCCTGCTTTTAGACCACATGTCCTTCCTTATGATAAGCTACACCTAGCAGACACAACTTACTTTTAAGAGTCAAATCAGACAGTCCCCAATGTTGCTATTGTTTCTGCTCTACTAATTTTTAAGATATTCTTTCCTATAGATAGAAGATGGCATAGCTCTACAGAAATGGCAAATCTTTACTAGATTTATGGGTCCTAAATGACAGTCAGACCATCTCATGGTGGAAGGGCCAACCAGGGTGCCGAACATTGAAAAGATCACAGTTCTGCCACCATAATCCATAAATTTTATCAGTCTTATTATTATTCAAAGACAACTCATTCTCCTGACAAATCAGAAGAAAAAAAGGGGAGAGATTAATCAAGTTATGCACTTGTCATAGGTTAGCAAGCATAGTCCTGGAAGGGATGTCCTTGCTAAGGGGTGCTTACAGCTTCCTCTGGGACCTGATAGAACCTATCAGCTGGCCAGTTTGAATATGGACAATTCTTTAAGCCACTTAAAGTTGTGACCGCCTCTGTGATACACACTTAAGAATAGACAAACTCCCCCTCCAAGCTCTCTCTCGTTTCCGGCACTGGGACAGGTGGCTGTGGGCCCCGTGCAGGGGCCAGTGGGCCCGGCCAGGCCCTGCTTGGGCCAGGCCGGGCTGGGCCACGGCCAGCCTGGAGCCATGGGCCTGTTCCAGCCATGGAACCCCCCCACTGCCTTGCCGTGGGCAGCCGGAGCAGCTTGGCTCTCCCCCCCCTCCACTGCGGCCGAGATTCAGCAAAGCGGCACCTCTGTCCGGCAGAGGCCAGGTGACCAACTGCGATAAGCCACATTCCAGCTGCAAGGCCGAGGTGAGATTAACCCTTTTATTGCTGTGAAGAGCTGAAAACCTGAGGGAAGAGAGAGAGGAGATGCTTAAAGCTGAAAGTCTGTTGTGAAGCTATGATATATCAGAGTATCCTGTTGTAATTTCATGAAGATATGGGGGGGTGGAGTGTTCAACTCGTAAGCAATAGGCAGATGCTGACGCAGCTGTAATTTCATGAGAAGTTTGAACAGGGAGAGATGGAAGCGATGAGGACTGTTGCTCCAAACGGGAAAGGAGAAAAACCTCAGTTCCTAGAAATGCTCCCAGAGATAGTCTTAAAGATGAAGATAAGGAAGACCCTTTGCTCCCAGGGAAGGAGAAGGGCCTCTGGTTTTTTTTGTTTCTGAACAGCTCAACCTTAAAATTGTACCCCAAAAAACTTCAAGAGTGGACCCTCGAAAGCAGTTGCGGGAAAAGCTGCAAGTCGGGGGAAGGGACTCACATTGCGAGCAGAGAGACTCCTCTTCCTAAATGGACTGAACAATATTTGGAAGTGGGTGGCTGTCTCCTTGTGATACTGTTTTCATAGCATGAGCAAGAAGAGACTTCTCTTTCTAAATGGACTGAACAAGGTTATTATGGAAGTGGTAACAGACTGAACATCTCAAGGGTTGTCTTTTTACATTGTCAGTGGGAGACGGGAGGAAGGTGGGGGGAGGAGGAGAGTTCTGAAGGTGGTATAATTTTTTTTTTTCTTTTCTTCTTTTAGGTCTGTTAATAAACTTCTTTAAATTATTTCAAGTTTGGTGCCTGCTTTGCGTTCCTCCTAATTCTTATCTCACAGAAGATAAACAGTAATGAGTATTTTAGCCCAAACCACTACAACTAAACATCATAATGAGCCTTGTAAACTGTAAAATGAATAATTCCCATCAAATATAAAATTAACCCATTTTCAATGTTTACAGATTCCATAGACTAGAATATATCTTCTACCTCATAGAAATCACTGAACAGATGAGATTTGCTGGACCAGAATGTAATTCTCATCACACCAGTGAGAAATCCAGACAAAAGAGCATAAAATTTTGTATCTTCTTTCTGTTGCCTACTGGAGTCTTTGAAACTAAGCCATACTTTATAGATTTAACATCTTAGTATGGCCTCACATTTCAAGAAACAAAACCTGATCGATTTGAAGTCAGCAAATTCAAGCAATTTCACATGTACATATTTCTTCAGTTTCAAGATTATTTTATGGCAGAAATAAAATACCATAATAATTCATTCTTAAAGAACAAGAGGCAAAGACACCTACTCCACATTTTGATTAATTAACTTATATTGCACAATTTTAAAATCTTGGCTTTAAATATCAAAATGTTGACACTGATCACCTTGAACAAGTTTGATAGAAGCATTTTTACTGTCAGGATGCCTATCTTAATTATATCAACCTTCATAAATTTAGAGTCATAAATTTGTACCATTAGCATAATTCCTAATTTTAATAGACCATGATTGTCAGATGAATGCTTAGTTCAGAATATACATAGCACTGCTAAAAGAGGATCTTGCTAATATACTTTGATTAATAAAAATGACATTTTTCTATCACAATTGTGAACTTCAAAAAATAAATGCCTTTTTTTTATTTAACATATTTTAATGGTAAGCTTTGAGTAAATTAAAATGTCAGTTTCAGGGTTAGTTATGATCCTACACAAATATCTTTTTTTTATTAATTTTTTAATTAAAAATTTCAACTTTTATTTTCAAATGCTGATTATCCTTCTACAAATGACCATCTTTTACTCTTTTTACTTTCCTAGTCAAATACAATTCACTGAAAGAAGAGACCTTATTTTTACAGAGCTACTTTTAAAGTGGTCACAATTCAAAACTAGTAAGAAGGCAAAAGTGGAAACATTTGTGCTTTATTTTCAGATGCTTGGAAGAGTTGATGTTGAACCTGTAACCTTCACCAAGACATACCCAGGCAAGAAAGACTTGATGTATCTCCTTCTACAGATTCTTGTGTGCTAAAGGGTGGGGAGCAGACTCACACAATTAATCAAGTAACTAATAAAATTATCTCAGTACCATAGGCATTAGTATCTCTCACAATAAGAGATAGCGTACAAAAAAATTTACTTCATGGGATTCAGATGTCTCAGAAGCTCACTCATACAAAAAGCTTAGATACTGGTATAAATACATTTACGTATTTATTAATGCTACCACTTGGCTTTTAGGTGTAATCAGTTGAGAAAGGTGCAGGTCAGAGTAAAATCTATGACATCAAACTTACACAACCAAAAAATATATTTGACTTTGAGAATCTTCAAGGCCAAAAGTAGCAGAGCTGTTTGTGCATAAAGTGATTTTGCTCAGTCAACCATTATTATGAAATGGAATCTCTCAGAGCATATTTTTTTTCAACCACTGCTACAAAAAAATCCATGAGAACCTTGCTCAGAATTTTCCTCTCACTGCTCCCCAGCATTTATTTCCATGTTTTGGGGTAGAAAAGGTTATAAAAGTAAAAGAAAGCCATCAGTTATGAAGGAATAAAAGGGGATTTAATACAGGTTTCCTGTGGATGTACAGAAGTCTGTCTCAAGATCTGTGGATTCAGAGAAATACTGCAGTTCTTGGAGATTGGTAATATGCAATTTGAAATGCCATTCTGTGATATGTCAAATTGTCCAGGAATGCTTATAAGTATTAATGATGGTGAATATGAAATAACCTACAAGTATTACTGATCCAGGAGAATTAATTTTTAAGAATTTAACACTAAATTAAATAGCCAAAATGCTACACTAGTTTGTAAGTATCAGAATAACCCTGCTCACACCAATGCCTTCATTTGTCTCAAATGGAGTATGAGACAATTTTGGACACAAACCAAAAGATTCCCTAATAATGTACTCAAATATGCACACTGCTCCCATTTATTTAAAATGTTAAGTCTAATTCCACACCAAAGATGTCTAGGACAGCCAGAGAATTATCATCACTTGGATATTTGTCAAAAATGAATGGTAGCTGCAAAGGCACAAAAGTCTCAGTTGTTTCCTAAAATAACCTCTTAAATTTTCCTTAGCCTTTTTTGACAATGAGGAAAGTACAACACTGGACCAACACTCAAAGAAATTGGCAGTATAGCACAAGCTAAGGCAGACCTTAAAAAATTGCTTTCGTAAATTGCCTGTGGGCTTAAGAAAAATAAAGTAATTCAGTTTGTAGATTTTCTATACAGAAATGAATGTGTGCGTTGCTATTCAGATATGTCATAGTTGTTTCATGTCAGTATGGCATTTTTTTATGTGTATTGTTTCTTTTTTGTTGTTGATTTATTATAGAGAGGTATTGATATTTTACTCAAATTATGCGGACCCTGAATTTGAATTCATTCCATTAATGTCTTAAAATACTACATATTTGAGCAGATTCTGAGGAAGAAAAGGAAAAATCCTTTGATTACATGGTTATTTGAAATTGGGTAAATGTCTTTAACTTTCAATTATTTATCTACTTTTGAACCTGATTGTACTGCAAGTACATTAGATGAAGTGGTGTTTTTTAACTTTTTTGCATATCTCAATGCCTAGAAAAGGGATCTATCTGTTAAGGGGAAATTCACAATGATGTCTAACCTATTGCTTCAATCTTGCTTGCCTAGTAATTGCATTCCTATTCCCATCATCAAATACTCATCATTTTCCCTGCTTCCTTTGGAATACAAAGCCAGTCTAACTAATGTATTTATATGTTGGTTTTCTATATTTCACCCTTATTTTCAGGGGCTTTCTTTTCCTTGACTTAATCTAAAAAGCTACCAGGCCTTTATTCAAGAAAGTCTCAATGGAAAGAATAGCCATACCTCCATGACAGTACAGGGTATATGAAACCGCGTTTATGTAATTCAGAAAGTATATGCCAGTTAAAATTCAAGCTTATTAAGAAAGAAATACATTTTTCTGCAATAAATGAATGCATTAAATTTGAATTAGGATATATGATGTATAGACCCCTCCTTACTAGAACTTCAGATAAATTAAAGTACAAAAATAATATTCAGGTGCTTCAAAGTTGCTACTGAAGTTCCTGAAAAATTTGGATAATATATTCTCTCACCAGCTATGCTGTGCATGATCAAGTATAAAACTGAATTTAGGAAGTTACATTATGTTTTATAGTATTTTCTTAGGTTACAATGTAAGATGTGACCAAAAGTATGTAACCAAAAGTATGTATTCTATCACCATCTGCTAAAACCAGGTAGGGCAGTGTTCTTTCTCTCTTCTGTGACAGATCCCTGATAACTCCTTCCAGAGAGATATTCTGTTAATGAGCCATCTAGGCTCACTGCATGACTCATAAAATTACATCATCCCATTGTGAGATGTTCCGCCCAGGGGGAGGAACCAAGCATTCCTACCTGGATATAATCTGAGGTTTGGAACAGGCAGCCCTTACCTACTGGATTCCCAGAGGACAAGAGCTACATAAACACCACTGGACCTTCAGAGGAAGACCAGACCCTTCTACAGGATCACCAGTGCAACAGAACCACTTCAAAGAGGACTGCAGCCACCACTTAATCAGACTGTTACCACTACCCTGCCCGGCAGGGCGCCAGGTTGTATCCTGACTGTCAGGTTAAGCCAGGGTTTCTGTATTACTGCCTTGTTATCTACACTAGTAAGGAACTATTATTCCTATTTCTCATATCTTTGCCTGAAAGCCCCTTACCTTCAAAATTATAATAATTCAGAGGGAAGGGGGGTACATTTTCCATTCCAAGGCAGGCTCCTGCCTTCCTCAGCAGACACCTGTCCGTCAAACCAAGACAAGTATCTATAACAAAAGAAGATATTCAGAATGTATATAAGATTTTTTTTTCTTGAGGGCAGACAAGCAAAAAAAGTAGGTTATCCATAGAGGCTATTTAGGCACCATGTCCAGAGGTTCTCAAGCCCAACTGAATGAAGCCTTGAGCAACCTGGTGTGAGATCATAATTGATCCTTCTACAAGAAGGAAGGAAGTTACCAAAGTTCTTCTCAGCTTGAATTGTCCTAAAATTTTATTCTCATTGAAGGGCAAAGCCAGAAGAAAAATATATATAAAAAGAAAACCAAACCCTTATTTTAAATGATCTTAAAGAAGAGGTTCAAAATTCAGTATTTGCAGATAGCAAATCTATTCTTAGTGGACAGGGTCACCAAATAGGTCCTGAATTTTTTCCCCCTTTTTCTTGTAAATGTATTTCATTACATGAATTTTATTTAAATGTATTTGTCCACCAACCTTTTAATTACTGATGATCCATTAATTTCTTAATACAGCAAACACTCAAAAAATTAAACAGACAAAGCAAAAGTGATGAGTTTCTACTTTTTAAAATACTTTTATTTTCATTTCTGTGATACCTTTAAAAAAGAAAGAATCATTACACAATCTTTAATATTTCTTAATATTTGCATAATATATTAAGAAATTATTTGATGCATTTAAACCCCCCCCAAATGCTGTAAAAATACTATTTTAGTCAGCAGCCATCCTATCCTAAATTCTTACTAAGCAGTAAGCTCTACTTTTTTTTCTAGAAACTGACTAAAATGGATGAATGTAAAACAAGACTAAAATAAATTATTTAAATGCAAACATCTTTCTTGCTGATTTAAATCATAACTAAATTTGATGATTTAAATTACTACATATAAATAAACTCGTGGAATACAAAACATGCAATGATATCAGTAGTGACATCTTCAACTAAAATTTGAAAATGCAGTCGCATTCTGAGATCACACTGTGACACAGGAGAGGAAGGTTAACTAGCAGATTAATTGGTACATGGTGTACATGTAGATACCAAAAATGCTGCTAGCAAGGATTTTCTTGCTATTTTCTAAGTCCGTGAGAGACTTTTCTCTCTCACAGAGGAGGTAGCAGAGTTATGTAAACAACCAAACACCTCCAGCCTTGAAAAGTCTTGTTTATGGTACAGTAGAAAAATGTTTTGACAATGGATGTTTTAGGATTTTAGCCAGTCACCCCAAGGGGTGGCTGGTCCTTTGTCCAATTAGACTATGGAGAAAAATGTCTATAAAAGAGTTTGTAAAATAATTAAATCAATCAATCTTGCTGCACAATTCCTGCCTGCTGGATCTTCTCTCCTCCTCCTCCCTATGGCTGCAGGACACAGTGATATACCGTAGGAACCAGGCCTGTGGTAATAGTGTACAATGAGAAAACCTGAAACAGTTGTGCAGGAAAGGTAACATTAATCTCAAATAAGTTCATATTTCAATGACTTTTAAAACAATAACAGAAATTTAGTACATTATATTTCATTTCATGATTATGTTACTACATTTCATTTCCTTCTGTTAAACTACATTTTCCACATTTATAGGAGGAATAAAAGGATACTTTGAAAAAATACACTGAAATACACTATTTACATTTTAAAAAAACCCCAAAGACCAATAATTTGTTCAAAAGAGCCAGATATTATCAACAATTATTAAAAACAAGTATAAGCTAGAGTTACATAATAATGGCTTAGATAACATCAGGACATGTTAATTTTCCCAGGTATTAATCTAATTTCATACAGTTAGTTTCTCTCCACTGCCAGCTATGTCAGTTGATGCATAACTTGTCCCAGTTTTCCTGGTTACTGATGGCTACACAAAGACATTTTTTCCTTCTGGACCACAGCATTATCCGTTTCCAAGTTAATCCATCAAATTAAGTGGAAAGAAAGTTTATTTTGCTGTGGATGTACTGTGAAATGCACAGTGGAGGTGAAATAGGGCATGCTATAGGTATCCTCAGGATAAATTTCTGAGGAGCAATGTCTAAAAGCAACAGTGAAAGTCAGTTCCCTGAAACCACTCCTGCCACAGACTAGTTTAGACTAAGAGTTGCAAAAAGTAAATATTTATAAACAAAATGCAAAATATTCTTATAAATTACACCAATCATTTTGTACTGGCACAGAATAAAATAAAAGAGAAAAAGAATAATTATAATTCATTTCCTTCCATCCTTATTGCCAGCAGGCAGACTGTCAGCCCTTTTAACTGCAGAGGACTGAACACTCTGCCGTGATGGTAGCTGGTAACAAAGTCAGGATGATTTCCAATAGTGATGCAGCTATTGATCTACTGTATTATTTACAGTGGCTGTAGGCACAGTTTAAAACACAATATATTGCAGGGACTTAATTTCTTAATTTACTAGTAAACTTCATTGGTGACATTGGTATTACAGCACTGGAAGAACTTACTTCACTTTTTGTAACATTTACATGTCAGTGAAACACGAACAAAGTATTTCCATGTTGTAAATCAGGTGCATATGTAACAGTCAACTAGGCTTGGGTTTACACAAGAAAAAATCTAAGAATAATCAGGCTGTAAAATTGAGTCAATATTTTTAAGAATAAACAGAATTGATAAAAGTACATAAAGCAGTCAAACTACTAAAATATTTGTCTTAGTAACTTCTGGATGACTTTGCTGTTTCTCACACATCAAATTCAGTGAAAGAAGCAGTGAATGTTTTAACTTCAAAGCTTAAAGAGCTGCCTGATGGAACAAACTTTTGGCTATTTAAATTAAGAGGCACTTCCAATGACCTTCAGAGTTTTTATGAGACCATGTCCTGGAAAAATAGCTGTACTCAAAATAACAAATATGTACAATACTTTAGACCAATATTTAGGGACACTTCTGTGCAGGATGAAAATACGTTTCTGAATATAGAGGCAAAATTTACAAAGAACTTAGGAGAAACTCAACAAAGTAGCTGTTCTAGGAGACATTAAGAGATCTAAATCCGTTTCAAAGGATACCATAAGCATTCAATAAATATCCCCATTATTTTGCACAACTTTTCTTCTTTCCACGTCCCTTGACTTCCATTGTGCAGACCTGAAAAACATTTGTCCCACTTTAAAGACCTGTTGACTTTGTAGAGAAGTCTTCTCAATCTCACATTGTTCTGTGCAAGAAATTTAGGAATGTCTGACAACTGTGATAAGGACCATATTTTTTGAACCTGAAAAGTGAAATATTACCATTTTAACTCTGCCTTCAATGAAGCAGGATGAGTGTTTAACTCATTTTGCATGAAAGGACTTCTAAAAAATGTAATTATTGTCTCTTGGGTTTTGTTTATTACCTAATATAACTTCTGAACAGATAGATAGGATTTTTTTTTTTAAAGTCGCATAGCACTACAGGTGGCACAGAAGTGATCTGTCTTAGTCTAGCTGGTGCTGCAATAGTTAAGGAACTGCTAAATTGTCAGTAATCTTTTTTTGGACTTTATTTCTACTACACACATTAACTCTGTCATCTCCTTTTAACTGAAAACAGAAAACTACACAATAACAATTTTATTCAGATTACCTTTATCCAGATACTGCTTCACAGCTGTGTGATGGTCAACTTTGCCTTACCCTAAGGTCCCACTTTAGTATGATTAACCTAAAAAAATGTGATCTTCTGAACAAAGAAGACTTAACTTGCTCTAAGGAGGAAAGAGGAGTTGGCAATGTAAAAGAAGATTGTTTCATTCTTTAGCTTTCTACTAGGCATGTCTACCAAAGATATTTCTGTTCACAGATATGTGATGTTACATTTACATCATTTTTCCAGGACAAAAGCATTTTTTGTCTTGGTTAAACTCAATTGCCTACTTTTAATGTAACAAAAAAAATTTTTTTCTCTTTAACAAGTGTAATACAGAATGACTCTGCAGAGACAGTCTACATAATTTTAATTCTTGGAGGTCAATTTTACCAAATTCATAGAAAAGTTCCCGCCTTTTATGCATTCACCACCCACTAAATGTTGTTCTTAGGACTTACTTTAAATCAATTTTTTTCTAATGTATGTCACCTGTAACCCCTAAACACCATGACTTTCAAGTTTTCTATAATATTTATTTTCTTCAAAGTGCTAGCAGAAATGCATTCTCTTCATTGCGTGCTTAGGGGAGCATTATCTCATCGTTCACATTGCTGAATCTCCACAGTGTGTAACCATACATATGTGGTAACTTAAAGGGTACTTCTGTGCAAAAAATGCTGATTCACTGGCAGAAAAATGACAAATTTTACAAAAATATTACATTCTCAAAGGCATTAACTAGTGTTCTTTCATTTCCTTCTTGTACTATACATAGTCTATATGAAGGGTAGGTGCTACGCAGCAAGCAGCAGCATAAATGTAACGATGAGATTATCTCAGAGTTTGAGAAAATAACACAGTCGATTTGAAAAAGGAAAACAATAAAATAATCAAAGCAAAATAAGAACAAAAGACCAATTCATTACTTTGAATTGAATTATTCTTCTGTTAATGTGCTGTTTATCCAGTGATCTGATAGAATTGTGCATTTTTATATATGCTGCCTAATTTAACAATGGTTTCAACTTTAACAGTCAGAACTGTATGGTAGAAGGTGGACTTACAGAGAAGTATAATAATTTTCAGCTGATCAAGAACTGTGATAATGTATTTTAAAATTTTTAAAATTGTTTCATGGAATCACAGATCATAAACTCATAGAATATCCTGAATTTAAAGGAACACCCAAGGATCATCGAGTCCAGCTCTTGGTCCCTGCATAGGACAACCCCAAAAATCATACTGTGTTCCTGAGAGCCTAGTCCAAACACTTCTTGAAGTCTGGCAGGCTTGGTGGATTTTAAAATGCCATAATTTAGAAAACAGGGGTCACCTATTTCTAAGCATTTTCACTGTAATCTGATACAATGAAAAAAATGCATCATTTCTCAGCTAGAAAAAACCCTCTGCAGCTTTAGCAATAACTCACTTCAAAAAAAAAAATTTCAGCCTAAGAAAAAATGTCTGATTTGAAACCATTTTGTACAATTTTTGGAAAGCTTAGGTATATTTTTTGTCCATAATTTTCCTTTTTGATTTTTGGGGGTTTTTTTGTTTGTTTGTTTGTTTGTTTTGTTGGGTTTTTTTTTCCAAGAAGAGGGTGTGCTCCTTCTGAAATAAATGCAAGAACATCTTGCCATCTACTTTGCAGCCAAAGTTAAGTCTTTGTCTTAGGGATTCTACATTGTGAAGGAAGATGATGCAAATAAAGTTAATTGCATCTAGTCCTGGTTCACAAATTATTAATTAATTTCTCTCACTAAATTTTCTATTTTCAGCGTCACTGTTCTGCTATTTGGCCACTGTCAGGCTGCATGTGGTGCCTCATCCTGGGGTCTTTGCAATTTCACATCCTGTGAAATCTATTGAACTTAGTCTAATTACTCCCATGGCACAAGAAGCCTACTAAAGGCTGGAGCTGAATTCATCGCAAATTACAGTTCACAGAATTTTAAACTTATGACTGACACAGATACCAAATTTTCTGAAGTATAAGCCTCTATTTAGAGGCAAAATAAGTAAAATGTCTTTTTCCTGATTAGGACTTTAGCTTAAGTAGCTTATGAAATATTATCATATTGTATTATGCAATGGTTTCCTAGAACATTAAACTGTGCTATTACCTAGAAGCTCAAGTATTCTTTTCTGTCTACCCAACATGCATACTAAACTGTCATTTGTTCCCAAAATACAAAGCAATTCTTTAATAATAGAAAAGTACAGGTATTAGTCAGGCATTTTACTTCTTTAGCAGTAGGGAAAATCTGGCACCATCCAAGCTTTGTTCTATATTATACTGCACAATTTACAGTAGTAATACATTTCTAATGCATACACTGTGCACTGTAGTACCTTAGAAAGTCATTGTTCGTAACATTATGGTAAGTTTCCATGCTATACTTAAGTATTAATGGATCTCATTCAAGAACCATTTGAACCAAATCTTCTATTTTTACATTTTAACACATTTGTAATTTTTTGTCAAATGGGCAGTACAGAATAGAATTCTGCTAGAATTCATCATTAGTTTTACAAAGAGTGAAATTACTCTAAAGTAAAATATGTCTGCAATTCTTGGTTTTAAGATTGTTACTGACAGTGACAGAAAACCTGGCAAGTGAAGAAATATTTCTACATTTATTAATTTCTTAACATTTCTTTGGAGTCTGTTGTAGAACCTTTTCTTAATGTTGAGTTAAATGATTTATTGGCAGCTGTATCTATTTGTAGCTATGCTAAACCTGACCATCATCTTATACAGAACTTGTGTATATTTTTGTCATTTCTGCTCTCTATACCCTGCTATATCCATAGTTCAACAGTCTCATCAATTTTTGACCTTTATTTTGTCAAGCAGTGGTAGACTCATCTAAACACTGGAAAAATTTTAACTGAAAGAACCAGAAACACAAACTCTACCTCAGTCTCTATTAGCCTGAAAGAGTTCCTATAAATGGGGAGATCCAAGAAAAATATCCTCATCATTATTCATATTTCTGAAATTAGGTTGTAAGTTTCAGTTAATTGTTTTTATTGAGTTCAGTTTAGGTAGTTAGCTAAAGAGTCACAAAGGCCTAGTATTTAAAAGACAAACTAGAAGACATACTGTCCTACCAATAAGTCATTGGAAATTCTTTTCCAGAGGAGCACTGTAATGTCCTATTGTGTTAAACACCATTTAAATGCAGGCAGCTTATCTTCTGTCACTTATTAACTGTTCCTAATATGTGGAGAATAATCTTGGACAGTTGTGGGTAACTATAACCAAAAACAAAAGCTACAAATTTATCACTGAGCAGATACGAAATTACAGATTAAGAAATATTTTGATATTTTGATTGCTACAAATCTTAGTTGGAAGCACGATAAAGAAAAATCTGGAGAAAAAAAAAAGCCATGAAAAATCACTTACTTTGTGTAAAATCACTTCTGTTGAAACTTTGATGTATTTTCAAGGGAGTTTTTGTAACTCCATCTGTATCTCTAGCTTTCAAGAGCTACTTCCTAACAACATTATATCTTTCACTACATATATATATATATAAAAATTAACCTGTCAGTTGAATAGAAAGAAAACATTGTCTTAATTACAATTTTTGAGTTTTATAGGAAAATCATTAATTTGTAATCTGTACACACATTAGAAATATATCAAAATCATTACTTATAAATTTTACAACTGCTTATTTTTATTTGCTTCCTGAAACTTTTGTTTACACCCTATACCTAAGGGAAAGAAAAAAAAAAAGTAAATCCAAACATCTGACTGATCTGTGTATCTTAAACAAACAACAGCAGATTTGCGTCTTAATATTTTAGCACTCATGAGGTTAAGAAAAAGTTGCCAAGAAAGTAACAAAAAAACCCTTCTATTTCTTCACTCAGTTTTGAAGGATCGGAGTGTAAAATACATAAAATGAAAGCTATTGCTTTTTGCCTGAGAAAATGAAAATGATCACCTCCCCCTCTCCAGAAAGAATAAAAAATATTTTTGTGAGATAGAAATTAGGTTAGATGTTTCTGCCATCTTTATTGATTGCCTGCTTGTCCTCCACTCTTTCTCAAAAGTTCCTAAAAATTGAGATTCACATGAATGTTATGGGTAACTGGAGACTCATTCCCTTAGCAAGAGAAGCAGTGCCAAAATTCTTCATAGTCAAAATTTAGTTATTATTGGATATTTGTGTGTTTTGGATAAAGCATATTAATTAATATCTGGTCTGGAAGATGTTGCTCTGCAGTAATGTGCCACTTTAACAAATAACTATGACCGGATTCAGCCTGGCACTATAAGTTTTGAAGCTCTATGGAAAACGTTGCATATTGAACACTTCCATTTTTTGACAAGTGTGGAATAAATACAGAAAGATCTCTTTAGGCCATTCAGTAAGAACAACCTGTAATAAGAAATTTTTCATATATGTTTTGTTTCATTTTGCTTCATGGAAGGGGAAATGTCCTGGGGTGAAAGAGTAGAAAAGGAATAATTTTCCTGGCATCCCCCTGCCATAAATCTCTGTAAGGTGATGCCTCTCCTGTAGGGATAATGAGGGTGCAATAGACAGAAAAGGCAATTACTTAGTTTGAAATAAATCAACAGTACAGAATATGAATACTGCATTTAAGTCATCTTATTTCAGAAGAGAAGGAGTATGATTTTGTTACCCTAATTCATAGTGATAAAACTACTACAGATTTCTTGCTTGCAGGTTACAGGGGCATTATTGTAATATTTCTCAGAAATACACAGCAGTGTTTGCACTTAATTCCAACAGGCTAAGAAGTTCGCAGCTGTACTAATTGGATCACAGGTTTCTTTCCCTGCTAGTACCTTGCTAACACTCACCCTCTTCAAAGGAGTCATTCCGGTTCAGGAAAGGCTCTGCATTAGAGACTGCAGTCATCTCTATGCAACACCAAAACTTTAGTCTGACTTTCTGCTTACATGAGTATCCAGAGTATTTACATTTTTATCTTTCCACTTTTCATTTGCTATTCATATTCATCGTATATTTATACCCATGTTTGGAGGAGTAGGAATTTCTCTTACAAGTTTAATTTTCCCTCTAGGCTACTGATTTGTTTTTCATTACTGGAGACTTGCTGATGCAACTTATATCAGCTGCAACTGCAGCCTATCTTTCCTCCAAAGACACTGCAGCTTGCAGTTTATCAGCTTTGAGCAGCATCTTAGCATCTGTTTTGCACCAGAATCTGCTGGTTTGTTATGATTCCAGTAAGAAAGGCACTCAGACTCTGCAAAGTATCAATTCAAATACCTTTTATTAAAGATAACACTACACAGAAAGAGTAATCTTAAGTGTCTCAGATGCTGGGAATCTCAAGCTGTGCAACATCAAATGTGTCTTCAATCTTTGATCAGCACACAGTGCAGCTTCTGTCTGTGGTAGAATACCCCATTTTAATAATTCACAAAAAAAAGAATTTTTTTCCACTGCCAAACACTAATAATTTTCCCCCAAAACTTCTTTCTGAACTTTTAGATGATCCTAAAAAACAAGATAACACGTGTCATAATTACTGGTATCAAGTGGACATTGCAGTTCAATGTCGACAGGCTGCAACCTCAACCTCTGCCATCCCAGTAATGTGGAGAAAGCCAACGCTGGGAAACCCAGAGGTCACTGCAGATCCTCATCATCAGTCTGTGCTGGTGACTCAGAGCACTGCAGCTGCACTAGAATTGGTGTCATGAAGTGCTCCGACATCCCCACCATGGCTGAGCTGATTGCATTCCTGATGCACATGCTGGAGAACCACTGGCTCAATGCACAGTTGCAGGCCAAGTGTTTATGGGCCAGTGGCCACTGCATGGCACTGTAGCATGGAGTTGGGTGGTTTGGGGCTCATATGGAATGGTATTGCATGGTGTTGAGAGGTATGAGGGGCTGCAGGGTGGCACCAGAAGCTGCTCCCCTCTAACACACCTCCTGTGGATTTTGCAGAGCACTGGAAGTGCTGCTGAAGCATGGCAAAAGCCCATAGACAGGAGCAGAGTTGTGAGTGGCCCTGGCACCCAGTACCCCACTAACAACCAACACCTCATGGCAGCAATAACCCAGGAGAGATTATTGTGCCAGGGGCTGTCCTCCCTTGACAGCTTCTCTCCAGGCAGGTACAGAAGTGCAGGAACCCACACTGACCTCAGAGATGCAGTGAATGCTGAGGGAGAACATCAGATCCTGCCCCAGTCTCTCACCCTATGCCCTGCCTCTGGCCATGCAGGGCAGTGCTGTCCAATAGCCAAGGAGGGCTGCTGTCCACAGGTCCTGCCACAGCGGCCAGGGTCTCTTCCCTCTTCTCTGCATGGTGAATGTGGAGGTTTCAAGAAAGGAATGCCTGTCACTACTGGCCTGCCTGCCATCCCTTGGAGCCATGAGGACCTATGTGTCATAGTGTTGCTCCATTTCCACAGACTCCTTCTTCCAGCCCCATGCCATCATTGACCTGACCATTCCCAGCCACTTGGAACAATGCCAGTTCTGCAAGTTTTTCCTGAGGACGGTAATGAAGCTGGGTATGGTCCTTCACCAGGATCCCCACTGGAGCTTCTGTCAGGAACAGACCCAAAGCAGGGGTGCTTGCTGGAAACAGCAAGGACAGGGCACAGAGCCCTGTGATGTGGAGGTGCACCCTAGCAGCCTCTCAGACATGGGTGTAGACAATGATGTGCTACTCCTGGAGATTATCCATACCCTCCTATAGACCCAGGTGCTGTCCGAGTGGAACTGAGAGCCACTGCAGGATGAGCTGGTCCAGTGGAGAGAGGTATTGTGGGCCTGCAGAGGTGGCCGTACCAAGGTACAGTTGAGCTGTGGATCCTGAGGGACAGTGTCCCCTCAAAGCTGCCGTGGGTGGATGGGGAGTAGGCTGCAGATGAGGGCATGACCCCACTGTGTCCCCTTCTGTAAGCCCCTGTGCTGGCAGAGCTGGACCCAGAAGAACATTAATAGAAGGTGAATTTCATTAATCCTGAGCATCCAGTGAATGTGGGATCAGGAACCACCTGGGCTACCCCAATCTGATCCAAAATGTTAAAAAATATTTTTTTTCTCTATCTCTGGTGTTATGATGTCCATCCCACAGATGGGGGTGCAACACCCTCTGTGCCTGACCCCAGTGGGGACTGAGAAGTGCTGAAACGCACCAAAATGGCGGGATTGGGGTATCTGGTACTCCAATGGATGTGCTGGCACCTGGAAAGTTAGATGGGCTGGAGAACTGGGTGGTGGATACCACCATGAGCAGTGACATCAGTTCAGGGCAGTGCTGGTTTCATGGCTGGATTTGGTGGGGCATGAGACTCCTTGAAGGGGTAATTCCAATCATAAGTGCTCAGCAGTGGTAACTGGAGCTGAGGACATGGGAGTGTGAGGGGATAAGAAGCTCAACATGGCTCAGAAGTGTACACTCACAGACCAGAAATCCAGTAACATCCTAGGCTGCATCCAAAGCAGCATGGGCAGCAGGTCAAGGGAGGTGGTTCTTTCCCTCTGCACTGTCCTCCTGAGATCCCCACCTGGAGCACTGCATTCAGACCGGATTGTTAGAAGTCCTGAATTCACAAAATATTATACCCTATCCTGTGCAGATGCTTGGAGTTCTGTTCCTTTACATTGGGAGTTAGTTTAGCTAATCTCGGGTAGAGTGAAAGTGAAAAACATTTTTCCATTTGTTTCTACCAGCCCTTAGCTTACCTTAGCTTACCTTTGCAATTATATAAAAATGCAACAAGACCACTACATATTTGGGAGATGAAAATCATCATGGCATGAGTGTTTAGAAGGGTGTACTTCTGAAGAATTAAGGAAACTCAGAATATATGAGTGAGAGAGAGAAAGAGAGACAGAGAGGAGAAATCATTGACTAGTGGGATGAGTTCATCTTCATTGTTACTGATGAAAACCTAGCAGAGAGTGACTAAGTCTGTTTTTTACTAAGATGATTCATAACTCCTTTTATCATTTGCATAGAAATAAGTGGTGATTAGGATCTTGTTCAAGATCTATATTAGGAAATTAACATCTTTGCCAATTATCCTGTTACAAATTTCTTACTTTTCTATAAGCACTCTCATGAGATGGCAACAGATTCCTTTCAATATGAGAGTCTTTACCAACGGCATGTCAGTCTGGAGGCGTTAGTAATGTCTTCTCCTGTTTAATGGTGTATCAATGTTTCCTTCTTAAAGAATAGTATTGTAGCAGTCAATGAAGAGTTATGCTACTTAGCTGCTGAGGCAATTTTCTCACATGATACCTGTTAAAATCACCCTCTAAATATTCCCTTCTGATGAATGTGTACAAAGAAATAGTTCAATTCCCTGTCCATAAAAAGTCTCTTCTTTTGAAAGAAGGCTAGGTAAGCTATGAGTGATGATCAGTGCAAAGTGAGTTGTCTAATAAATACAGACTACTAAATCTACTGAGTGCCAAATAGAAAACACCTTAGTTTGTCAAAATATCAAATACTGGTTTAATTCAATGCACCGAGTTGTGTAACAACAGCAGCCTCTATTAGCTATTTCTGACAGATTTCATCACACTCATTTTAGGGAATATTTAACATATATAACGTAACAATGAAAACCAAGTCCCACAACCATTGCCTGTAAAGGAGAGGAAATAAGTGGAATATTCCATAGAAGAGAACAGACTATAACAGGTAATTGCGGCATTCCTGAAAGGACCAAGATTTATGAATTATTGTACTCAGTCAGTAAACAAATATCTGTAGTGAGTTGACCTTGGCTGGCTGCCAGATCCCCATCCAGCTGCCTTTTCACTCCCATTCCTATATAGGACAGCCAGACAAAATAAGATGGAAAAGCTTTATAAAGATGGGAAGATTGCTCACCTGCTACTGTCACAGGCAAAACATGGCTGCAGCATGGGGCTGTCCATGGGCTGAAGTGTGGATAACTGCTCTGGCTTAATCCTCTGCACTGGCTGCAGGGATTACTTCTTTCTCTGGGGCCTCTCCAGTGGGGAGAGGGACAACTCTTTCATTTTGGTCTTCTCCGTGAACTGTAAAATAATCTATGTTCTTTTGCCTGGAGCTTCACCTTTCCTTCCTGTGATGTTGGTGTTTACCAGGGTTGTTTTACTCAATTTTTTCTAATTTCTCTGTGTCACAACTCCTTCAAAATACTTTTTACCCACTCATAAATATGTTTCCCTGGAGGCACTGTCAGCTGTGCAGTGAGCTTAGATATTTCTTGTGGCAATTCCTTTCCTAACCAAGCTGGAATTGGCTCTGTCAGCATGAGGCAACCCCTGGTTTCTTCTCACAGAGACTGACTGCACCTCTCTCTACCAAAATTTTAGCATGTAAGTCCAATATAATTTTATTTAAAATTTTTTTTTATTTTATATGGATATTACTTATTACTTATTATTACTTATTACTTATTACTTATTACTTATTACTTATTACTTATTACTTATTACTTATTTTTTAAATGGATATTACTTGCTTTAAAATATACCAACATGGTCTGTGGCCTAAATGACTGCTTCATCGACTTTATCAGAAACTCCTTATTTATTTAATTCTTGTGATGAAAATATTTCATTTCTTTTCAAACCTTACTTTTAGACAGGTATTTTTCATCTCTGTATTCAAAATTGTATACATTTCATTGCATTTCTTACATATTTTAATGGAAAAACCCTAATTTTTTGAATAATTAGCTTTCTTACTGGTGTGCATACATAAGCAAGAAGAGGTAACCAGGGTTGCAAGAAAAACTGAATCTATCACAGGTAACATCTTATTGCAATAAAAAAACACACTTCTTTTCAAGACTGAATCACACAGTTGTGGAGGTTAGAAGGGACCTCTGGAAGTCATCTCGTCCAATGTGCCTGCTTAAAGAGGTTGAGCTACACACTTTGCTCAGGGCCATGGCCAGATGACTTTTGGAGCTCTCCAAGGATGGATACTTCACAATCTCTCTGGCCAACTTGTTCTAGTGTTCAGTCATTCTCACAATAAAAAATTTTTTCATGATGGTCAGAAGAAACTCTGCATGTTTAAGTTTGGGCAGACTGTCTCAGGTCATGTCACTACACAGCACTGAAGTAAGTATTTTTTTTTTTTTTGTACATTTTCCCTTCAGGCATTTGTACACATGAATTATATCTCTCCTCAGACCTCTTCTCCATGTTGAACCGTCTCAGTTCTCCCTGTCTTTCTTTCCATGAGAGATGCACAAGTTCTTTAGTGGAAAACTTAGTGGCTCTTGTCTGAATTCTTTCAGGTAGCTCTTTTTCTCTCTTGTACTGGCGTCCTCAGAACTTCATACAATACTCCAGAGATCATTTCCTTGACCTCCTGGAAACACACCTCTTAATGCAGCCCAGGATACCTTTTGCCTTCTTTGACACATGGGGCACTAAGCTGGCCAACTTGGTATTTACCTGGACCTCCAGGTAATTTACTGCATAGCTTCTTTCCACCTAGGCCAGCCCCATGTTTAGCAGTTCATGGGGGTTATTCTTCCCCAGATGTGAGACTTTGCACATCCCTGTGTTGAATTCTGTGACATTCCTGTTCCAGCCTCTTGAGATCCCCTCTGGTTGGTAGAACAACTTTGTGCCGTACCATCCAGATCATTCATCACAGGATCATAGAATGGCTTGGGCTAGAAGGGACTTTTAAGATCATCTAGTTCCATCTCTTGTCATGGACATGGATGCCACCCACTAGACCAGGTTGCTCAGTTGCCAGCCATTCAGCCTGGCCTTTAATACTTCCTGGGATGGGGCCTCCACTTCTCTGAGGAACCCATTTCAGTGCCTCACCACCCACTGAGTACAGAACTTCTTCCTGACAACTAACCTAATCTGTCCTCTTTTCATTTAAAACTGTCTCCCCTTGTCCTATCAGTACCTGTCCATGTAAAAAGTTACTGTTCCTGTTTTTTATAAGGCCAGTTTACATACTGGAAGGTCTCAATAAAGTCCCCCAGAGCCTTCTCTTTTCCAGGCTAAACTACCCCAACTCTCTCATCCTGTCTTCATAGGAGAGGTCCATCTCACTGTCTGCTTATCCAGCTGTACTAGTTTGAAAACAAACTAGTGGAAGGCACCAAGTTAGAATAACAATTTAATAGGGAAATAAAGGAAAAAAAATAAAGGCAGAAAATACTGAGTTAAACTGACAGAGTCAGGATACAATCTGACACCCTGTTAGTCAGGGTGGTGGTGGTAATCCAATAAGATGGTGGCTGAAGTCCTCTGAAGTGATGGATGTGGTTCTGTAGAAGCAGTGATCCTGTAGAAAGGGCCTGCTCTTCCTCAGAAGATCCAGTCATGGCTATGTAGCTCCTGTCCTCTGAGATTCCAGTGGAAAGGTTGTCTCTGGTGTTCAGAATCTCAGATTGGAATGCTTGGTTCTTCCCTCTGGGTGGAGCATCTCACAGTGGGATGATGAGTCATGAGGCCAAGTGTTGATTAGTCTCATTAACAGAAGATAGTCTGGAGGGAGTTATCTCTGAGTCATGCAGCAGGACAATGATGGGTCATTAACAGAAAGATAGTCTGGGGGGAGGAGGCAAGGAAACACTGCCCCACCTGATTTCAACAGCTCATGAGGATGGTAATGGAATACACTGCAATCCAGGACACCAGCTCATACTTCAACAACTGGTCTATGAAGATCGGAGACTGATGTTTTGTTTTTAAAAGAAGGCTAATACGCTGTTTTCCTTGTAGCCCATTAGTGGCCTTGAACATTTAAGGGGACAGAAGCAATTAGCTGGCACAGACTTTACCCTGTGTTCTTGTTAATATAGTGTATGCTATGTAAATCATCTCCTATACTGTAAATGGTCCAGTAGTTTGTATTTTCTATAATTTTTTGTATTTTTTGACTGCTGTAGTACACCAGACAGTCACAAGCCAGAAACTGAATCATGATACAAAGGGATGCCAACTGTTAGTAATCTATTGCTGTGCATGCTTTTCAATAAAACAGATGTATTTGTTTGTACTTTTAACTTCTAGGAGCAAAAACAGACACTGGAATTAATATTACTAGCTTAAACAAATACAAGAAAATATTCCAATATTGTTCACTCCTCATAATAGTTCTATTATGTAATGAAATTCTCAAATTAAGCTCTAATGCTGCATTAAAGAACAATAAAAGAAGTAAAGGCAAAGTTCTCTCTTTCTCTGTCATGTTGCTCTACCTTTCCCCCTTTAAAGTGAATCAACTTGTCTAATGACTTTTTTCTTCACCAAAATGTCTCTTTTCTGTATAGTCTATAAATAGATCTTGAAAAATATACCAATTATCTTAAGACCTGTTTCTGCTCTTGTCAGCTCCTCTGGGATTGGATTTAATGTCTTGCACATAATGGAAGAGGAAAGAAATACTGTCATGAAAGAAGTTTATTGGGGAGTACTCCTGCATCTCCCATTTCTGTAGGCTAGAAGATGCTACTGTCTCTACTGCTACAAATTGAATTGCAGAAGGTAAGTGTGCCAGCACTTAAAAGAAAAATAATAATGTAGAAGTAACTGGAGAAAATGTATCTTCAATACAAGCAGTGCATAGTAGGTCACCTAAGCCTCTCCTTTTGCCTTTTATAAGTACCTTAAATCCTTTAGGATCCCTTTTCACCTTGCTTAGATTATTTACTGAGGGTGTTATTTTTAGTAGTGTTATATTTGCTGACAGTCAGCTTCAGACACACAGCATTAGACCTAATATCTACTAATTTTTAGAGATCGATCAAAGTGATAAGTGCCATGTGCACTTTTCTGAACTCTTCCTTTAGCTCAGCTGAAGTTCTTCCCTATATCACTTCTTTGCCCCTACTCACATTTGCATAGAGACTTCAGCATTATTCCATATTTGGAGCAAAAGGACGGAGAAAAGGAGGGTTAATGTTACCCCAAAAAATTTAGATTTGGTATGCTGAGAAAGTAGAGAAAATTGGGTTTGTGCTCCTTCTCACCTCCTATTCAAATGATGGAAGTTCTAAAATGGAAGTGTTTATTAGATTAAAACTTAAGCTCCCTAACTCCATGTGTGCACTGCAGAATCACATAAAATACTATCCAACAACATTTTAAGCGGCAATTTATAACAAAAGCTTTCTTTAACCAATTTATCACTAGCTAGAGTTTAATGTGTACTCTGTTGGAAGTGAGGGTGGTTGGGGGGAGAGTCAACTCCCTTAAGGCTCTCTTTTAAAGTAGAAAAGGATAATAATTAAAGCAGGAAGCCATAAGCAGTAAGACACAGGCACAGATCTGACCAATACTATAAGGAAAATAGTACAAACTCATTGATAAGGGTGCACTGGAACGTGGGAATGTTCATTTCAGTAAGATTATGGGATCAAGTACCTTGTGATAGGGGATGTCAAGGAAAACGGAGAAGCCATTAACAAATTATACAGGGACACAAAAGTGACAAGTAAACATAATGGAAGCAGAGTCAAGAAGCAAACCTGGTGAACACACTGACTGATGGGCTACCAAGAAACTGCAGCAAAAGAGGGGCTTTGCAGTGACAGGTATGAAAACCTGAGGATCCAAGAGGTTGGGAGGCTAGTGGGACTGTGCAAACTGATGGAGAACTGCTCAGATGAAGGGGACTGGGAAGGAACAAAGGAAAGGTAGGCAAAAACATTATAAAATGGGCCAGTCAAATGTAAAATGGGACAGTCAATAAGCTTTTCTGACTAAAACCTGCATGTGATCACTGCAGACCATCTTATCTTCTTCTTAAATTACTTTTTAACTACACCTCTGCGTAATCTCATTTATCCTGTGGGTGTTAGTGCTGCAAGGGCTGACTAACAGCTTCTTGTCAGACTGTGTAAATGAGGAGCTCGGCATCAGCAGCTGGAGCAGGACTACAGTACACAGTGCATGTGCTTGGTGTTGGCTGCTGGAAGGGCCTGAGTGCCTGGTACAGCTCCCCAAGCGGTGTGTGTCTGCATCCTCTGTCTGTGTCATTTGATTGCAAACCATAAACATGTGGGCCCTTAGCACTACGTCCATTGTGAAACGTTCTATTCATTCTTCCCAGGACATCAGAACCTCAGTATTTAGTTACTATTGGAATGGTTCATGCTAATAAAATCTTCTTCCAGGTAAGCGTGAATTATTGAGTGCTCCCTTGCTTACCACCATTTTTATAATTCTCTAAGCATGCCTGTCTTTGTATGAAGAACACCATTTGATTGTATTTGAGGTGACTGAAGTTATTTTACAAATTTGCTTTAGTGATATTTTAGTATAACATGGGAACAAATTTCAGGTGGATTGAGTGAGGACAGACATGACCTTTTTTTAGTATGCTTCACCTTTATGAACTACAAATCCAGGCAAATATAATTACCTTCATGGACGACTGTAGTGAGTTTTCTGTGTATTAAAGAATTTTATTATACACTGGTGCCAAATCAAACTGCTATGTTTGCCAACCATAATTCACACTGGACTTCTTAATTTCTGGTAGCTACACAGATAGCTGATTTTTGGTCTGTAAAAGAAATAGGACTTCTTCTTAGCTCTGCAGTATGGTTCAAAAATAATATGGTAATACTAAATTTACATATTATGTGAAATTAATTTCTAGGAGTATCATTAAGATAACAAGGACCAAATTTTAAACCTGAGATGGTGGCCTGAAATTAAGGAAACTTCTTTTTTAAATCTAACTTGATGCTTTACTCCAAATTCTAATAGATATATCATGAACAATATAATTCTTTAGCTTTTGTAAAAAAACCATCCATATTAATGGTTTTCCATAGCAACATTTGAATTTGAAAAGTAGATAAGTAAATGGGAAGGATTATTTCACCCTCATCTAGGAGGTATACCTAAGAGTATATTGTTCCTCTCCTTGAGCCTCTCTTAATATGCAGTTCTTCCTGAATCCATAGTACAGAATGTATTTACTTGGGCTTTACTGGGAGTGAAAAATACTGGACCCTGCTGACCCTAATCCTAACTTCACTTAACCCATGAATGGGGTACTTAGGTTCTTATCTCAGACATAAATCCTGGTGGTGCTTTTAACTTAAAAAGTAGACGGTGATGAGAGATTAGCTGTATTAGTACTTACGCTGTTCTTTAGAGGAGCAAAAGTTTTAATTTTCAAATAAAATTTTGTTTGTTGGTGTTTTGGCTTAAGCCAATGAATGAGCTCCTTTTCATTTTTTGGCTTGTTTTGCAGATGGAAACTGGTCTCTGTAGCTTTTACACCAACAGAGTTAATTTTCAGTGTTGGAATTTTCTATGGATTATGGAAAATATTATTCTATCTATGAGTACATTTTTTCCTACTGTAGTAAGTTTTCTAGAAGAAGACTGTATTATGCACTGAATTGGGTTGTGAAACCAATCTATTTTGCCTATATACATACACATATATATCCTCAGACACAGATGTAAAAATGTATACATCTAAAAATTAGAAGTATATCTGTTATAGGCATAGTAGGAATATATATATATATATATATTACTACATATATTTTTATATAACCATTGTGAATACTCCTGAGTTAAAAATACTGATAACATAAACATGCCACACTGTTTCAGGGCGTGCTTGTTGTTAATTTAGTAGGTATTTTATTTTAAGACTCACAAAGAGAATTTGTTTCTGCCCATTTCATGTTATTACCAAAACTGCCTACCAACAGGAAACAGAGATACCCCTTATTTTTCTATACTGTCAACAGCAGTGCAACACATACACGCTTACTATCACAAATAAACACTATTCTGTATATATGAAACTCACCTAAAATCATTTTGGACTAGGTAAAAGTACTATCTTATCAAAGGAAACAGCCTATTTATTCAGAAAACAAAATACAATGTTTAGTATCATTTGGTATTTTTGATGGGCTTGCATATTTTTCTTCTCCTTCAGACTGTAAAACAGTATGCAGTGACTGGAGCTGGAATGCAAATGTTTTGTTTATCCCTTCATATATAAGCTTTTTTAATAGTGAGCTTTGTATTTTATGACCCTTTTAGGCTTAAAGCTTTATGCTGAGTCATGGAGTCCTTGTTGTTATTTATGTTCAGCTGGAGATTAAATTTCCTGTTTGTAATGATTAAAAAGTAAAAAGCATTTGGAATCTTTCACAGGCAGTTCCAGTTGCCAATCTGTTCTCTTTTCCCTAGTTTCTAAATAGAATATGTTCACTTACAACCAAGTCTGAATATAGATTTTAAAAATAATGGTAATCAAAATTTTTTTGGAACATAAATGAAATCCATCTTTATAGATTTATAATAAGCAAATCCATGTATGTCTTAAAGATCATGTAAAAACACATATCTTCTCAAAATACGAAGTGACATGGAAGGGTATGTCTCATACCTCCCTCACCGAATTTTGTATGGTAAAAACCTAGGGTTACATATGCTTATTGTAATTAATAACTATAATTTATAATAGCTTAAATTATTTTAAATATATCTTCAGAACCAATTCAGTGAATTTCAGGCTAAAAATATTGCTAATTTTATTTTATACCCTTGCCTCTGCATTTTTATAATACTGATAAAAGAGAGAAAACAAGTACTACTTTCAGGGGTGAAGAGGTGCTGACCCCAAACTAGTATGCTATTCTGACAGAGAACCTCTGCTCTTTTATGCTAAATTTTATTCCAAAAGAGAAAAAAATACTCAAAAAATTAAAGCTGCATTCAGCCGGAAACTTTGAAAAATTAAATTGTCATTTAAGACTGCATCTAAAAAAATTCCATTGTAAATAACAGAAGAAAACCTAGATTTAGGCGTAATTAGCAGACTAAAAATGCTCAACTGCTCCTGAGAAAATGAGACTCAGGTTACTTCAAAGTCAGTTGAGACAACCTGATTTGTTATCCTATAAAAATTAAAGCAGAGCATGCCTTCTCTGAAGACTTCTATCCTGATCCCAATTCCATATCAGATAATTTGAATCAACTTTACATATATCTGCACTGTTGTCAGACAAGAGGAACAAGACTTGTTGGAACAAGACCTGTGACGCTTCTGAACCAGCCATGCCACCACATGAACACAGAGGAAAGAAGTCAAGTGTTTGTTCTGTACTGCTGAAGCCCCCATTGGTGTTCAAGGAAGACCAATCGACAAACCCCAAGTACATCCCACATGAGATCCTATCACACCTTTAAATTGCACTGTAAAAACAACCTTAGCCTCTCAGTGCCCCAGTTACAGACACAGTAGCTTTTCTGTATAGTTAAGTAGAATAGTACAGAGTAGCCGACTTTAACACGAATGTTTGCTGCAAAAGCAAGCTCCATCAATCACTCCTGGCAGAACTTTTAACCTCTGTTATCACACAGTTTAATCATTGACTTTTCCAGTTTCAGATTTAATTTGGAAGCATGCCATATCAGGAAGCAGAGCTAATCTTACATGGAAAAGTTGTTTTTTTAAAAAATAAATAACATGGAAATCACATTTGAGTTAATTGTGCAAGTAAGTTACCAATACCAAGAGTAAAATTCATTAGATCACAGCTATGGAGGGGATTAAAAAAAAAAAAAAAGTAATATTAACAAGGGACAACAAAGAAAATAATTTCTGGTGATTTCCTGATTTTTCCTATCGTTATGTGCCTTTATAAATAATACTTGCATTTTGGCCTGAAGTGGGAGGTGAGTTCATTAACAGTACTCATGTAAGCAACTATGCAGAATACAGAAGAAGAAAAAAAGTCATAACATTGACAAGATAGTTTATAGAGAAATAATAAATCTTCATCAGAACATTGTAAAGTTGAAACTTCTAAAGTTGAAAGACTTTATAACAGTTTTATTATAGATGCATCACAAATTAAGAGTGGTTTTGTCAATAAAATTTTATTTTTATGTAAATTTCTTATTCTGATTTTTTAAATTAACTTTTCATTCTTGTTTTCAGTCAACCAAACTCTTTTTGTTTCAAGATATAAAATTTATATTTTCATTAAAAGAGATAATAAAATAAATTAAAGAATTTACTTCCATGTGATTGCTGGGTGAAAATATTCAATACATTGTTTCTGAAAAAAACCCCAAGCCTCAAATAGAAGACTGAGAATTTAGGGGGGAAAAAAAAGGCTGTATGAAGTAAAGTGAGATATAATCATCATAAATAACTTAAACCTCAAATAAAAAGGGCAAATTCAATATTCACACGAAGAGCCAAGTAACTTGCTTTAGAGGCAATATGTTCATGAAAGCCTGAAAAATGTATTGTCACTGATAAAATCAAGATGAGATATTTTTTTGCCAGTTTGAGGACGTCATATAGCTTTGCAGCTACACTTTCACAATTCGCTCACTTTATACGCAAGAGATTAAAGAAGCAGCAGAAGTGTTGAAAATCAGCATTCCCAGTCGTATGATAACAATATGCAATCTTTTAGCAATAATTTTGCAAAGAATATGTACAGAATACCAGAAATTCTTGTCTAATGCATGCTTTATATGCATGGATATAAATGCATATGGTTGTGTTTCACCAAAAATTCACAAGTACCTCTAACAATCACAAGACTCTCTAGTAATCCTATCCCATAAATAAATGCAAATTTGGAACTGTGCTGCTGCTTTTTAAGAGGACTATTGATATATTTTTCTAGAATTTCAAATGTCAATCAAAAAGAAAATTTATCCTCAATTATACATGAAAACTAATGTTTTAGTTGGTAGATGGATAAAGAACTAGTCTTTTAAGACTGCTTACATTTCAATAAAACAGATGTCAAAAGCCTAATGTATCAGGTATTTAATAAATGAAACTTTGCAAGTAACATCTGAAATTACCTTGGAATTTTACCGTGATTAATTTGATATTTTCTCTAAGGAAAGAAATATATTTCACCCTGCAATCCGGGCACATGATTTTAGCACCTAATCCCTTCTTTTTCTTGAATTCAGGTTGGTGTTTTGGTAGGGTACTTCTGCAATTTCTCTTTCCCAGGAAAAAAGAGGAAAATGTTCTAGGAAAACCAATATAAGACATGCCACAGGGAAAGTATTTCCCTAAAATTGCAGTCAGTAGTTATCAAGCTGATTAACAGTCACAACTCCCAGCTGTTTGTAGGCATGAATGAAGGCATCACATACGCTGATAGGCAAACAAGGTGCCTCTATGTGCACCATTAATTATAAGTAAATGCAGATGGTACGAATGTCATCTCGTTTGTACAACACAGATCGTAGACATTTAGTACAAAGGAAGGTTTGAATGTAAGGCTAGTAATGAACATGGAATATAGGGTGCAACGAGGGAAGCTTAAGATGCCAGGCTGAATTTCAGGGAAGTTGATCTTTCATCCATCTAGTCACTAGTTTTTAGGCTCCACAGCTTTAAAGCCACTTTGACTATCTCAGCGCTATAGTGAACCCTTAGCTGGGGCGCGGCAAGGCTATGTTCACATCTGTGCCAAAAGATAATTGCTAAGGGAGAAAGGAACAAAAGAAAACCCAAATGAAACTTACAAGCAGAAGCAGAAGGATGATGACTAATGGGAGACCATGGCAAAAATTTTTCAAAGAGCTGGATTTCAAGAATGATTTTGAACCAGGAAACAGAACAACTACTGTGAGTACAAGTGTTCAGTATGTGTTGGGTAAAAGGCAAATAAGGGAAGAATCATCACAATGAACAGTGATTCTTACTTCAGCAAAACACACTCAAAGATTTCTGAACTACAAAGCAATGTATCATATATTCAGTGAGAAACAAAATCCAGAGACATAATTGTACACAGATGTATCCTCTTCCTCTAGTGGAGAAGGTTATCTAGCAGCTGGTGCTGATGGATGAAGTAGGATACATTATAATATCCCTACATGTAGTTTGCCACAGCTTCTGAATATCTTGGCTTAGTAATTAGGTGAAATATATTGAGCTTTGTTGTTGAGGCCAAAGACACATACACCAAACACTACTTTAGGGATTGTGTTCCATTTTATTTTCAGTACAAACCTCCACATCTGCCCTGTCAGCTAGGAAAGGAAAGGAGTCTGACAACAATTCATTCTACACAGGAAGGTACGGGACTGATACGCAAGTGTAACAAAATATTATAGCCAAGGTTGCTAGGCTGTTCATCAGATTAGTTCTTAATATACTCTGCAATATTACTTATGTCAATGCTTCTGAATAAGGTGAAATTCAGATTTTTAAATGAATTTGTGCTTCAGGATGCCCTTTATACTTAGGTTATTAGTATGCGATTTCTGTTACTGTATGTTCCCTGCACCCATAATATTTGTTACATTATAGGAAATGTTCACCTGCACTGTATCGCAGTAATTAATTTATGTCAGCAACATTGTTTACTGAACATGAAGTACTGGCCCTTGCTTTTGAAAAATTATGTATTACATAATTACTTAAAAACTGATGATTTTCTTCCTTTTATCTGAGTTTTTGACACTTAATATTCTATTGGTAAGTTGTTTTATCCCTGACTTTCTTTAGTCTTCAAAAACATGTACTGACATGTACTGACCACCCCAGCAATGTACCACAGTTTAAATTGCCATTTTCCATATGTTTTTAATAGATCATTTGACTCTAATTTATCTTCAGGAGTTTTTCTGCACTGACCTGTTATACCAAGTCCCTGCACTGTTGTTTTTGGGGCTTCCATTTCCATTTATCTTTGCTAGCCTCATCACTGTTGATGCTTGTTTTGTTATGTTAGTCAGACCAGACGGTGTACCATCTTGAAGGATCCACCCTGTATGCCATCTACCTAATTAGAGAGGCTCAATTTCTAAGGCAACAGCTTGCAGTGTCTGAGGGATCTTCTGTTACAGATACCACCAAAAATCATTATTCAGAGTGGCATTAATTAATTGGTCTCTTCCCAGGATTTAGTCTACTTTGGCAAAGATATCACAGCATTTTATTTATATTAGCTGCCCCTCCTCTCCTGTCTATTATCAGCTTGACTTAAGGATCCTAAACTTCTATTCTTCATATTAAAGAAAAATAATTTTGTTGCTTGCTTCTGAAATGTCAGTCAGAGCTTTGTCATGGGCTTGTGGCCCTTTAGTTGTTTAGCTGACTGGCTGCTTCCCCAAATCCACTCATCACTGTTCATAACATATCTGGAAAGCTTTGGGATTTCCCCAGTGGAGCATTTACTCATTTTATGGTTGAATTATTTCTTTCTTGGAAGAGAGACAAAGAACTTGAAACATAAACAAGTTTACTCCTTACTTTACAATGGAAGTGATGGTGAATGTCAGCCTAATCACGAAATCTTTTCAGTACACTTCTTTTCAAGTGTTCATTTTCAAAACTGCTCCAGCAATCACTATTTGCTTCTTAATATTAAAAGTGCCACGCAAAAGTGAATATGTAACTCCTGCTTTAGAACAGTAGCAGAGAACATTCTGTGATTTAATGTAACAGTTTATGCACTGAAGAAGCACACATGAGCCTTCTCCACATCCAAGTCCTACTTTTCCTTCCCCACCCCAAAAAGAAAAAAAAAAAAATTACATTAACAATAAGAAGTGTGTTAAGAGGGAAAAAAGGAGGGAAAAGTGCCAAAACATGTTGCAACACAGAAATTTATGCCAATTGAGGGGAAGTATGATACTGAAGCATCTCAGTTTGCAATGGCCAAACCTAATTTATCAATTTTATTGCATAATTTTAATGTTAGATTTAATCTGTTCACTGGAAATTATTGCAACTTCTGGTTAATTTTTAAAGCAACCTTCTGAAAAACACACCTTGTGTCATGTTCCAGATGCAAGGTTACTGTGAGAGACACAGAAATACACTACTTCAGTACGAAGTAGAAAAATATTATAGGACGTATCAGTGGTCAGGGTGTCTATAATCTGAGTTCTGCTTCTGATGCATTGCTTATGGTGTGGGTTTTTTCACCCTCATCATTGATAGTGTAGATACAGTTTGCCACCATGGTAGCTACACATGCAAATATCAGGACAAAATTGTAGGCCTTATCCTGAGTGCAATTACTGATTGACTAGGCAATGACGCAAGTGTAGTTTAGAAAGTAATCTTATTTCTAAAATGCAAAAGTTATTATTTAATTGGGTTTATTTTAACCTGGACATTTAATTTATGCTATATGAATAGTTAACAGTGATAGTGGAACCAATAGCATTTATGTACATCCACTTGGTTCATAAAATCAGTTTCACAGAAAGATAAATTTTGTTGTACAACAGCAATAAAACTTTCCCAAATTGGCTTTTATACATTAAATTCTCTAATAAACAAATTTTGCTTAAATATTTTAACATGTATTTATTTTCAATTCATGCTTAAGATGTTGAAAGCTTTATTTTTTTTTTCTGATTTCATCAACTGTCATAAAGTAAGGACTTTAAAGTGGCAACTCCCCTCACACTGTCTTTTCTCCAGAATTATTTTTGACTTTGAAAAGGCCATCCCTATTGATATCATCAAAACCAAAAAAATTATGAGTATTTTTAACATTATTATCAAGCTAATAATAAGTATTGTTTATTAATATTAACAATAACTTTTAACCTACACCTTTAAAAAAAAGTGCCTATGAAGTATTTTGATGTGTAGTAGCATAGGCAGAAAAAACTAGTCATGGTATTTTGATTTAAATAATTAAATTGGGAAATAGGAAGTTCAAATTTAAACATGAATCTGAAGATTTCCAGTATCTGAAGGCTTGTTTCATGGTGTAGGTGTTCAATATATAATAAACCTGACCATTAGGAAACCTTGAGGGCAAAGTTTAACCAGAGTTTCCTTGATGACCTTTAAAATGCATGGAGACTATTTAACTGCATGGAGATGTCTCCTGTGAGTTGATACACATAACAGAGATTCTCCTCAGTGTCCATGGCACTCGATCAGACCTCTAAATGCAGTTCCTTTTTCAAGGGGCAAAAATAAGGAATTTTTTCCACACAGACCAGGTTTCTCAAGAGGTGAGAAAGTTCTCCTCTGTTTCCCCAGAGTGGCTCAAGCACCAGGCTACAGGCTCCTCTGGCTGAAAACACCCATCTTTACCTTCTTGAAATGCATCCCTACGCAGAACATACTGTGAAAAAGTGTAAAAAGAGCAACACTAATCCAGTAGAAGATTGAAACTTTGGTAGCAAGTCCTGCATATTCTTTGGTTACCATCCCTAATGATTAGTTTTTACCTGTGCTGTTCTATTACTTAAAATCTTTTACCTAATTTTTTTACTGCATACTTACATACAAATTAAATAACAAATTACTCCAAAATCTAGCAGACTATAGTGAAAATCATTTAAGGCATAAGGGTCATAAATATCTAAATTTCGTATAACTGGATAAGCAAGGCATTTTTTCTAAGTACTGAATTATCAGTGCATGAGTATAGAGGAGTATGAGAGCATATTAATAATCTGGTAGATGATAAAACATGCTAATTAAATAAGCTGTAGTAAAAATATAAAGGTCTGCTTCAATATACTAACCTCTGAAATTGATCCAGATATGAAAAATAATATCAAAATTCTCAAGGAAAACATTAGAATAAAATTCTATTAATTACTGACTAGCAATATTAAGAAATCTGTGCACATATTTTAAGCATCATTTAAAGGTTGGGTGTTCTTATTTTCATTTTGGTATTTTAATTCATAATTGTTTCTCCACCTGATACCCCACTATTTGACTCCTGTCATAAAAACTCATAGTTTTATGACTGATACAATAATTTGAGAAGAGGAGTTGGGCTGGATAACTTTTGAAGGATCCCTTCCAAATCAAACTATTCTATGATAATGTCTTTTGATCAATTACATACAAGTAAGACCTGCTAAATAAAACAAAATAAAGATTATGATGAGAGGGGAAAGTGTTTATAAACCTCTGATCATTATGATGTATCTCAGTAGGCCTTAAAATGGCAATATAGACACTTTTAATTATTTTTTTTTATTTTGAAATATAAGCCCTATGCTAATCATTCAAAATGTGGTGATCTGCCCCTAATGCTGTGGCTAAGGGCTTTTATCAGAGAAAAATTCTAATTTCAATATATGCAACTTCAATTTTTTAAATAAAAATTTAAAATATTTTTTTTAGTATAAATCACAATTTCTGTATTTTTTTTTAAATTTTGAGATTATTCTATTTGCAATCTTAAAAATCAAATAATTCTTTTCTGAAACAAAGTTATCTGGAGTTTACTAAATATTGGCAGATAAAAACTGGTGAGATTTTATATAATCTCAAAAAAAAAAAAAAAAAAAAAGAAAAAAGAAAAGGGGAAAGGGGAAAGGGAAAAGGGAAAAAAAACCCTAAAGCTTTCCTGGTGTTTACTGTTTTTTTTTTTCATTCTCCCACTCCTTAAAGATGTACTTTAGCTGATGTCTATTCTGGCTAATTTTCTATGGCTTCTAAAAGCAGTACAGAATATACAATACCATTACCAGGTATTACACTGTGTGAATATATGTCTTGGTTTAAAAGACAGATGTGTGCCAAGGAAGGCAGGAACCTTCCTGGAATGGAAAGATGACCCCCACCTCCAAATAATTATAACTTTGAAATTACAAGGCTTCCAGACAAAGATAGGGGTAAAGGAATAACAGTTCTTTACTAGAATATATATATATACATACACATATAACAAGACAACCAAACAACAACAGGAACAACAAAAAGAAGAAAACCCTATTACAGCCCTTTCTCACCCGCCAAGCAATTTCCCCTTCCATGTAGTTATGACTGAAACTGGCAGGGGGCAGTGTTGGTTCATGTTGGGGCAGAGAGGCTGCAGTACCTCTCTTGCAGTTTCAAGGGGTGCTCTGATGCAAGGGACCCCCATGGGGGTGATGGCGGCTCAGATGAGAGAGAGGCAAGAAGAGTTGACTCCCCCAGGCATCCATGAGAGTGGTGGTCAGCCTTTGGCACCGCCAATGGCAGCCAGTACATGCTGGGAAGGGAGGCAGGGCTTTATCGCGATGCTGCACTACTGTACCAAGAAGAGATCCGCTATGCCAAGACACTCTGCCACATCTTTTGTCTCTTGACCTGTGTCCATTCACTATCTCCCTGACAACACATGGGAAGAAAATTCCCTGAGAAAAAAGAAAAAACATAAACCTAGCCCCCAACATTATACTACAGCACAAGCAAACAAACTTGATATTCAATGGATGATTTGTTCTGCAGAATAATTTTTTCCATCAGATAGTCAGAAACATAAGAAATATAAGAAGTAAAATTGCTCATTTGTAAATATTTACAATCGTAAGTAGAGAATAAAAAGTGATCTTCGTTCTACTTGTAAATGTCCAAAAGCAGTTGGAAAATACGAAAGTTGTCTACCCCACCCCTAATTCCTTATTTAAAAATCAAAACACAAACCTAACAAATATGTGCTTTGAAGTACATGAATTTGAAACATTTATGAACCTACTCATATTCGTCTTTATTAAAAACATCTAAATTCCCTACTTCTTACATTTTCAGAGCACAAAAATCAGAGATTGTAATTGTCATGGTTTAGGAATCTATGGAATGTCATGGTTTAGGAATCATGGTCATGATCTTCAGTTTAGTACTCCCTCTAAAAACCACATGCCATTCCTCTTACCCCTCCAGTTGGTGGCACAAAAGGCAAAGATCACGGGTGGAGGTAAGAACAATTTACTGGAAACAGCAATGAGATAAGAAAAGAAACGGTAACAGCAACAATAGTAATAACAAAAGATGTAAGAAAATAAATTATTCACATGTGAAAACTCCTTGATAATAGATAATATTGGACATCTCCCTCGGACACATTTTCTTGACCAAAAGTATCCCCTTCACCTCAGAAAAGAGTCCCTTTCCCCCATCCCCAGAAAATAATGTGAGGTGGTACAGAATAACATCTGGGTCCTGGCCCTGCCCCTTCCTGTCTACTACAAAAATTAATTGTGTCCTGGCCAGAAGCAGAGTATTATCTACCCCACATTCTATACCATGCCCACATCCTACACCTTTCAACTATACACATGTATCTTATATCTATGTATCTACACACAAGCACAGGTATCATTTCCATAGTCAAGGGCCATCCCTCTGAGTTGCCTGTTGAGTTCATTTAGTCCATAACTGTGGGTTCTATCCATCCTAGATATTCTCCAGGGCAGAAAGGCTGGTGTGCTGTCGGGGTTTCAGTCTGCATCAGGAGCTCATGACTGCTGGAGCAGTCCGTACTCATTGTCCATGGTAGTTCTGGCAAAAAGTGGCAGTGTCATTCAGCAACCAGTATTATACAATTCAACATTACTGTCTCTTCTCACCCCAAAATCAAATCCTCTTGAGGTACATATCATGTTTCCTGGTCCCTCTGCATTACCCACCAAGCTCACTCAGGTTCTTGAGCAAAAATAATTCCAAGGATGGGTTTGCCTTTGCTTGAGGCAGGACTAATCCAAACTGTATTCCCTAATATTTTCTTGTATGCTTCACAGGGATTTTATCCCCTTCTATGGTTCATGGAGGTTTTGATTGGGCAGGGACAGCTCAATTGGTAGAGCCTCAGGTGTTAACTAAACCAGGTGGCCTTAGCTAAATGTAAATCCCAGTGTTTGAAGGTCCCACCACCCATTGCTTTCAATGTGGTTTTTAACAGTCCATTGTACCGTTCGATCTTCCAGAGGCTGGTGCATGATGGGGAATAGGATAAAGCCACTCAGTACTGTGTTCTCTGGCCTGGCTGTCCAGAAGGTTGCTTTGGAAATGAGTCTTGTTGTCTGACTCAGTTCTCTCAGGAGTGCCAGGTCACCACAGGAGTAGCTCTGCAAGGCCCAGGATGGTGTTCCAGGCAGTGGTGTGAGGCACAGGTACTTCTCCAGCCATCCAGAGGTTGTTTACAAGAGCACATAGCACTTGCCTTGGCAGGCCTGCAGGAGTGTGACGTAACCAATCTGCCAGGCCCCCCTTATTTATATTTTGACCATCATCTACCATACCAGAGACGCTTTACTTGGCCTGCTTGATCCCAGCACATGTTTCCCAGTTATGGATAACCTGGGACATAGAGTCCATGGGTAAGCCCATCCCTCGATCATGAGCCCATCTGGGTGTTGCATCTCTTCCCTGATGACCTGAGGCATCATGAGCCCACTGAGCCAGAAGTAATTCACTCTTTATGTTTCCAGTTCAGATCCTCTTGAGACATTTTAATCTTGGCAGCTCAACCCACCATGCATTGTTGTGATGTCCTTCAGTAGCCTGACTCTTGGGCACGTGTGCATCTCATGATCTACTTTTGCAGCCAACTTCCCTACCCAGGCAGTGACATCTTGCTACAGTTCAGCAGCTCAGATGGATTTGCCAACTGGTCCTTCTCCATCATTACAGCCACTCCCATGGAGCTTTTGCCACCATTCACAAGTGTAGAGGTAGATCACTGGCCACTTCATTCAGCAATATCTAAAGCCAGCTGGACAGTTTTCAGCTCTGACTTGATCCACCTTGTCCCTCAGTAGTGTCTGTGACTCACTGCATAGGGCTCCATACAGCTTTTCATTTTCAATTTATCCTTACAATATGGCCAAAAATATCAGTAAAGAGAGTGTATCGCTTTTCATTTTCAGGTAGCTAGTTATATGGTGGGGCTTCCTCAGCACCTGTCACCGTTCCCTCTTCTGATGATGGTAATGATAGCCAAAAATTTCTCCCTTCAGGCCAGTTTATGATTGCTTCCAAGATTCCTGGGTGATTGGGCTTTCCTGCTTGAGCTTGCCATGTGATCAGCATGATCCACTTACTCCATGTAGCATCAGTGTCATGATATGTGGAGGGGACTTTCTCCTCAAACATCCAGCCCAGCACTGGCAGTCAGGCTGCCAGAAGGAGCTGTGCTTTGGTGCCAGTCACTTCTGGAGGAGCTCAAACTCAGGTACTTTTTGCCAGAGACTTCCAGAGGGACCATTCTCTGCAGTTGCAGTGTTGAGTATATTTTTCATATCTTGTCCTGTCCTGACTGGCGCAAGGGCTACTGCATGAACAATCTCCTGTTTTTGTCCAAAAGCTTGTTGTTGTCCAGGATCCCACCTTAAATCCTTCCTCTGTGTCACAAGATAGAGAGCATTTACAATCTGACTGTAATCGGGAATATGCATCCACCAAAAACCCACAGGGAAAGCCTGTGTTTCTGCCTTGCTGGTTGGTGGGAACATAGCTGCTATTTGTTGACCACATCCATTGGAATCTCACAATGTCCATCTTGCCATTTTACTCCTAAAAACTGAATTTCCTGGGGAGGTTCCTGTACCTTATTTTGCTTAACTGCAAAACCGTCCTTCAGGATTTTTATTATCTTCTATCCTTTCTCTAAAACTTACTCTGCTGTATTGCCCCATACTGTGATATCACCAGTGTACTGCAAGTGTTCTGGAGCCTCACTCTTTTCCAGTGCAGTCTGGATCAGTCCATGGCAAATAGTGGGGCTGTGTTTCCACGTCTGGGGCAGTTGATTCCAAGTGCACGGCCCTCCAGCTTAAAGCAAACTGTGGCCTGACTAAGCCCCTGCTGCTAAAGTAATGGAGAAAGTGCATTAGCAGTGTTGGTGGTGGCACCACTTTGCTGCCCTGGGCTCAGTTCATACTGAAGTTCCAGCATGTCCAGCACAACAGCATTCAGAGGTGGTGTGAGTAGTCAGTGCGCATTAGATAATACACAAATAACCAATTGTCTTGGGGTGACCTTATGATGTGTATCCCATAGCGCTGCCTATGCCCAGAAATTAATTCCAAAATTAATTCCAAACCGGAACACCAATTCACAGAGAAACAGTTGGAACAATTTAACAAAATATGTACACAAACACATATTTAGGAAAAAAACTTTTGCGGTGGCCTGTTAGCCCCCTAATTCTGTATGTTCCCCCTGTTCCCTCCCTAGCCTTGGCGACTCCCTCGGTTTCTCCTATTTGTTTCTGTACCCCAACCCCACCCAGGGACTGCCCCTGGGCCCCTGACAAAACCATCCTGCATCCAGACCAAGCTGTCTCTCCACCTCTGAATGTCGTGGGGACAAGGTGTGATTAAAGCCATCTCAAACCCTCATGAGAGACCCTTCTCTACCTTCTTTACCATCCACTGCATTGTAATGCTGCTGGCTGCTGGAGCCAGATCACAGGGCTGTCTGAAATGGACTCTGGGGTATGATTAATCACATGGCCCTAGGAAACCCTTGCTGAGCTTTCTGGTCGCAGCAGCCTGCTAGACAGAGTCTAGCGGTTACAACAAACTTTAAAGGAACATATTTTCAAATACAAGTTTTCACAAAGCACATAAATTATTCCCTTTTGCTAAGCACAAAATTAGTCGCTAACTACACAATTTTAAATTTATGAAAAAATAGAGAGGGACTTTCAGCTCTTCCCTTTTCAGTTAAGCAATTTATAGACAGATGTGTCCTTCTTCACACGTTCCTCATGATCTCTTTGGTTGTCCAGATTTTTCAATAGAGTTAATGATTAGATTTAAAAATGAAAATAAATACACCGTAATACATGCAGGTTATGACTCACCCTTGAAGGTGGGTAACAGGTCCTTGTTAATACATCCCTTGGACTTAATACATCACTTGGATGTTAATACATCACTTGGACTAGAGTGAAATAACACTGAATGATCAGTGTTTATATATATGTGGCAGGTTTATTTTAGAACAATTTGGTTGCAATGGAATGGAGGTATGTAGCTGTTTTGTTTATTATCGAATTTATATACAATATAAAAGTACAAAGATATCACTTAAGAAAGTAGTGATAATAGGAAAAGGAAGAAAAAAAGAGAAAGAAAGTGTAACAGTAGGTACTGGAGAAGAATGGTATCACCACCTATCGCTAACCCGGGCTCCCCGGCTTCTGTGCCAGAGTGCGAGGTGCCGCGATCTTCCAAAAGAGTCTCGTTAGCGAAGCCACTCGGCAGGACCAGCCACACGCACACACATGCGTGCACGCACAAACGCATGGATAGCTTCAGTAATATGGGTCGATGGCAAACAGGCTGGAAGGGTCCCTGTAGAGAGTTCCATGGACAGAGGTTCATTGCAGCCGCACCATGAAGGAGTCCAGAGGCGATGACAAAAGATAATGGAGGGTCCAGGTTGAAATATGGGAACATGGTGAGCATCAGGGACCAATGATCTGAGGGCATGGGGGTGGTACAAAGGTGGGACTAGGGAATGGGAGCCAGTAGGGAAAATATGGGAGTGTGGCGAGGGGCAAGGGCCAATGGGGGGAACATGGAGCAGAGAACTTTCTAGGGCATGGAATATATAAGGTAACAAGGGGACAGAGGGGCCACAGGCCAACCAGGGAAGCAGAACTGGGGTAGATTACCATTACAGAACAGAGCATCCTGGGAGAAGCTTTTTTTCTCACCGTAACCTGGGAAGAATTCTCTGGTACTAGGGACTGTCTTACCAGAGAACTCTCTTTGTCCCTTGTACCACAGGCCAACTGGCCACCACAACCACCTGTGAATCCAGAAACAAGGCTGGACTCTCAAAATTTATATGTCCGTTGGTCAAAATGATGATCGCAGTCTTGATCCATCAGGGGTGGGGGAAGCACACACAACGAGTCAATGGGTTAATATATACTGAGGGTCAGGTGGGAATGCCCAGGCACTCCTCTGTGGACAGGAGAATTACACGGTCTGTTGCAACACTGTGGATCATGCACAAGAGTCAGGGGCCCTTCAAGCGTCTTTAATAGTCTATAACACAATCTAAGACATGACTGCTGTTTCTTCCATCAGTGTAGTTGAGACAGTTATGCCCGATTAGAAGGGACAAACACTGGAATAAATACAGACAGAATAAAAACAGGACTGAGAGCAAAAGAGTGAAAAACACAGAATAAGCTATTAACCAGATGCTAAGACTATCTGACGTCTTAAAAGTAATCTTTACTTTTTTTTTCAACATAAGAGAACAGCTATCAGGAGGATACAGAAAATTATCCGAAAAAGGTTTCAGAACAGCACTAATGCAACTAAAAGCAACATTGATAAATGAATATAAGAACAGACTCAGACTGCAGTTCAAAAGTGGCTATCAGTCTAATCATCTAGTGTTATCTTGTCTTTGCTCCACATGTATGCTCACACTTGAACACAATTAGCCAAATGCTCACTTTTAAACATTCGAGATCTCCAAGAAACTTGTTTAGCAATTAGACTGCAGAGAGCAGTTAAGTGCTTCATATATTCAGTATTGAAAACTTACAAAATTCTTGGTTTTGGTCACTTAAAACTTTCACTGTTTTTCACAGATATACAGCAAATATGCCAAATGGAGAGAGAGCACTCTAGCCTCCCTATACTGTTTATGATTACTGCAGATTTTCTGCCACATGGTAAAGCATTATGATATGGTCAAAACACACATTCACAATTTAACTAGATATGACAAGGAAAAAGGAGTCACTGTTTACTGTAGTACTGCATTATCCCTTGGTATAGCTCTGTAATTTGCAGCCATTTAGTAAGAGCATGAATGAAAGATTGCTAATCAGATCCTGAGAAGACAACAATCTCTAAGTCTAAATTTAAAGTCTTTTCCTGCTGACAAATAAATAGTGAATCCATACTCTCAGGACTAGGGAAGACATGGCCGGGACATATGAGCAAACAGTCAAGATAGCTTTGAAACAGCTTTGGAACCTCTACGAAGTCCAGAGAACTTCTCTGGACAATATCATGGTTTATAGTTATTCAAGGTTGCACTAGGTTGATTGCATACATGACTACACAACTTATAGTGCTATAGCCCAGAATATGAGTTAGAGTCACCAAGTATATAGCCACATAACCTATGTTTACTCTCTAGTTCCAATTTAATTTATGGAAATTACTAAGAGAAAACACAAAAAAATCAAGAATGAGTCTTCACACAGACCGTATAATTTGTTATTGCACTAATGGTGCTTTAATGGTTTAATATTAGTATAATTACATTGACAGAATTAAACAATATAAAAAAGCCTATATAGACCAACTAAACCACTGCATTCCTCTTTTTCAGCTGGACAAAAGTTTGTATGTCACTGCTACTCCTCAAGAAACCCACAAACAGCTAATTTTGAAAAGAGTTACAAGGTTTAAAAATAGCTGAGAGTGGCCACGTTTGTATCAAGAAATTCAGTCTAGTATTGAAAGCTCCCTTTTATGTCCAAACACTATTTCTGTGAACTACTTTTCATGAACATCTTCTTTGATTAAACTCTAATTGCTTTGGTACTTCAAAGTTATATCCCTAACCTAAAATTAATTCATTGTTTATATTCGTTAAGTTCATTGGAAGCCCAGGAGGCTTCATGATCTGTTCTCACCATCTAAACAGAACCACGGAATTATTCACATATGCAGAATTCTTACTAGTGTCTTACCTGATGCATCATTTATTATTATTGAACACCTATGACACTACAACAAATAATAAAGTTTGATTTAAAGGGCACTAGGAGTAACCTCCTCTTCCTCAAGTTAATGTGTCCTTTATAAGACTTTAAAAAAAAAAACCAAAAAACACCAAAGTATTTTTGTAGGGAATGAAGCATCCTTTTCATTTGTACCAATATTCCAGATAAACAAGGAAACTAGAAGAAAACAAACAAACAAAAATTTTTATACCTCCCCAAAAATACAAACTAAATCAACTAAACAAACAAATTTAAAAAACAACCCCAAAACAAACAAATGAACGAACAAACAAACCTCCACCAACCAACCAACTAAAAATAGCCAACCAAACAAAAAAAGCACCACAGTAAGAAAGGCAGTATGTCTGCTAGGGAGCAGTGCATGCAAAGCAGCTTACCTACATTTTCTTTTCTTCTAAGCATAAAACTAGATATTCTTCTATTCACTGAAGGAAATGGGATCCAAAAATTCCACTAAAAATGTCAGCCAGCAACCCAGAATAATCAAAAATGAAGGCCAATGGCAGAATTCAAGCTACTGCAAAAGCCTGGATGACCAACCCTTTTATCTTAATTAGAAGTGGAGAACCCAGCACAAGCAATAGCAAAATAGCATTCAGGACACAAAAGTGCATAGATTCAAATAAAAGAAAGGAAGAAAAATTGAGGAGATGGTAAGTGTATTTATTTACTCTTATGTTTAAGACAGTTGAGATACAAACTTCCATAATGAGGAGATATCCATGAAAGTATGTGACTGAACAACAGTCTACACTAAAATCTTGGGAAATTACAGCTTCTATTATATGGATTCATTTTCCTATTCTCATAAATTTCAGACATGATGTCATAGGCAGATCAATGAAAGATGCATAGAATTGACATTTTCCAAAAACGCGATCTGAACTATCCTTTTATTTCTCTGTCAATGTAAGGCCGCTATATTAATTGTGTAAATATGTCTGTACAAATATAAATTCAAAATACTTATTCAGAATATTTTTCATATTGGTTACATTTCCCATTTGTAAAGCTTTATGGTCAAACATTAACAAAGACTTTCAAAATCAGTGTGAAACATATCCTACCATTTGTGATTTGAAAACACTGGCTGAGGGAACAGTGTCTCAAGTTGCTTGTGAATGTGCTTAGAATGGTAAGACCTCTTGCTTCTCTAATACCAAAGTTTAATCAAACAAAGCTCACCAACTCTTAATAGGAACCAAAGAAACAACACCGGTACTGTTAATACTCTCTAGCAAATGTGAAGAAAAATGTAACCACATCCATATTCAGAAATAGTTATTGCAGAAGCATTATCCAGTCTCTGAGTCCTGTGTCTCTCCAGGAATATGTAGGGTTGGTATTCACATATTTGACAAATACAGTATGTAAAAATATCAAAGCAGTCTAAAAAGCATGATAGAGGAGCAAGAAGGAAACATCTTACCCTGCACAAGTTTTCACAGGAGGAAGCTTCTAAAGTCTGAAAGAAAAAAAAGACAGCAGGAAGAATTTGAGTACAATTATCTTCATCACAAGAAGACAACATTTTAAGTGCTTATCAACAACTGTAATGTTGCTAAGGAAAATACCTTATTATATCACTTTCTAAACACCATGTCATTATCAAGTAAGGCTTAAGAGACAACACATTTCACACCATGATGAACATTTCTTTGTACAGAATATTTCACGCAGCATGATTCCAAGGCAGACACAGATGCTACAAAAAATGGAAGAGAAAAAAAAGGGAACAAATGCTATCTCAAAAGAGGAATCATTCTGCAGTCTTGGGTAATGAACTTCAGGGTCACCAGGAGCCCTGTTGATGAGTTAGCCTCCAAGATCTTACTTCTCCATTGAGGCCCTAGCAGTCTTTGAGCTGCTTGTTAGGAAGGACACAAATTGACAACAGTAGCAGAAAAAACCACAGAAACAGTGCTTCCAAGACTACTTGACAAAGAATTTAGCTTAAAGATCTGAGGTACCGGCTATGGTATTAATTTGTTTAAGAATGTATCTCACACATTTCTTAAATTGTAAGGTTTTTCCCAAAACTTTTTTTGCCAATAGGCTTTAAAAATACTTCTAACACACTTAAACTAGTTGAATGGAGAACTGTATACTAGAAAAGTGAACTTTCAAGCTTAGTCTGGAAATGTATACCAAAGATCTGTACTCAACTCTCTTGCTGTATCACATAACCAATTTGTGTGAAATAACTGCAAGTCTGTAGTAGTAATGTCTACATCTCCATGTGGAGAGCTCAAGTCCAGATAAATATATGCATGGATGAACTTCTCTGCTTACTGAAGCTTTTATGAGATGTTGCCCGTCTCTAGCCATATACTATATGACCTATATAGGTCAGTATAAGGACTCCTCTAATTGTGTACAAGCACGCCTATGTCCACTCTATAGTTGTATATAAGTAAAAAGGAAGGAATAATCCTGCATCCTAATATCTGAGATGATACCAAACACTTGGTACTGCTGGATTAAGTCCTTTAATCTCAGTCTATACAATAGCAGCAATTTTTCACTCCAATTGAGAAAAAAGAATGAAGAACAGAAAGACGTGTAAGGAAGGGAGATGTCCTACATATGACCAGACTCCTTGAACTCTTTTTTTCTCCACTTGGGTTTATATCCGAGTAAAGTGTAAAAAATTACAACCTAACCTAAAAGTATCTTGTTTAACTCTTTGGAACACTTATAAATTATATTTCTCTAAGACATAAAACAGTAGATAAAATTATAAAGACAAACTTTCTTCAATTACACTACTGAAGACAAGCTAAAAAATATATGTGTATTTACTTAAGCTTGCAAACTATTCTGGGGGTACGAACAAAACACAGGCTGTAATCTAGTTATTTTTTGATAAATGGCAGTAATAGGAAATGGGCCTTATTTATTTATTATTAAATAAACATGGTCTTGAAATCTTTGATAATAAAAGATCTGTTAAATGAAAATTGTTCTACTAATTATATCACCTATGCAAAAAGCACTAATGTTTAAGAGGAAACGATGAATTCTTCCTGGATTTGGGGATTTCTTTTTTACTAAAGTTTCTTTTTTTTTTTTCTGAAATAACTTTTATGAGAAGCTCTTGTGATCAAGATGGGCCGGTTGTTCAAAGACAAGCAGTATACTTTGCCAAAAAAATTTCAAATTTGTGATAAGCAACACTCAAGTTATAGAGAGATATAGAGAGACAAGTTATGAATACTCCATATCCCAGAAAAAGCCTGTGAGAACTTTACTTTTTGTTATCATCAGTTCTCTCTGAAGGAAACTGTTTCAAGGAAAATAAATCTCTCACTCATCTCATTGCAGAACAGAAATTTTCAAAGCTTCCAAGTTTACATAGAAAACCAAAACCCTTGTTTTCCAGCCAACCTTATTAAGAAGAAAGCTGGTGAAAGAGAACGTAGTAGATCTGAAACATTCTGACAACACTATATATAATAGTTTAGCATTTGACTGCACTGTGATAAAACAGTCAGCAAAGAACTTTTATATTAATCTTTATCTATAACTTGAGTTTAAGCACTTATCTATGTTCTGTAAAACTTCATAGCAGCAGATATTTCAAAGTGTTATATATATATATATGTTTTATGCTTTGGAAAGAGACTTTCTAAGAAAGCAGTTACAAATGCTTAGACATTACTTCAAAAACTGGTAGTTAACAAATGGTAACTTGATATAAAAATTTGGGCTCAAGTGTATACTTGTGGTCTTGAAGAGCAATTAAGCACTATTTCCTACATATGGGGAACCAGGCCTGAGTATATGATGAAATCAGCTTAGATTTCACCAAATTCAGTTACAAAATAGAAAAAAGATGAGCTGAGGGGAAAAGGCTGGTTTTGTAAAGCCCAGTTGCTCTGTGTTTACTTTACAAACTGACTGCCTTGAAGTGGTTCTTGATAGGTCTCAAAGCTGCACAAATAAAAGATGTTAAGCTTTCAAAGTAACATAATCTAATTGAAGGAAAGACTTGAAACCCATAATGTGAACTATTGCAGCAAGAAATCATCCATTCATGGCTGACCTAAGTGGCAGAACAAAATTTTATGTAAATTCAGTTCTGTTATTTTTAGAACGAGCCCTCCACCAATGTGCATAAGCCTTAAGGGCAGTATTAAGAAAAAGCCACCTAGTGCTTTAGAGATATTTTTTCATAGTCTTTACAAGTAGGACAACATAGCAATGCACAGAAGGAGACTAACTTATTCATGTTTTTCAAAGAGCTGTTTTTTAAAAGAAACAATTTGTGTTTCTCACATCTCCCACTGAAACAAACAATAAGAACAGTTTACAATCTCAGTAAATAATATTTATTCCCTGTAGGTACATTGGAAACTTCAAAAGACCATGAAAAAATATGTGGCATAATCAGTGGAAGGGATTTTAGAAGATACAGAAGACACAGCATGCTACCTACCACCAGTCAACATCCAGTTACATTTTCAGAAGTTAGCCAGTGTTTGCACCTAAGTAGAGACAAATAGTATCCTAGAACATCCAAAAAATCTTCTTTCTTTGATAATCCGTTTGCAGATTAAATGAAAAATTATCTGTCCACCATTTTTAGTGCAAAAAATGGTGAATAGACATCAAAATTCCTCTTTTTAGCTTCTAGAGCTGTAAAACTTAACTTAGATGTAAGCAGATAGTCGCTTGTCTGCAGACGTGTGTAGGATCCTGACCTACGCTCTCAGTGTAGGCAAAATCTCACTATTATAAACGATTCTAAACTACAAAACTGAATGCTTGGATTTTCAAATTATAATCAAAATGTAACTTCAAATAATAAATCAATCAAGTTACAAGTACTCTGAGTCAAACTCATCAAGTAGTGCAGTTGCCAAAAGGACAGATCCTCTTAAGGTTGATATAGTTGATATTAGTTCTTTAACTTACACATGGTGGAATCATGAGACACACTACCCCACCTAGTTTTAAGGGATTGTCATTAAAGCAAGTCAATCAAACCTTGTGAAAAGTTTAAGACACAAAGGAAATTAGCTGATTATCAGATTTCATAGTGAAGTTTTTTCCAAGTTTTCTGTGAGTTAAACAATACCTTACAACCTCCTTTTCAATTCAGACCTAAGAACACAAATCCTAAGGGGAGTCTGCAACTTTCATTTGCTCTCCTAATTCGTATTTTCTGACAATATTAGGTGGCGACTCCAGTTAAAGGTGTACGCCTTAATATTTATGCCTTAAATTCCACATGCAAAACTGAAAACTCAGCTTTAGGTTTTGAGGAGGAAAATATAGAATATTTTTAAGGTCTGAGCCCTTCAGCCTGAGTGATCTTTGTACCCATTTGTCACAGTACTGCAGTCAAAATGACTGGTTGCAGGTGGCAACATGGTTGCCAGCCTCCAGGATGGTGATCAGTTTAAATGTCCCCCAGTTGCAATTTCTGTTATAGCTACACCATGTCAACGTGTCAGAGACAAAAGTATTAATTTCATGTAAAGAAAATCCTACAAAATTACCCATAAATTTCACTAGAGTGTTTTGTCTTTTATGAAGACTCCAAAGATCCTTGATGGTCATATTCTTTTCTCCTATAGTCATTTTTTTTAGTAAATTCTCACAATTTTTCCTTGGCTTCCCCCTAAAATTGTCTTCTTCAGTTTAGCGGGTTGGGCTGGGTTTTTTTGTATGAGAGACAAGTTACATTTTCCTCATCATTTGTCTTAAATTATTATGAGCACATCATATGGCTGAAAACTTTCTGTTTCAAGTATATTATATACATTTTCCCTACAATGGAGAAAAGACACACACACACATGCTATGTATGTCATGTATGTGAGAACTGTATGTGGAATTGCAACAGATTTTTCAAAATAACTAATGTCCACAATGGCCAATGCACATCAATGAAATAATGAGTTTCTCAGAAAAATGTTTTGTATTTTCTACAGAAATCAGCATGCTATTGATATATAAGAATATCAGATAAAGGATATACTGTAAAAAATGCGCACAGATAATAGTGCAGAGATGCAATTTAGGCTTCAAGGGAACATTGTCCTATATCTCTTCTCTTAGAGATGTCCCAAACATCAGGGCTCTCCACTTGTAGACTTCATGGCAGTTCTGATGAATATTCTGTCTGGAAGAAAACTTTTCATTTGATGTACGTGGCAGTATCAGTCATAACTACATAACTGCAAAACTTAGGAAAACAGTTAAAGAATGGACCAAAGGTGTAATTAACAATGATATGCAACTTTATGATGTGTGTGACCTAGCTTTCTAGACTAATAATTGAATTTGATTTTTTTTTAACTAGCGGTCCAAAGGAAATCAGAAGTTAAATAGCTCCCTTTCTCACATGTATGAGAGAACATATATATAAATAAAATATATACACAGTAGAGATGCTAATTTTGTGACAATATATTCTTTTCTTCTTTCTTCTTTATTTCTGGTGACTGTTTTTTTGCATTAAATACAAGTTATGGTAGTTATTAGGAGCATTACAGTAAGAGACATTGCTACCTGCCAAGAGTCTATGTATCACATGCCCTGAATAGGCAGTATCACTCTACTGATGTAATCAAACATCACTAGGAAATATTTATGTGCCCGATTCTGTTGTACTCAGTTGTGTCAGTCACAGATTCTCATATAAAAGGAATCTGCTGTCTCAGTTGCTCTTGAGAGACCACTAGCATTTAGAACAGAAAATTCTTGATTACATTATTGATCTTTCTTCCTAGGTTTTCCAAGGTACATGTTATTAAAAACTTAGCTCTAATTTTATTGAAGTTAATGGAAGACAGTTCTAAATTGAAAGATAGGCTAAATCCTAAACCATGGCTTTAAGGCCTGTTTCTTTCTGTAGCTAGGGGAAAATCATTCCATCAACTGTAAACATTGACACTACTTTTATAAAAGATCTATTGTGACAGTTGGAATCTTCTGACCAGTTTGCAAATCACCATTCCCTTGGTGTCCAATAGGTAGTCATCAGCTTCTGAAAATTCCTCTCCCTTCTTTAACTCTAGCCATGTTTAATATTTGTGTTTATGTTATGATGCTTCTGATTGAATAAAAAGGTACAAATTCTTCACCATATATGCTTGTCAGATCATGCAGCACACATGTTATTATTATATATGAAGTATACTGAAGTGATCATCAGTTTATGCCTCAGTTACTCGTCTCCATTTTTGATACATGAAACTTAATCCCACCTAGCTTTTTTCACAATACTCTAGCTGTGTATAAAATGTAGTATTTGCAGCTTTCCATGGTTTTAAGCTCTCTTTCCCTATTTCTCACAGTATATGTTTATACACATATTAAAAAAATACAGCCATCAGCATGTAAAATAAACAATAAATATGAAAATTATTTGACTGCTGCTATGCTAGATTGCTGTATGCCTCACTATGTCTATTTCACTAATACAAATACTGTCCTATACTCAGGCATACAGTGTTATTAGAAATCACAACATAATAAATTTCCTGTTGGCTGAAAAAGAGCTACGACATATAGAATCGAATTTATTAAAAAAAGATCCATGAAATGGGAAGTTATGAAATTAAAAATATCCCCAAAGAAAAGCCCCAAAGGGATGGTCTCTTAAAAAAGAAGTTTAGGACATTTGATTGAGATTGTAGCTGTGGCAGGTAGAGTGCTCCATAATTGCTACCTAAGTTTCCAACTCAGATAGAGATTTCAATTTGTAGCTGTTGAACAATAACAGGGAAGGGTAAACGTTGTTGGTTTTTTTCTCTTCTAGTGACTGAATTGAAATGTTCTGTAATCACTAGGTTACAGATCCTCAGTTATTGCAAACAGCAAAGCTACACTGACAAAAGAATTACACCATATTATTAGCAAAAGATGTAGGTCATATGAATCACAAAATGCATAACGTTTGCAAATTTATACCATGTAGCTTTTATAAGCATGATTATACACAAATTCAGATTCTTATCAGGCTCTTGACACACAAAGATTATGAAAAAAGAAGACTTTCTGACAACACAGCAGAGTTATTTATATTCTGATGAGTTTCTAACTAGCCTGTAAACAAGAAACTTATGTGGAGTTAACAAGTTATGTTGTTCTTAGTTGAACAAATCTTAATCTTGTTCCTGGCATGACCTAACTTTGATAAGACACAGAACAAAATACTTGCATTTCACCTCATAGTCAAAACCAGTAAAACAGATGGTTATTAATGGAGTTTTTATCTCTAGCCTGGTATTTTTGTCTAGTAAACATAATGTTGGGATAAAAAATTCATTTTAAGAACTTCTAACATATGTATGCCACTTTCATATATACGAATAGATGTACTGGAACTGAAATGCTTGTACCCATTATGGAGACATTTTCTCTGAAATGTGGAGTGGTTAAAATACTGGTGGTCAAGATATTGGAGCACACAAGGTATCTAACATGAATAAACCTAATACAGGTTGAATAAACTCTGAAAAGAATAGTGCATATCCATGCTTAGATTTCTCTGTAAAGAACTGATCTTGTGACAATATTTTAAACTAATTAGAACAAATAATTGCTTTTATATAAGATAGTTAATAGTAGGGCAGAAATTCAATCCTTAAAATAGCAAGCATCTTCCTCTAAATATTTTCAAATCTGTATCTATGATTTTGTGTATTTTTCAAACAAATGTCCTCATCTGTCCCATTTTAGCAATAGCTTTTATGAAACATACGTTTTCGTTTCATGTGCTTTTGGTGTTGAAACATCTGTACTTTGGGATATTTGTGTTAGTGATTGGCTTGGTTCCTATTATTAATTGTTGTAGACTACTAACTTCCTCAGAGCTACTACATCAGCAGTCTGGCAAGACATACAAGATATTCACTGTAACAGTAACATATCATTAGGTGGAGGAAAAAAAAATGATGGTAGCAGTTGGAAAATTAAATCAGGTACTTATTTTTCATGTTTAATAAATAGAATTATAAACTGAACTTAAGTAATTAATTTCTAGGGAGGTTGAATCTAGTCTATTTTTTTTTCCAACATGTACAAGAGTTGACTTAAGATCATTGCTCCCTAAAGGTCACTTTCGATCTTCCACAGTTTTAATGGGGTCTTACTCCTTCAGAAGAATTTGAAGAGTGTAAGTGATCCATAGATATGGCTGTGATGTATTCTCAAAAAAAGACACTGCAAATTTAATTTCATTTCTCTGCTAAGAGAGTGTCAAGTGCAAACTTCAAGACAGACAGAAGGCAGTTACTCTTCACATATTAGTAATGAGTATGTTCACTAACATTTCTCAAGGTGCAGCTGAGAATCACGTATGTCAAATATTTTTTTTTCTACAGAGCTTTTATTTTCCAGCATGTCATATGCCATGCATTTGTTTAAATAGTTCTCAGTTTATGTGCTGGTACAACACACTGTATTATAGACAGAAAGGCATTTTTCATCATCCTTACTCATTGCCTTACTGAAGAGAAACTTTCTTCTTCTCCACTTACTGAGAATTCAGTCACAAAGAAAAGATGACAGCTGACCTGATAAGTCACATACCCATTTTCAGTTATAAAAGACAATCATGGAGATGTCAAAGTTATCTCTTAGATAAGCTATGGGTCAGTAACCTCTGAATACGTGCTACCCACTCTCCTACTTTTGTCTGCTCTATGATATTAATAAGATAGCTACTGCCCCAGGAATTTTACATCATCTAAAGGACTACAATATACTAACAAAGAAAAAAAAACCAAAAACCAAAAAATACACAATCTGAAAGGGATGAAAGTCCTCCACAATTCTCTTACTCTGACCTCCATGGGCTGGACCATGTTCTAGAGACCAGGTACTTGTATGTAGGAAGGGAATTTCAAGAAGCCTGTTACAACAGAAGAAATCGTAAAATGCAAGAGCATTTGGATGCAGCAAAGATTGATTTCAGTCAAGCTTCATAACTCACATTTCATACATTTCATAACTCTGCTACAAAAAGAGATTAAGGGCAAGTAAGCACTAAGGGATGACATAGAGATCCTCCCAATCTTCCTGCATAACTCTACAGAGTGTGTGACAGCTGCTACAGGGAATGTGCAGAAGCATGCTTAGCAACCACTACACAGCAACTCACTCCAAAATTCCACCTCTCAGAAAACATGAGTTTCCAATTTAGATAGAGGCTTCACTTTGTAGCTGTTGAACAATAACACAGAACATGGCAGGACTAAAAAGATTAGACAATGAGTAGATCATCACTCTGTCTTGTCCATCAGGCAATTAATTTGAAATAAATTAGCAAAGTCAAAAATAAATTGCAAGATATGTGTTTAATCAGAAGAATTTTTTATCAAATCCCTTAGGAATCTTCCACCAAATCCTTTATGCTTAAGTGAGTTCTCCTCCTACAGAATCCCAGAATTCCCAGAAAAGGTTAACTGTGGATACAAAAATGCTGCTAGCAAGGATTTTCTTGCTATTTTCTAAGCCCGTGAGAGACTTTTCTCTCTTACAGAAGAGGTAGCAGAGTTATGTAAACAACCAAACACCTCCAGCCTTGAAAAGTCTTGTTTATAGTATAGTAGAAAAATATTTTGACAATGGATATTTTAGGATTTTAGCCAATGACCCCCAAGGGGTGGCTGATCCTTTGTCCAATTAGACTATGAAGAAAAAGTCTATAAAAGAGATTGTAAAATAATTAAATAAATCAATCTTGCTGCACAATTCCTGCCTGCTGGATCTTCTCTCCTCCTCCCTACGGCTGCGGGACATGGTGATATACCCTAGGGTTGCAGTAATAGTTAACAGCCAAAGTTCAATAGAAACGGGAAAATATCTATTGAAGCTATCACAATCTGTGATCATAAAGTTCTATACCAAGTTACAATCTAGCATATCAATCAAAAGCTATTTTGACAAGTTGCTTAGAACAGCAAACATGTTAAATTTTATTGCTGAAAGCCCCCTATAAAGAATGGGGAATGGAGGGACAGAGCAGGTGTATGCATAATAGAATAACAGTGAAAGGCAGTTGGCAGCAATCCACACCAGTAAATGAGAGCCTGTAAAGTCAGTTATTTTTATATGCATATGCAAAAAATAATATTTCCTCAGAAAAGGAATTTTTTTACCCCTAGTCACTTGTGGTGTCTTAGCACAAAGGAAACCACAAAGAAATTTGTTACAGACACTTTCCACACAGTCCTATGGGGGGAAGACTTCCAGTGCAGTCTTTTTTAGCAGTACTATCTAGCCATTGTAATGCTTCACACATAAGCTACATAGCTTCATACAGCTGCTCACTTGTAAGATATCTAGATCTGGAGATACCTAGATTTGGAAACACCTTCTGAAGGCGCAGGAATATTCCTCCTTATGGAGCTCACATGTTGAAAACATAACTACTGTGGATCCTTTGATCTTTGCAAAGGGCTTATTGCTTTATTCTAAAGCCTTCTTTTTTTCTCCTCTCTTTCTCTGTCTAAAGAAAAAAAAAAATCATACTTTGAGGAGACTATCATGAGCCTCTATTTTCACGACTAACCTAGAAAATTATTCTTTATATGACAGTAAGGATCCAGAAAAAAACCAAGTGCTGAATTTGGAAAAAAGTTCTGTTTATTTTTTGTTAATCAGGTAGATTGGTTCATAAAAAATATTTTCTGACAGAAAGACCAGCTTTATGGTTCCATTATTTGAATGTTCCATGAGACATATGTTATAAAGTTTTGGGTTCATATGACTTACTTCAAGAAATTTAATACAAACTGCAGTGAGGCAATGCCCTTTTCCGGTTTTATAGGGAAAGCACTGCTATGATCATCAATTATTTAATGGAATAACTTATAGCTATCTTCCAAATTTTATTTAATAATGTAAAAAAAAAAAGGAGGAAATTCTACCTGTTTGTGTGAATGGTATTTTGCATTGAATTTCCTAGTTCTTCTTACTTTAAATTTGTCGCAATTTTATGGAAATAACCTTTGCAATAAATTTTTAACAAATGCCTCTATTTTCCTTTACAGTATTTTTTAAATACTATTTTTTAAAAACTGCACATATCTTTTTCCTTTCACTCCTTCTCCCATTTTCAGAATGTCTTTTTATGAAAATTAAAGAACAGCTTTCTATTCTGGTTGAAATTTTTTGTGTTTATTTATTTATTTATTTTTAGCCTATTTTTTTACTTATTTTTCTCAAACTAATGCTATTTAACATCTATTTGTAGAAGTTACTGTTGTATTACACTAAAAATGTTGGATAATGGTAACCCTTATGAATTTCAAAAACTGCTCAGACAGTATCTAGGTACTTTTTAAAAAGCTAAATTAAATACTAATTCAGTAGAATTACCTATATGCAAAGCAGTAGCTGCATCTTCCACTGGCTTTAAAATCAAGTGCAATTAACTCAGCTTTTAACAGTTTTCACTCTTGACTCCCTGTGTTCATAGTGATTTCTTCCACGACTTTGTAAATTAAATTCCATACTGATGCTAAGATTTCTCTAAGATTTCTAGTACTACATTTTCACACTTTTTTTTTAGGTTTAGATTATTATTCAGAATTGCTGAATTCTTAATTCAACAAGCAACACGTGTTCTTATGTGACACACAGAGTGGCATATTATGAAAAAATTGTAAATTATTTTTGAATCTTTAGTATTCATCTTTGCCATGTAAGTGTGAGTAGTGTGTCTCAGTATGGGGACAAAGACTCAAAAGACAAATTGCAAGCTGAAATAGGCATAAAACTAAATAGACAAAACATTTGGGCTTTCCTACCACTCTGTCCATGAGACCGCCATGCTGTCAGGCAACCTGAGGCACTGGGAAGGTGTTCAGATACCACAGAAACTCTCTTACTCCAATTTCAGAAGATATGCAATAAAGTGAAAGGACAATCCTTTTGAACTGCTTGCATCACTAATCTCAGGTGCTATAACTTTGAGTTAATAGAAGACACACAAATGTGCAGAAGTTTTGGCTTATATGTGTGGTCCTGAGTTTCTTGTTTCATTATTGACAGCAAGAGAATTGCTCACACAGTTGTCCACTTCAATGGATTCTTACTCAAATCAGGTATAGATTGCTTGAAAATAATTAACTCTTCAGAGGATCTCCTGACTTGCAAAATTACAGTTTTTTCTGCTTGATTTACATCAGAAAGGTAGCCAGGATTCTTTTAGGAATTTGTGTAAGAAAATGAGTAAATTTTAAGTACAGGAAAAATACAGGATCAAGAAATTGGGCAAGGAAGGCAAGAGATGAAGTTTGGATATGTAGGGATGGAGTGAGGAAGGCCAAGGTGAAGCTGAAACTGAACATGGCAAGGCACACAAAGAATAACAGGAAGGACGGGTACTTTAACAGGACAGAGAGGTAGAAGAAGGTATACTCCCCTTGATAAACAACAACAGTAAACTGGCAACAATGAATGAGGGGAAGGACAATGTACTCAACAACTTTTTGACTTAGTGTTCAAGGGAAACTTCTGTTCCCACATCTCTCAAGTGGATGGACAGAAGGATGGGTACTGTGGGAGAAAGCTCTGTCCCACACAAAGATCAGGGTTTTGACCACCTGAGGAATGTGAATGTGCATAAGAGTACAGGGCCCAATGAGATGCATACCAGAGTTCTGAGGGCACTGGCTGAGTAGTTGCCAAGCCATTCTCCATGATATTTGAAAAGCCATGACAGCTGAAGTCCCAAGTGAGTGGAGAAACAGGAAACATTGTACCATATCTAAAAAGGGTAGAAAGGAGGACCCTGAAAATTAACAAGTTGTCAGCCTCACCTCTGCATTTGGGAAGATCATGGAACAGATCCTCCTAGAAGCTATGCTAAGGCACAAGAAGACAGTGAAGTGATTCAGGACAGTCAGCACAAGCTTCACATCGCCCACAACATTAATTTACAGAGAAAGACAGATTCAATGGGTGGACTGTTAGATGGAGAAGGAAGTGATTGGATGGTGGCATTCAGAGGGTAGTGATCAACAAGCATGTGCAAGGTGCTGCACAAGTGTTGGGGCAACCCCTGGTATCAACACAGTCTTGTGGATGAAAAGAGCAAGAGCTGCCCTGCCTAAAAGGACTCGAAGATGCTGGTGGTTGAGGTGCTGAACATGAGCTGGCAATGTGCACTAGCCAGTCATACCTGGAGCTTCTCTGACTCGTGCCAAACTTCCGTTCCCTGCATTTCTCTAATGGATTGAAGGATGTGACTCCAACAGTCTATTTCTTTCTCCCAACCCCTGGCAGTCCTCAGCTTCACCTCCTCCTCTTTAAGCTTTGCTACCAGGCTGAGCAGATCATCCACTTGGTCACACTGCACGCAGGTGTCATCTCTGCTGTCCATCCATATTAATGCCAGGCTCAAGCAAGTCCCTGCAACTGAAGACTTGGACACCTGCATGCTTCCTGGGGAGCTCCATCTGGGTCACCACACTGTTGCTAGCAATGGCTTTTGACCATGTGGAAATCATTACTCAGTCTGTTCTGAGTGGGCAAGCAAAAACCACCAGGTATATTTGTATCAGAAGCCAGGAGAGTGGTTGCACCCTCTTGCATGAACTGTCCTGCAAAATGCTGTGCCTTGTCCTTCTGACACATGCTCTGAGCCATATATGCTCCCTGGAGATGTTCAAATGTCCCACAAGGGCTTCCAGGTCTGAACAGAGCTCTGGACTGCTGCTTGGGTGTCCCTGAGCAAACTAATGCTCACTCCCAGACTTAGCCTCTTCACCTTTGCCGCTGCTGCTGCCACTGCTGCCTCACTGGCTAGGTAGGTTGTTCTTGAAGTGATGTCATCATTACACAGAAGCTGAGAAAGTTTTAATATTGAAACAAATCAGTACGGGAAGAAGACAAATCCGATTAACTGAGTATTTTGTGTTAGGTCTTCAGGAATTATAGTTGAAAAAACAAGCAGAGATGTGTATCTTTGCTTAGTTTCTTTCACGTTTATGTTGCTTTAACAAAATAATGGGAAAACAAATGGGATAGATAGGATGTGTCAGGATGTACAGCCCTCCTATGGCATATTAAAGTGTCCAGACCTGGAAGAATGATACCCAAGTATCCCCAGTCTCCTGTCAGACCTAGAAAGCCATTATAGCTGTAGCCAAATTAAAATACCTTAAAATACAAATTTTGTTGCTGCCTACAAATGTTTTACACATTATTGGGGATATTTTCATTTCAAAGTCACTCAGAAATTTGACCAATTGTCGTATTCAAACAAACACATATCACAGATGTTTTTTTCTTTTATGTGCCATATAAGCCAAAAGCCATGGCTTCACCTATTTTTAAAACCTGTTTTTTAAACTTATCAGTTACAAAGTAGTTTTAAAATGTAAGTGAAGCACTTGCCATGACTTTATACTCTATTTATTCTCAGTGAAAATATGTTTCTTCTAAATCCTCTTTTAAAGTCTAATGTTTATTGACAATATTATGTAGTATCAATTAACAGTTTTATAGTAATTATAATAAGAATTTTTTCTTGTTTAATGACTACATTTCACTAAATTTAAATTTATTATAAGCTAACTGAACTGATAGTTGAAACTTCAATTACTAATGAATATTTTATGTATTAGAAAAAATTAATATGAATATAATTTAGAAAGCCAATCTTCATCTTCATTAACGTCTTACAGAGAATCTTTCCAGAAACTTTTTACAATGTAGTATTGAACTATTAGCCTAAAGATGCATTTTTAAAGGCAGAAATTTTCTAGAAAATTCAATCAGAAATGATCAAACATTACACCATTTGTTCTTAATAGCTAGCTCTGTGATCTGAAGCCTGTCCAGGACTTATATTTCTCCTTGAAAATTCACTTACTTCTCAGAAAAGTGAGAATACAGTAATCTTGCACTTTTATTACTATACAACTAACTTTATGCACTTGCAAAATGCAAAGGAATTTAAATAATGACACAGACTGTGAGTGTAATAACCTCTCATGTTCAGGTGACCTTTTTTTCTTTTAAAACACCCCAGTCTCTTCTACATTCTCTGCTCAGCCTAAAAAAAAAATTTCTTGAAGGATCATTTCCAGGAATTCTTGAAGGAATATTTCCAGGATGAATTTACTGTTGCACTGGGTTTCGCATGGCCAGGTTTTGGTAGCAGGGGCTACTGAAATGGCTTCTGTGAGAATCTGCTGGAAGCTTCCTACATGTCTGGCAGAGCCAATCCCTTGCAGTACCAAAGATGGATGTGCCACTGGCCAATCAGAAATGATGGTAACGCCTCTGTTATAACAGATTTAAGATGAAAAAACAAGTTACTGCACAGTTGTAATTGAAGGCAGAGAAGAGCAGAGTGAGATTATGTGAGAGGAACAGCCATGCAGACACCAAGGTCAGTGGAGAAGGAGAGGCAGGAGGTGCTCCAGGACCAGAGTTGAGATTCCCCTGCAGCCCTGGTGCAGTCCATGGTGAGGCAGCTGTGTCCCTGGAGCCCATGGAGGTCCATGGGGATGCAGACATCCACCTGCAGCCCATGGAGGAGCCCCATGCTGGAGCAGGTGGGTGTCTGAGAGGAGGCTATGAGCTCACTGAAGGTCCATGGAGAGAGGAGTCCATGCTTGAACAGCCTGTCCTTGAAGGATAGCACCCTGTGGAAGAGTGACCCACACTGCAGGAGTTTGAGAAGAACTGTTACCATGGGATGGACTTACACTGCAACAGTTTGCAGTGAGCTGTTGCACATGAGATGAATTCACATCAGAGAAGTTAGCAGTGAACTGCCTCTCATGGGAGGGACCCCACACTGGAACAGGGGAAGGACTCCTCTCTCTGAGCAGTGGTAGAGGCAAACAAGGATAGCCCCCATTCTCTGTCTTGCTGCTCAACCGGGGGAGGAGGTAGAGCTGGGAAGGAGAGAGGGTGGGGTGTAAGGTTTTTTAAAGATGTTATTTTACTTCTCATTATCCTGCTCTGAATTTGCTAGCAATAAATTCAATTAATATCTCTAATTTGAGCCTGTTTTGCCCATGATGGTATTTGGTGAGTGATCTCTCCCAGTCATTATCTCAACCAGTGAACCCTTTTGTTATATTTTCTCTCCCCTGTCCAGCTGTGGAGGAGAGGCATAGATGGTGGGTGCCTGACATCCAGCCAGAATCAATGCACAACATATTTTTGAAAGATAATTAAACCTATTATTATAGCATCTCTGAAAGACATGACCTAGATTAAAATTGGGTAGAGAAGGGCAAAATGGTCTATTCATAGCAGCAAAGAATTCTACAGTACAGCAGAAGATCAAATATAAGGACTTTCAGCTGAGTCATGTGTTGCTCAGGCAAAAGAGCAGCAGTTACACAAATATTTTAATGTAATCACACTTTTCAAAAGCAAGTTGTTATATGGATGTAAATTTTCAATATCTAGATAATTCTACAACTGTCAATAAATGTAAAAGATGAAAACTGGAAAAATATTGAAAGGACACATCATCACTATATATCTTCGACATGGTCAAAAGCAGTATTTTGTGAAAAGTTTGGTTTCTAAAACTACTCAGAATGACAGAGAAATGATTGAGACAAATAACAAGAAACTTCACGGAAGTCAGGCACAAAATTATTGAGAGGTTTTTTGGATGCATTCTGTATAAAAAAGAAAAGAAGAATGCAGTCACAGCATTTCCCTTGAAATGAAATTTATATTGATGATTCTCCTAATTTCATTGAAAATCCTTTAACTGGCCAAAATGTGAAACATCCACAACCTAGTTTCTTGTCACCTGTCAGGCAGCGTATTTAGGATTTTTGTCTTATTTTCTACAGGAATCTGTGGGACAGACTTCATGACATAGAATTTTGGTAGTAGTATCATCAGAATATGTGAGTGAAATGGTAAATGGTTGGACACTGAATACTCATTCAGAAGTAGTATTGAGCAAAACACAAAGAGAAACCTCCTTCTAATTCTAAAATTCTAGACTTGCTCAACACCATCAAAGCAAAGAATAATTCACAAGGTATGATGAAATACTAATAAAGTGACAAATAATAATAAAACTATTAAACTTTGTTATGGTAGTGAAAATGGAAACTGTTAAAAACACATATTTAATACACCCCAGAAATACACCACATTTCAAGGAAAATTGGAGATTATGTCTAAATACTAATAAACTAGTGTCCTGTGTGATTCCATACATTATAAAATAAGAAAGCAATTTTGACAAATAATGAGGCATCCAATTTCTGCAGGATATTTTAGGACCGCCAAGAAGCATACTCACAGAAGAACAATAGCAAATATATAAGATACTTACATACATACATTATAAATTGGCAGTTAAGAGAACATTACAGATGAAAAGAAATGCAACTGTGGAACATATTTGATCAGAAAGAAAAAGCTAAACATACTGGCTACCAGGCTTTCTTTTCCTCCCTCTCTTCACACTTGCAGCTCAGAGGATTACTTCGGAAGTACATTCTTCAATGTTCACCTTTCAACACATGGAAGGTTGGAAAGGACCAGGAATTGGATGCACATATGATTCAAAAGGGAAATACTAGCAATTTGAAGAGAATTTCAGTTTGACATTCAACAGGATCCAGGCTTTATTTATAATGCAAAAGATATTTTAGGAATGTTCTTCTCTATACTCAGCATGTTATCCCCCTATCTCCCAAGGTTGTTCTTCACCAAGCAGGATCTTCTCATCTTCCAGATGAAGATTTATTTAACTGCTGCCTCCCAATCACCTGCCATTTCCACCTTTCATTCACAGCTGTAGAAATGCACACCCTTGCCTCAGTAATGGTTACCACTTTCTCTTATCCCTTGTCTTTGATAGCCAACTCTGTCCACCTATAAAGAAATAAATACATAATTTTTTTTCATACCTCTAAAGACAAAATTCAGTAATTTATGTCAAGCCAGTAGGGAGATACTAGGGCTTTTTTTGTAATGTTTATGCAAACCTTTCTCAGGTATTTTAATTTAGATTATACATCTTTTATGAAAAGTCTGACATTGTTTTGTAAACTGTTGTCTGATCCTCCTGCACTGCAATCTGGAATCTTGCAAAAGCTGTATGCTACATAGAACTCTGCAGGTCAAATTTGATACTTTGACTATTTTGTGATTTCATGTATTCATCAAACAAAATAATTTTTTTCCTGTCTCTTCCTTTCTCAAATATTTCACTGTTTTGCGACTATAGAAGTATCTGATAGAAAACTGACATAACGGTAGTATTCAGAATATTCAAGAACAAAGATTCTTCACAGTTTCACCTCTTCAAAACACAAAGCAGCTGAGGAAAAGGTTTCAGAAATTTCCCCCCATAGGATTTTTCAAAAATAAGACTAAGCCATCAATTATTCCAAAATAGTATTAGAAATCAATTATCTCAGGTTTGGTGTGATTTTTATTTCAAAGGTAGCAGTTTCCTGTAATATTTTTGATGGGAGAAATTTGATTTTAAATAATTAATTTTCTGACACTTTTTCTAATGACAAAGTCAGGATAAAGCATTGTGTTTCTGCACTTTAAATCTGATACTATGGCTCCTTCTGTTTTGGTACATTCATTAAAAAAAGAAGTTAAATGTACAATGAGATGCACTTTTATTTTTGTTGAAACAACTTATTTAAGTTATTTAACACTCATTTTAGTATTATATCTGTACTTTAAAAAATACCTCAAGACTTAGAATCATAGAATGGTTTGAGATGGAAAGGATCATCAAGGATCACCTAATTGCAACTTCTCTGTCACGGACATGGGCATTTTCCACTAGATATGTTTGCCCCAAGCTCCTTCCCACCTGACTTTGAATGCTTCCAATGATGGAATATGCATAATATCTCTGGGCAACCTGCTCCAGTGCCTCACGACTCTAATAATAGAAAACATCTTCCTTATGCACAATCTAAAACTAAATCCCTTTTCCTGTCACTACAAGTTCTGGTAAAGAGTCTTTCTTCACATTTTTTTCCATGACCCTTTACTATTGGAAAGCTGCAACAAAGTCTCCCTAGGCTACTTTTCTTCAGGCTGAACAATCCCAACTCTCTCAGCTTGTCGTCATAGAAGAGCTATTGCAGCCCTGTGATCATTTTTGTGGCCCTCCTCTGGACCCACTCAAACAGGTTCATGTCTTTCTTGTGCTGGGGAACCCAGATCTGAATGCCAGACTTCATGTGGGATCTCACCAGAATGGAGTTGAGGGGCAAAATCATCACCATTGCTATGCTGGTCATGCTTGTTTTGATGCAGGTCAGGAGTCTCATGTCCAATTTTTCATCCACTAGTATCCCCAATTTCTTGTCTGCAGGGCTGTTCTCAATAAGGTCACCCCTCAGTCCATATTAATAAATCAATTATGTAAGTTTTATAATTCCCCAAATTTGTCTACTATAATATGAGCTGTTTAATATTCACGTGTCGCTTCCTCTAGACTCCTGAGTGGTGCATTAGCAAGGTCAAGAAAGTGAAAAAAAGGGACAGAAGACCTACAGAGACGAACATGGAACTCCTGTCAAAACTCATTCTGTTAATTTCTGTGATGTAGCTATTTTATTTGATGGAAGTGATTTTATTTTCTAAAACTTAGATCATTCAAATCTGACTTATAAACAACCAAAAGAGTTGTCCCCAGACATTTTTTCCACTTCGAGTAAGTAGGGTGTCCAGTAGTTCACACGCATTGCCATCAGGAAAAATGCAAGCTATTCAATATATCAATATCTGTAAATTGAGCTGGCAATCCCTAACCAAACCAAACCAAACTAAACCAAACTAAAGCACATCCCCCCACCCCCAACCTACAGAATCATGGAATTCTACCATTGGAAAAGACCACCAAGATCATTGATTCTAGACATTAACCTTATGTTTTCATGTTGCACTGGTTTTAACATCAGCTGGAAATCAAACTTTAAATAAGTCACTGCCCTTTCCTCTGCCCTTCTGGTAAGGGAGGGACAAAAGCAGAGATTATGGGTTGAGGTAAGAATTTACTGAAAATACAAAGCAGTGGAATAAGGCACACAAAAACCCAACATTAATATTAATTGCAAAAGTTTACAAAACCAAAGGTGTTTTACCCACAGAAAGGTGTTTTACCCACAAAAAGGTGTTAACTGCTGGAAACAAAAGAAGGATCACAGACATTCCCCAAAGCCATCCATGTGGCTTCCCGAGACAAAGGCATTATGGTGACCGTTCCCACATGCTCCCCACACAGCCATCAGGAGTGAAGGCATTATGGCGACTGTTCGCACGTGCCAACGACATGGTGGTCAGGAACAAAACCAAGATGGTGGAAGGGCTACTGCAGCTAGTGTTTCCCACCCCCAGCCATGAAAAAACAATAACAAACAAACCCCCTGAGAGGCAGGTTGTCTGAGCAGGGTGGCATCACCCCTTTGCTGACCTCAGTTCCACACAGGCGCCTATGTCATTGCTATGACTGCTCTGCCATGCTGGAGGTTGGTTCCCACAGGTTGTTTCCACTTTTTGCACTGCTCCACCATCCTCTCTCTTGGCTCAGCTGGGCTCTCTTTTGGCTCATCTTGGTACTGACACTTTTGATCACTGCTGTGCTGGGGCAGAAAGCAGTCCCACTGACTGCCAACTCCATGTCACCCCCGCCTTGCCAGGCTCAGCTGCATTTTGTTGCTTTCTGTTCAGCATGACATCCCAGAGCCACACTGCCTCTTCTCAGCACCTCACCCTGCAGAAGCATCCCAGAGGAGTGGGGAAGGGAAAGTGGATGGCAGCACAGAGGACAGGGTCCACAGATCTGATGCCAACACCTTCCTGCTGGAGAGAGAGAGGCAAAATGGCACACTCCTGGAGGGGTGCTCAGCTTTTCCTCCCAAATCTACACCCCCTACGATGATGGGTTTGGTGTAGAATAACAGCCTGGTCATGCCCACATGATGCTATGATTCTCCCTCTCCCTTCAACCAGGACGCATGTTCACCACTAAATCATGTCCCTAAGTTCCACATCTACACATCTTTTAAATACCTCCAGGGATGGTGACCCAACTACTTTCTTGGGCACACTCTTCCAATGCCTGAGCACCCTTTCAGTGAAGAATTTTTCTGAATATCAAATCTAAACCTCTCCTGGTACAACTTGATGTCAATTCTTCTTGCCTGACCCTTGTTACCTAGGAGAAGGGACAGACTCCCATCTGTATGCAGCCTCCTTTCAGGTAGTTGTAGAGAGCAATAAGGACTTCCCTGATTCTCCTTTTCTCCAGCCTAATCAACCTCAGCTCCCTCAGGTGATGCCCATAACATTTTTACTCCAGACTCTTCACCAGCTCCATTGCCCTTTGGACATGCTTCAACACCTTAATGTCCTTCTTGTAGTGAGGAATGAAAACCTTCAAGGTGCAGCCTCACAAGTGCCAAGTACAGGGGGGTGTTCACTGCCCCTCCTCCTGGACATAAGCCAAGATGCTGTTGGCCTTCTTGGCTAGTGCTTGCTCATGTTCAGCTGGTTGTTGACAAGCACTTCCAGCTCCTTTTCTGCAAAGCAACTTTTCAGACATTCTGCCCCAGTCGAGCGGCATGGGGTTGTTTTGATCACTTCCAGGTATGGGGATTCCATCACTTCGCTAGGCAGCCCATTCCAATATCTGAAAACCCTTCAGTGAAGAAATTCTTTCTGATGTTCAACCTGGATCTTCCCTGGTGCAACTTGAGGCCATTTCTTCTCACCCTTCACATAGTTATCTGGGAGAAGAGGCCAACCCCCACCTGGTTACAACATTATTTCAGGCAGCTGTAGAGAGCAATAAGGTCTCCCCTAAACCTCCTTTTCTTCAGACTAAGTGGCCCCAGCTCCCTCAGTTGCTCCTCACAGGATGTACTCTCTAGACTCTTTCCCAGCTCTGTTTTCCTTTGGACATGCTCCAGCACCTCAATGTCTTTCCTGTTGTGAGGAACCGAGAACTGAACACAGTACTTGTGGTATGGACTCACCACTGTCGAGTACAGAGGAACAACCACTGGCCTGGTCCTGGTGGGCATACAGTTTCTGGGACAATTCAGCATTCCATTTGCCTTGTTGGCCACACTGCTGGCTTGTGTTCAGTTGTCTGTCAAACAGCACCCCCAGATGCTTTTCCACCAGGCAGCTTTCCCAAGACTGTAACACTACACAGGGTTGTGACCCAAGTGCAGGACCTGTCACATCACCTTGTTGAACCTCATTCAATTGACCTCAGACCATCAACCCAGCCTGTCCAGATCCCTCTGCGAAGTCTTCCAACCATCCACAGTTCAACACTCCCACCAAGTTAGTGTCATCTGTGAACTCACTAACGATGCTCCCAATCTCCTCATCCAGATCATTGATAAAGATCCCAAGGGACTCTGAACAAGTGTCCTGAACAGGCTAAAATCTGCCCTCGAGAAGTTCCAGGCAGAAATTTTGTTGATCCGTTTCCTTACTTCACTAAGAATCAAAGATCTATCATTCCATGGTTGCTGTGCCCATGACGGCCCCCAACCACCACTTCTCCCACAGCCCTTCTCTGTAAACAGCAGGTCTGGCAGGGCATGCCCTGGTAGGCTCCCTTACCAGCTGTGTGGTACCTTCCACACTCTCCAGGAACCTCCTAGACAGCCTCGTCTCCACAGCAGGCATTTGGCAATTAAGGAACATAGCATGTGTTTTGATACAATGTGATATAATATATATCAAGAATATGTATTATCCAAGGATAGTTAACCTTTGCTTCTGCAAACTCTTATTAGAAAAGAAGAAAAAAAAGTCCTCCCAGAAACACCATTATTCTGATATAAAACTTTTCCAGTTGAAGTTATAGAAGAGAGAAATTTGATTTTCTCTCAGACTCCATATAAAAGATTTTTGCTTCTGTGAACATGCATTATTAGTAATTCCCTTATCTCTCTTTCTGCAGTCCTTAACATCTCTTTACCTTTACATACATGCTTTATGAGGGTTTTGAATACAAAGCCTTGGAATATATGTTACCAAGCCCACTGGGATACTAGTTTCTATGAGCTCACACGTATACTTTTATGTAAAATTACTTCATTTACTGATATTTGTCAGTGGATTTGAAGTAGCTACTGCTTAAGCTAGTATATTAAACACAGAAACAAAACACTTTGCACTCAGGAACAGATTTTTTTCTGTGTATGAGATGTTAACCTTTTTACCATTGCTAGCAATGGACCACTACAGAGATAAATCTTCACAGACTTCCTGCAACCTATGTGATTTTAAAATTCAATTCTCAAGGGATAAGAAAATTAGGAAGCTTACTTACAAAAAGGAAAAGATAACTATGGGAATGAAACCTCTAACAATATTATGAAGACAACTTAAAAACAGTCTACAAATAACACAGGTCAGTGGAATCCACGACAGAAAAAAACCCCAATCTTGAGAAGAGGCAAATTCCATATGGCTAAACAGCAGGGTAAGGAAGATTAGAGACTAGAGGCCATGCTTCAGTAAGTCCATTTAACTACAATAGGAAGAATCAATCTGTGGCAGGTAAATATTAAAACATATTAAGGCTGTCCAAGAGTTTGTGATGTAGTCAGCAAAAAGAGTAA